>NC_092031.1:19265536-19576161 GCF_042242105.1 Pempheris klunzingeri
ACAGCATCTCCAGCACTCTGACAAGTGCTTTACACAAGCCATACCACAAACCAAAGCCTGTGAAGTCTTTTCTTTTGCTCGTGTAGACTGCTGTGCCAGTGTCTGATATAACACTAAACATACTGTATGAGAGCTCCTACATTCAAAAATGAGTGTGAAGATTGACATTTTCAAAAGACAAAAATACGCTCATGAATATTATGCAATATAGTTGATTTGACTGTACATGATTGACATCGTATTTTGAAGGCCTTAATAACACAAATAGAGTCTGCAATCTGTTGAGGTGATTGCTGGCCTCAGCCCTCATACTGAGATGATACATTACCCACAAACACAGCAGAGTGCTTTGGTCTGTGCCAGATTCTCAGTGAGGTACAGCATTGTGCTGGGTCCACAATAACTGATGTTGCTTTTAACTGTTTTGTCCTTTGTGTTATTTTGTGAGGTATAATAAACTTTCCAGTGTATAGATATTTTACAATTTGTGCAAAAGATTATATTTACAGTATATATGTATACATACACACACACACACACACACACATATATATACAGTATATATTAGTGCTGGGCAACGATTAAAATTTTGCATCACATTGTTATGGGCAAAATTCAATAATAAATTCAAAAGTAGTGTATTGCGTACTTTTATTTTAAAAGTACTGCCATATGAACAAAAGCGCAATAACATTTGGTTTGCAAACCCTTTAAACAAAGAAGGTGCTTTCTAACAGCAGGATTCCTTTACACAGTAGCAGTTACAATATTTCTTGTAAATCTCAACTTAAACATTAATGTAATCAAATCAAATATAAAACAAAAATAATTAATACAGATAACTTTGGCTCTATCAACTCTGCCGTCTGGAAGAGATTTAAAATGAAAATGTCCATGTAAGAGTTCGGTACCTTTTTCAAATTTTCTGTCCCCACCAGTTCTTTTCTGTTCTGGTTCATGTGAGCGCTGCAGCAGTCTTAGGCCCACCCCCAAATGCTCTCATTGGTTGAGATGCGTGATGACGCCCATCCCAAACCAATATTGATCAACATCCCACCCCTCCTGTGACCCATGGTTTGTCTGGCTGTGTATTCAGAGCCAGTGAGCAACTTACTTTCAAAATAATGATAATAAAAAAACTGTGTTAATGTGCGATAAAATCAGTCAGTGTTAATTAATTAATGCGTTAACGTGATAATAACACGTTAATTTGCCCAGCCCTAATATATACAAATATATGAAGAATTAATCAAATGATCTCAGCCCTGATTACCTCTGCAACAGTATCTCATCCCTGGCAGGTCTGTGTCCATGTGTGCATATACAGAATGTATGTCTATACTCTGACCTGTGAATTACATGCTTTGTGTCATGATATGAAGCGCAGCCGTGTAATGAAGAACCATCAGTGAAAGCCATACAGATGAAGAAAAAGTGACAGTGGACATGAGTGTGAGAAAGTGTGTTGTATTGAGTTGCTGGATGACTTGTTGGAGGTGGACCTTTGTTTCTTGTCACTGCTGTTAAACGTGTGTGCATGTCCTCTATAATATCTTATGTTTCCTTAAGACCTAACTGTTCATTCACATTAATGTTGCTGCTACAAAGGTCAGATTACCTACTGCAGCAAAGATTCATGGGAAATCTGCTTCCATCAAGCTGCCTTTGAGCAAGGCACTGAATCTCCAGTTCCTCCGGTCCCAGGCAGCTCCCTGTGTAATGGTAATGGTAAATGGTCTGTATTTGTATAGCACCTTTCTAGTTATTTCAACTACTCAAAGCACTTTACATCACATCCTCATTCACCCATTCACACATCATTCATACAGGAGGGATGTAATTTGGAGGAGACTATTCTTTCATACTCATTCACACACTGAAGCTGCTTCAGGAGCAAGTTGGGGTTCAGTGTCTTGCCCAAGGACACTGCCCATAGGAGCTGGGGATCGAACCCCCGACCTTCTGATTGAGAGACGACCCACTCTACCACTGAGCCACAGCCGCCCAGTGTGGGTTACTATAAGGAACAGGGGTGTTTATTGGCTTGACAAAAATAAAACATTGAACACAATTCACTGACGAGTATGTCTCTGTGTCTTTATCTTTCTTCATCAGGCAGTCAGGTAGACAGAGAGAGTGACAGACAGTGTTACTGAAGCTCGTCGCATTTCCTCAACATACCAGCCACAGAAGACCACAGCAGTTCCAACAGGTAGGCCTCATCAGCACTGCTTCCACCTGAGTTTCTTCTGTAAATTGGATTTATTTTTCATCTGACTGAATGGATTTCAGCAATGATCCATTCTGAGTCTTTATCAGTCCAAGAACAGGTCCATGAGCACAGCAGGGCAGTTTAGCATTTGATTTGGAGATTCCAAAGGTATCATCTGTGCTACGTATCTTCCACAAGCTCCGACTTTAACCTCCTGGAATTGTCATACATAGGAAGTACCACTCATCACATGACTAATGAATGACAAGTTGTCACAGTGTCTTTGCTGCCTTTGCTTCAGTGTCAACACCCTTATAGCTATCACGCTTCAGTGTTATGCCAAGAGTTTTTACCACTGGCTGAAAACATCAAATATGGCCAACATAGGCCAGCAGCAAAGGTCATTTTTTTGGTTTACCCAACAGCAATAATCAGCACTGCTAATGAAACTGAAACCATGAATCTCTATTCTAAGAGAAATGTTTTATTGTTAATGTTAATTGAAATGTTTGTGTGAAATACACAGATATCCTATGACATCCATTTTATCCTTTCCTCCTCATCCTACCTCATCCTTAGGTGGATCATTCAAGGTGCTTTCACACCTAACATCCATCCATCCATTGTCTATACTGCTTATCCGTTAGAGTTGGCGGTGGTGGTTGGGGGTTTAGACTTACCAGTTAACCATCTTGTCTTTGGACTGTGGGAGGAAGCACCACGCAAGCACGGAGAGAAAATGCAAACTCCAAACAGGAAGGTTCAAACAGTGGATTCGAACCTAACATGTTGCTTCAATTCAGATGGAATGGGTGCATTTGCCAGTTTGTCTCAGTTTGTTTAGACAGGAGTGAAAGCTGCCAGTCAAACAGAGTAGAGTGAACACCCAGACTGGATCTCTATTTCGACTGGTGCAGTTTGTTTGTCATGTAAAAGCAAAGCAGGCCAACCAAAGGATTGTGATAGTAGATATGTGATGTTAGCATGAATACAAATGACCAAGTACTATTAAATCCATCATCATCAACTGGCAATGGATCAGTGGCATACTACTGTATGCAAGATTATTTGATAACCATAGTAACATGTATATACTGCACATCAGTGAGTCAAAAACACATCAGTAAGTGAAAAGGTCAAACAGTGGGATTATGTCAAGACTCACACACGGCTCCGTGTGTTTTGGCAGGTCATCAAAATAGTAAGGAGCACACCCTCATGTACTACTGTTTCCTCTTGAACCCTTTGTGACACAAGAGAAGAGAGGTTTTAGTGAAGTGCAGCATGATGTTTTGCTTTCAGCTGCTGGAATGTGAGTTCCTCTTGTGGGTGGGTCCATGTAGGATGAGATTACTGAAGGTTCTCAGTGAGTGTGTTAGCTGTCACATCATATATTTACATGTTTTTGCCTCTTGGTTAGCTTGAAGTCTGTGTGAACATAAACTGAATCAGAACAAAATGGCAAAAAAATCTTTTTTTATTTAGTCTGCTCCAAGTGAGCCAAACTACAGGTGGCTTTATCTTCAGATGGTGGGCCGTAAGAACAACATAAAGCTGTCTCCATCTCAAAGTCTCTTTTATAGCTTAGCTATGTATTTCAGAGTTTGGACTCAGAAATCAGGACTGGGAAATCTCAGCCACAGAAACCTCGGGTTGGTTAATAATTCATTTATATGTGTATGTGAGATGTTAATAGGAGTTCAATGCCTTAGTTGTTCTTTAGAGGCTTGTTTCCATTCTCTGCTCCCACAGAAAGTGGTGTCTGCACACAAGAAGATAGAAAACAAGAAAAAAAAACTGGGCTAGAGGCACCTGGGGGGTCTGAGAGACTTTCTACACTGAAGTGTTTTAGTTTGTGTGTTTGTGCATTGGTATGTGTCTGCACTCTAACAGTGTAACTGATCTGGATATTTAAAAAGCAGCACAGTTTCTGTAGCTTTGGGGGAGATTCTTGGAAGGATTTGATCACCCCACCACTTTTTTCCTTTCTAACCATCTAACCAATAAAAATTTGCTGCTCAGAAAAATCCCCTAACATCAATGAAAATGTGAGCAGAATATATTGGTGCGCTATTCAAAAATAACCTTACTCTCTAGACCTCTGGACAACTGTGCAATGGAAATCCCTCCACTCATTGTATTGGTCATTAGTATTTAGTGGTGATTGTCCACATGCTAGAACTTGTTAGTGGTTAGCTGCTGCCTCCAGGGGGAGAGCCAGAGCTCCAGGTTCTACAGGGGGTCTGAGAGGATTATGTGCCTGGCAAGGTGCTCTTTTGTGTCGGGAGGCAAGGCAGCAGAGTGGCCCTCAGATCCAGGCCACAGGCAGAGAGACAAGCTGAAAGGATAATCGCAGCTGTTTATCTACTGTATTGTGGACTTAACGGAGTATATCTGCCAACATTTTACCTTTACCGCAATCTCTAGCATGATGTCCTACCATACTTTTCAATAACAAATTTAGTTTTGCCTGTATGGAATGTGAAATCAGACTCGGCCTGTATAAAATGAATGTTCTTACTAGTTGCACACATTTATGCCATTTTATTCCAGTCCATAATTATCAGTGTTATCTATTGTCTTCAAAAGACATATGCAGTGAGTCAGGGTGTCACTCCCGCACCACTTATAGTCTGTTGTCTTAACAAGATTTAAGAAAATAACGCAAAATTGGCCACCTGCTCCAAACTCATAGGGGGCAGCTTTTCATCTGCTCCTCCTATACTCCATCCTCCCATATTAAACCTTGCATGCCTTCAAAAATGTATAGTCATTGTGTCTCATCTCATTAAACGTTCAAGGTTCAGTTATCTGTCATTCTCACAGAGTTGCACAATGAAATGAAAGTTGTAGCCCTTTTATGCTCCACATATAGAACACATACACATATAGAACATACTGTATGAGGAGTCTCTGGTCTCTGTAAATCAATCAATCAATCTTTATTTATATAGCACCAATTCATAACAGTGTTTTCTCAAGACGCTTTACATAAAGAGCAGGTCTACTCTTTAATTAAGAGAGAGACCCAACGATTCAGGAATTCTAAATTAAAGATTCAAGAACCCCCACATGAGCAGCATCAGATATTAGCCATCAGGTTTTATCAATATGGTAACAGTGAAAAACATGACAATGGTTAATATATGAATAATACAACCTTTTCTGAAACAGTCCACTCTTGATTCAGGTGTATTATCCAACTATACTATCCAGCTGTGTCATTTTCTAAATTCCAATAATCTATTTGAGGATTTTCAGTCAGGTTTTAGAGCAAACCATAGCACAGAGACAGCACTGGTGAAGGTTACAAACGACCTCCTTATGGCATCAGACAGAGGACTTCTCTCTATACTGGTCTTGTTAGACCTGAGTGCTGCGTTTGATACCATTGACCATCACATCCTGTTACAGAGACTGGAACACTTCATTGGCATAAAAGGAGCTGCATTAATCTGGTTTAAGTCCTATTTATTAGATCGATTTCAGTTTGTACATGTTAACAATGAGTCCTCCGCCCACATTAAAGTTAGACATGGAGTTCCACAAGGTTCAGTGCTTGGACTGATATTATTTACCCTATATATATTCCTTTGGGTAATATTATCAAGAAACACTCATTAATTTCCACTGTTTTGCAGATGATACCCAACTATACTTATCAATAAAGCCAGATGAAGATTGCTGCTAAACTCAGAAAAAAACTGAAGAACAATATAGCTGCTCTGGATAGCATTACTCTGGCCTCCAGCTCCACTGTAAGGAATCTTGGAGTTATATTTGATCAGGATTTGTCCTTTAACTCTCATATAAATCATATCTCCAGGACTGCCTTTTTCCATCTTCGTAATATTGCTAAAATCAGGTCCATCTTGTCTAAAAAATTTGTCCATGCATTTGTCACTTCAAGGTTGGACTATTGCAACTCCTTATTATCAGGCTGCCCCAATAAGTCCTTAAAGACTCTCCAGCTGCTCCAGATGTACAAACAAATAGCAACCAAAATAATAACAGCAACTATAGTACTGATAATAGGAATATGACTAATAATGAGCAATATGGTAACAATGAAAAACATGACAATAATTGATATATGAATAATAACAGCACGACTATGTTATTATTGGTAGTAGTAGTATTATTAGTATTATATAATACATCTCCTCACTCTGAATGTACATGTTGTTATATATTATTATTAGTAGTAGTGGTATTATTTGTATCATTATTATCATTATTATTACTTTTGTGTTTGAAGTTTATTCTTATTCTTTTGGAGCTGTGTGTAACAAAAAGCAATTTCCCCCTGGGGATTATTAAAGGAATTCTGATTCTGATTCTGATTCTGATTCTGACTAATAGTAAAAAGTGTCAGCAACAGTGATTCATGAAGCCAGAGAACCAGAGCAGGAGAACCAGGACCAGCATCCACAGGAACTCTGGTGTGATACTAGGTGATACATGGTCATAAGATGCCAGGTGCAGTGACTGTCAGGTTTGCTCCTCTTAATCCAAATCCCACACTTAATTTCCAAAGAGCGTGTTCCTGACAGACTGCCTGCTGCAGCAACAATACAGTCAATACAGTATCCATTGCCCTTGTCTCCTTAGGTGCAGGGGGGATGGCTAGCTGGTTAGCATGCTAACTTTGTCATTACCGATGTTTCTTCACATTTTGTTCCTGATTATTGAATGTTTTAAATTGAAGTTCTGGCCAAATTTACATGTTGTACCTTTAAGGAAACTGTCTGGTCTTTCAATACCACTGTCTGTATTTCTCATGCTCACTCAGTAGAGGCCTCTACAATGTACAATGTGCAGTCACAGTCATCTTGCAGATTAACTGTGTGCCATACTGTGGGAGATGGCTCTGATACAGTCTTGGCCACAATCAGTGTGTAACTGTATATTATCAGTTTTGAGCCATGTCAGATTGTGTAATTAATTTTCTGGTACTACAGAGTAAACAAGCTTTGGCCACAGAGCTGTTCCTGTATTTTCAAACTCAATTCAAAAGAGGTTGCAATACAAATACATACAAATTCCAATCTTCCCTGTGTGTTATTTATTTATATATTTAGGTCTATGGTTATGTCTTGTTGGTCATTGTATTCCAAGTCATGTCATATTCCGATTGGTTGGTTAGTAGACATGTGCATCACACCGTAGCAGCAGTCACATTGTGAGAATTTGCTCCTAAATTTCTGACGCTGTCAGAGTTTTGATGCAGGCTGTGCTTGGTCTCCAAAGCTCTGAATCAGCCATCTGTGGAGACATCTCACAGTGATATCTAGGACCAGTGTGTTAGATTGATGAGCAGAGATTTCACATACACAGCCTAGTGTTGTTAAGACCGCGACTGCATCATGCCATTTCGACAGACCATTAGCAGCTGTGTTACAAAGAAGTCGTTGAGTATGATTGACTGATAGCAGATACTGAGTAGTTGAAATTGAGTTTTAAACATTGATATTTTTAAGCTTATGTATTGTATAATCTTGAAAGCTCTGAATGGGAACCACAGGATCGAGATTGGTGGTGAATGAATTGCACACAGAGATCTGCTGTCAGTCTACAGTTTATTTTAGTCCTTATTAGCTTGTGGTATCTTGAAGGCAAAGTTATGAGAGTTTGTGGTGGACTGTGGAGTAATGGCCTAAAAACATGCAATGGAAAAATGATATGGCAAAATAAATTATGGAGGTACACGACCCTTGTCACTTAAACATCCACTGTTCCTGCTCCACCGGAGAGAAAGTTGTCAGACAAAAACATCAGGCCTGTGTGGAGCAATGAGGAGAACGTAGCCTTCCTCACAATAGCTATAACATTGTCTCGTTTCGCCCTCTCTTTTCCACTCTTCCTCTCGGTGTCTTTAGATATTCCTTGGCATTTTTTCTTCATCCCATCTCACCTTCCAGTTTGGTATTTAGCTCCATTAGAGTTCTGGGATGTCTGTCTGCAGCCATGGCTGAGTGGCTGTCGCAGCAAGTTACAGACACAGACATCTTGGCTCGGGGCTTATATTCTAACACATACAGTTAGGCCCAGAAATATTTAGTGACACAAGTTTTGTTATTTTAGCTGTTTACGAAAACATATTCAGGATACAATTATACAATCAATATGGGCTTAAAGTGCAGACTCTCAGCTGTAATTTGAGAGTATTCACATCCAAATTGGAGCAAGGGTTTAGGAATTACAGCTCTTTAATACGTAGCCGCCTCTTTTTCAAGGGACCAAAAGTAATTGGACAATTGACTCAGAAGGCTGCAAAAAAAACCCAACAAGGCTGCATGGGCTCTTCCCTCGTTAACCTGTCATCAATTAAGCAGTTAAAAGGTCTGGAGTTGATTCCAGGTGTGGCGTTTGCATTTGGAAGCTGTGGCTGTGAACACACAACATGCGGTCAAAGGAGCTCTCAATGGAGGTGAAACAGACCATCCTGAGGCTGAAAAAAAAGAAGAAATCCATCAGAGAGATAGCAGAAATGTTAGGAGTGGCCAAATCGACAGTTTAGTACATTCTGAGAAAAAAAGAGTGCACTGGTGAGCTTGGGAACTCAAAAAGGCCTGGACGTCCACGGAAGACAACAGTGGTGGATGATCGCAGAATCCTTTCCATGGTGAAGAAGAACCCCTTCACAACATCCACTCAAGTGAAGAACACTCTCCAGGAAGTAGGTGTATCAGTATCTAAGTCTACCATAAAGAGAAGACTTCATGAGAGTAAATACAGAGGGTTCACCACAAGGTGCAAACCATTAATCAGCCTCAAAAATAGAAAGGCCAGAATTGACTTTGCCAAAAAACACCTGAAGAAGCCAGCCCAGTTCTGGAACAGCATTCTTTGGACAGACGAGACTAAGATCAACCTGTACCAGAATGATGGGAAGAAGAAAGTTTGGAGAAGAATTGGAACAGCTCATGATCCAAAGCACACCACATCTTCTGTAAAACATGGTGGAGGCAGTGTGATGGCATGGGCATGCATGGCTTTCAATGGCACTGGGTCACTTGTGTTTATTGATGATGTGACAAAAGACAGAAGCAGCCGGATGAATTCTGAAGTGTATAGGGATATACTTTCTGCTCAGATTCAGCCAAATGCAGCAAAGTTGATTGGACGGCGCTTCACAGTACAGATGGACAATGATCCAAAACATACTGCAAAAGCAACCCAGGAGTTTTTTAAAGCAAAGAAGTGGAATATTCTGCAATGGCCGAGTCAATCACCAGATCTCAACCCAATCGAGCATGCATTTCACTTGCTCAAGACAAAACTTAAGGCAGAAAGACCCACAAACAAGCAACAACTGAAGACAGCTGCAGTAAAGGCCTGGCAAAGCATCACAAAGGAGGAAACCCAGCGTTTGGTGATGTCCATGGGTTCCAGACTTCAGGCAGTCATTGCCTGCAAAGGAAAATATTGAAAAGTAACATTTTACTTAGGGTTATGTTTTTTTGTCCAATTACTTTTGAGCCCCTGGAATGAGGAACATTTGTATAAAAATAGCTACAATTCCTACATGTTTAATCATATATTTTTGTTCAACCCCTTGAATTAAACTTTAAAGTCTGCACTTCAATTCCATTGTAGTTGTTTCATTTCAAATCCAATGTGGTGGCATGCAGAGCCCAAATCATGAAGATTGTGTCACTGTCCAAATATTTCTGGGCCTAACTGTATCCTGCACCAAGTGGGAGACTCTGCCCTGAGCCACTCAAGCCTCCAACTCAAATGTATCCACTTGTAGCAACCCCTCTGAAAATGATATGGCTCCTTCCCTGGGCATTAGCTTTGCTCCCTTCTCTGGGAGTTTGGATACATAAAGTGGGTCTGTTGAAACAGAAAGGCTGATTTCTAACACACATACATCCACGTCATTTCCCTGCCACAGTATGCGGAGGAGCAAAAAACAAGCATAGTATAAGAAGGGCAGCCCTGTGCGACAAAGAGGGAAAAGGCAAGAAAGAGGGCTGAACAGTGAAGAAAAGCAAGAAAGTCAAGGATACAGATGTAGACTGGAGGGGAGTCAGACAGGTGTCTAACAGCACGGGACTTGCTTTGTACTTTAACACTGAGTGGCTAATATCAACCTTCATGTTGTGTCTCGTACCTCAGTGCTGACGATTAATCATCTTGTGTGCGCTGCAGATCAATAGAAATGATAGTGTGTATGTTTCCGTCACTTCAGGGGAAACAAGCCCGTTTGTCTTTTCTCTGCCTGTGCTGTAGAAAGAGTTTGTGCCTAAAAATATAAAATATATATACATGTGTGTGTGTGTGTGCATGTATGTATGCACCCTTTACACTTATTATATATACACTTTTACTTTTTCCATGTCTCTTTTACACATCATCCGTTTATTTGCCTCTGTGGTGTCTGACAGTTATTTATAAGCCTGTACAATATTCACAGCAAGTCACCTCAGTGTCAATAAGCTACAGTATGTGGCCTTCATTGTCAGGAGGATGACAACTGCACTTTCTATAGTATACATCACATAGACCCAAGATAATGCATTTATGATAAGTAGTGATATTATTACAAGAGATCTTAAACAAAACCAATGTTGCCTGCTGGTAGGAGATACAAACAGCATTCTCCCAGTCACCATAGAGTTCCTCCCTACAGGGATTTTGAAGCGTTATAACGGCGTCAGGCTACACCTGCCTTTGGTTTCTGACCAACTGTTCTGACAGACTGTTACAATTCATAAGGGCACGAGGGATCCTCGTCAGGTCCCCATATCTTTTGCTCTTTGGACTTTTTAATAAACATACATAAACACAGGCCCCAATCCATTTTACACTTATGCCTGGTGGCATGTCACTAACTTTAGAGGGTGATAAGTCAATAATATTGTTCATCAGCTTGCAGTGGAATTTTATTATGATAGCATGATGACATACAAATCCAGAGGGCTGTTCTATAAAGATCAACATACTAAGGCTTTTTTTATGTGAGCAGGCTTGACGTGAAGGTGTTTTTCAACTCTCTCTGTTACATTAAAGAAGCGTTTGACGTGTCATTTGACTCTTTTAACACACACAAAAAAAAAAGAATCGCAGAATGTTTTCTCAATGAAGACTGAAAAACAGGAGGCACAGATTGCGTGCTGTCAGAAACAGGTGTTAAAATGGAGAAATATGAAGAATCTCTTGTTGTTAATAAGGCGAGAGAGGAATGCTGCAGAATAAGTGAATGTTTTAATCTTACCACTCAGTGACCCTCAGTCCTCCTGTTTA
The DNA here is from genome assembly GCF_042242105.1 of Pempheris klunzingeri. Classification (NCBI taxonomy): domain Eukaryota; kingdom Metazoa; phylum Chordata; class Actinopteri; order Acropomatiformes; family Pempheridae; genus Pempheris; species Pempheris klunzingeri. The sequence continues at coordinate 19,277,001 of NC_092031.1, forward strand.
TTTTTAACGTAGCAGCTGCACATTGTAGAGCTCTGATTTAACCCAGCAGATTTAAACAGACTCCAGTGCATTTAGGTCTGACTCCAGACCTACTGGACTGGAAATCGCTGTACTTATTGGCCAAATCAAAGAAAAAAAAATGAATGATAAAATATTTTCTGTGATGAATTCCAGACTGATCAGGGTTCTGATTGGTGGAGCTGCAGCAGCAGTAGTGTAAACAGGCTTTGTAGCTAATCAGGACCAAACATAAAAACCTGATCCACAGAGGTGTGGAGCTGCTGAGCCAGCATCATCCTGTCAGTGTGAGGATAACCTGCTGTCAGTGTGTGTAATATTACACATTTTCTGCATCACCAACTGACTTCATGTAGGTTCCCATGGTAACATGATGCTTCAGTTTGTAACTACTGTAACTGTATGACTTCTGTGAGACTAATATAACACATGACTCAACAGGTTTACATCATGATTTGTATACAGTACAAGGTCTTCTCTCAGCTGAGAATCTACATCACTCACAGAGAAAGTCATCCAGGAATGAGTTAAGTTTGCAGCATCAGTTGCCATGGTGATCTAGCCAACAAAGAGCCACCTTAGTGACACTGAAAACCTTTAGGGTCTGTAAATGGTAAATGGTCTGTATTTGTAGAGCTCCTTTCTAGTGATTTCAACCACTCAAAGTGCTTTTACATCACATCTTCATTCACACATCATTCATTCAGGAGGAATCTAAGTTGGAGGAGACTGTTCTTTCACACACTGAAGCTGCTTCAGGAGCAAGTTGGGGTTCAGTGTCTTGCCCAAGGACACTTCGACATGTTGATCCATAGGAGCTGGGAGTCGAACCTCCAACCTTTCTGATTGAGGGATGACCCACTCTACCGCTGAGCTACAGCCACCCTTTATGGTCAACTCACTCATCTCTCTTCGTCGTACAGCCCTCAGGTTGCATTTGGCCAGATTGTAGATTCTAAATACATCCAGCGTTCACACAAAAACCAGCCTCAAAGGTCAACCTCAATATGCAACTTTATTTACTAAAATCAAAAACAATCAATTTGTTGTCCTACAATCTAGTGAAAGTCTGCAGCTCCACTGCCATTTCAACTCATGATAAGAGGGAGTAAGCAAACCTCACATCAAGTTATTTTGTGGAAGGTAGAGTACCGTGCAATAGCCTAGGTTTATATCACCAACACAGGCAGGGCAGGGGAGCAGGGGTTAAAACCAGGGCTGGAGCTGATGGGGTAGGTGGAGGAATTCATGATCCAGCTTGATCTAGGAGGGTGACTGTGTGGAGGCCAGAGGAGCTGGTTTGGCTGGAGTGGGCTGCAAATCCTCCCTGCTGTGGCAGGAGGCTGGTCGGGGAGTGAGTAGCAGAGTCAACATTCTGCCGATGAGTGGATGTCTGAACCAGTCTTAAATAGCAGGAGGTGGATGATTAAGTGCAGGTGACTCAACCTCCCACACAGCTGTCTCCACTCCTGAAATCAACACTCAGCCACAGTCACAACCACACCCAGAGAGAGAAAGAGATAGAAACAGAACAGGGCTGTCACTAGATACAGGTGGGCCAGGAGCAATGGTCCTGACAGAATTGGTTAGGGTTTACTTTTTTAGGGTTCAGGCTTACTTTCCACTTTTACTGTGGAATAGAAAATGAAATGCACATGATGCTGAATCCAGATGAGTTGAGCTGGTTTGCAGTTTGTCTTGGCAAACTATAAAATATATACATTAGCTATGCTCTGAGACAACATTTAATCGGCTGCTCACTGCTGAAACTGGTACAGAAAACAATTAAAAACTAATATGGTGCAATATCAACTGAGCTTTATACTGAAAGAGACGCTTTATTGGTCATTATTGAAAGCTTTACAATGAGGAAATGGCATTTTCAGGTGTTCCCCTTATCTGTCACTAATCATGCACCCCCACTTTTAACTACAACTAGGCACCTATGGTAACCAATGTGTGCCTGTTAGCAAAAAAATGGTTAGTACACTGAACAAAAATATAAACGCAACACTTTTGTTTTTGCTCCCATTTTTCATGAGCTGAACTCAAAGATCTAAAACATTTTCTATATACAAAAAACAACCATTTCTCTCAAATATTGTTCACAAATCTGTCTAAATCTGTGTTAGTGAGCACTTCTCCTTTGCCGAGATAATCCATCCCACCTCACAGGTGTGGCATATCAAGATGCTGATTAGACAGCATGATTATTGCACACGTGTGCCTTAGGCTGGCCACAATAAAAGGCCACTCTGAAATGTTCAGTTTTATCACACAGCACAATGCCACAGATGTCGCAAGTTTTGAGGGAGTGTGCAATTGACATGCTGACTGCAGGAATGTCCACCAGAGCTGTTGCCCGTGAATTGAATGTTCATTTCTCTACCATAAGCCGTCTCCAAAGGCGTTTCAGACAATTTGGCAGCACATCCAACCGGCCTCACAACCGCAGACCACGTGTAACCACACCAGCCCAGGACCTCCACATCCAGCATGTTCACCTCCAAGATCGTCTGAGCAGCTGCTGCAACAATTGGTTTGCATAACCAAAGAATTTCTGCACTGCACCTGTCAGAAACTGTCTCAGGGAAGCTCATCTGCATGCTTGTCGTCCTCATCTGGGTCTCGACCTGACTGCAGTTCGTCGTCGTAACCGACTTGAGTGGGCAAATGCTCACATTCTATGGCGTCTGGCACGTTGGAGAGGTGTTCTCTTCACGGATGAATCCCGGTTTTCACTGTTCGGGGCAGATGGCAGACAGCGTGTGGGGTGTCGTGTGGGTGAGCGGTTTGCTGATGTCAACGTTGTGGATCGAGTGGCCCATGGTGGCAGTGGGGTTATGGTATGGGCAGGCGTATGCTATGGACAACGAACACAGGTGCATTTTATTGATGGCATTTTGAATGAACCTGAGGCCCATTGTTGTGCTATTCATCCACGACCATCACCTCATGTTGCAGCATGATAATGCACAGCCCCATATTGCAAGGATCTGTACACAATTCCTGGAGGCTGAAAACATCCCAGTTCTTGCATGGCCAGCATACTCACCGGACATGTCACCCATTGAGCATGTTTGGGATGCTCTGGATTGGCGTATACGACAGCGTGTTCCAATTCCTGCCAATATCCAGCAACTTGGCACAGCCATTGAAGAGGAGTGGACCAACATTCCACAGGCCACAATCAACAACCTGATCAACTCTATGCGAAGGAGATGTGTTGCACTGCGTGAGGCAAATGGTGGTCACACCAGATACTGACTGGTTTTCTGACCCCCCCAATAAAGCAAAACTGAACATTTCAGAGTGGCCTTTTATTGTGGCCGGCCTAAGGCACACCTGTGCAATATTCATGCTGTCTAATCAGCATCTTGATATGCCACACCTGTGAGGTGGGATGGATTATCTCGGCAAAGGAGAAGTGCTCACTAACACAGATTTAGACAGATTTGTAAACAATATTTGAGAGAAATGGTTGTTTTTTGTATATAGAAAATGTTTTAGATCTTTGAGTTCAGCTCATGAAAAATGGGAGCAAGAACAAAAGTGTTGCATTTATGTTTTTGTTCAGTGTAATTTAAAAAACAAACAAGCAGACTAGCAAAGACTTAGATAGAAGACATAGATATGTGTATTTGATGATGTGTGTATTTCTTTTCCTCCTTCAGAGAAAAAGACAGGAGATCAAGAAGGGTTTAGGGTATCATCCATCATGGGCCACTTTCTTGTTATATCATGCCATAGGTTCCACATAAAAAGGCCGCCAACAAACAAGGTCATGCCTTTAATCTGACTGACCTTTAACTGTTGCAGTAAGGCAAATACCTGAGGTGTCTCTGCTCTGAGATTCAGCATCTTTGCTCTTTCCACAGGGGAACAATGGCTCACACTGGGTAAAGAGCAGCTGATCATACGGTTTGCTCTGTTCACATTACAAGCCATAAAGTCATGTCAACTGTAGCATTTAGCAGCTAAAGAGACAACTGGCATTCATGAGATGGACAGAAATACCACTCCAAATACTGGATGTTGTGTAAACATGTAAGCATTTGCAGTGAATATGGTACCTTGCCTCACATGGAAGCACCAAAATGTGCTCCCTTGTCACCAATCAATCAATCAATCAATCAATCAATCACAACACACACAATAACCAAAATAATAACAGCAACTGTAGCACTGACAATGGAAATATGACTAATTATGAGCAATATTATTAGTATTAATAATAACAACATAAACATGATTTCAGTGATTCATGAAGCCAGAGAACCACAGCAGGAGAACCAGGACCAGGATCCACAGGAACCAGAGAACCACAGCAGGAGAACCAGGACCAGGAGCCACAGGAACCAGAGAACCACAACAGGAGAACCAAGACCAGGATCCACAGGAACCAGAGAACCACAACAGGAGAACCAGGACAAGGATGCACAGGAACCAGAGAACCACAGCAGGAGAACCAGGACCAGGATCCACAGGAACCTGAGAGATGGGAAAAGCACAGAAAGGCTCCGGGGAAGATAGCAAGTTAGTAGCAGACATTAAAAAGACATGAAGCATCAGGATGGACAGGAAGAGGAGGAGAGAGGAGCCCAGTGCATCATGGGAGTCCCCCAGGAGTCTGTGCCTATAGCAGCATAACTAGGGGCTGGTCCAAGGCCTGATCCAGCCCTAAACTATAAGCTTTATCAAAAAGGAAGGTTTTTAGCTTACTCCTAAATGTAGAGAGGGTGTCTGCCCCCCAAACCCAAACTGGAAGGAGATTCCACAGGAGAGGAGCCTGATAGCTGAAAGCTCTGGCTCCATCACTACTTTAGAGTAGAAGAAGAAGACCTGTAGACTTGAATTCCTGAATTGTTGGGTCTCTCTCTTAATTAAAAAGTTTGGTCTAGACCTGCTCTTCATGGAAAGTGATTTGAGGTAACATTTGTTATGAATTGGCGCTATATAAATAAAGATTGATTGATTGGTTGGTTGATTGATTTTGTAAGGATGCCTCCTAGGCACCGCCCTTTAGAGGTTTTAGAGGAACGCCTTGGGGTCCCCAAGGAGAAGCTGGAAAGTGCTGCTCGGGAGAAGGATGTCTGAAGTGCCCTGCTTGACCTGAAACCATACGACCCAACACCGGATAAGCTGAAGAAAATGAATGGATGGATGGATGGAATGCTCTCTCTCTCTCTCTCTCTCTCTTTGCCAAGAAGCATTAATTTGTTGTTAATGAACAGTCTATCACAAAACATGTTTAACATATTTCAGTACAGTTCCGTAAAATGGGCAAAGGAACAAGGTCTAGACATAGGACTAAATCCAACTGCACCACCCAGAAGCATTTGTAAAGTGGAGCTGACACAGTACAGACCCAACCTGTGGACACAGAGCTTGGTGATATAGAGTCCCATCAGATCACCACAGGTTTCAACCCTCATTCTGTTTTTTATAAATAAGATAAGTGAGAGATACCCTGAAGTTATTCTGTGAGATGATGCTATTTTTTGTACTACCTCCTATACAATTTTAGTGAGGATGTAAGAGTGACTCTTAAGATAAAAGCAAAAGCCAGTATTGACCATAGACATTGGTCTATATGTGTGAGAGAACGAGACAGACGGAAACAGAGTATCTAATGGTGATGAATAGTGTCTCCTCGCCAACATCCCAGCGGATGTTGATCCCTCTCCTCGCCCCCACCCCCTCTGCTCTGGGCTCACACACTCATTAATTAACAAAAAATAATGGTTTTATCTGCAGTCAGTAAATAAAAGATTGTCAGCTCTGCCGACAATCTACTCCACCTCTTATCCAGTAGTGTGAAGCTGTTGAGCTGGTTGAAGCTGAATTAGCTGGGACAAACACTTTACACTCCATCCCTGTCGGATAGAACCTGCAGGCCACCAGATGAACATACGTACCACAAACACCTCCATACAATCATACACTTCTACTTAATTTAAATCTAAACTTCTACACACACACACACACACACACACACAAATATAAATTCAGATGCCCACGTGTTATACATACAGATGTGCATAAATAGAATCACAGATAAGTCACATATGAGCACACACGCTTGCAGTGTGTGTCCCATCAGAGCTACTCTGTCGAGTTCTCATGGCTGTAATTTAGAGATTAGGCAAGGTTGGCTGTTAGTAACCTGAGCCTGTGAGGAGATTCCCTCTGGATCCAGCTGGCTATTTGGAGAATCAGCCCCAGTGGACACACAACACACAAACACACACGCAGACAAAGGCAGAGACAGAGGGACAGTCCAAACAGCCTTGGAGCTGTAGGCTACAGAGCGTCGGCACATGAAGCCCCGCTGGAGTGTATCCCTTAACTGAGGCTGCTGGTGCTAACAGCTGCTCGCTGCTGTAACAGAAAGTCCACACAGAGTGAGCCCAGCATCGCTGCCAGGGCCCACGACAATAGTCGAGGAGCTAATCTGTGTCCTCGACTCTCCACAGAGACACTCAAGCCCTCCGAGCTTGGTCGCCTTCTCAAAGTCAATCAACTTTCTCGCTGAGAGAAGAAGGGATGTGGCTGAGGTGGATGTGCAGAGGAGTAAAAGTGGGAAAAAGTCACATGGAAAGAGAAGTAAAGCAGAAGGCACAGCTGCTTTCTCAGTCTAAACACGCTTGTTTCCCTCCCTCCTCCAAAACCTATGTATGATGAAGGCAGCAGGGCTGGTTGTTCAGTTTATTGTTAAATGGCTGACTGACAGAGGAGTCGGGGCAGGATGAAGACTCTGAACCAAAGTCTGTCCCATCCAAATGCCTACCCTGTCCCCTTCAACCTGATCAGCTCCGTCCGCTTCGACTAGTGGCCACTTCTCAAAGCTCATCTTCACCTCAGGATATAAACTCTTTTTTGTCAATCACATATATTAATCAACACTATAGATTAATTGGGCTTAGTATTATAAAACAGCTTAATCTGTATGACAATTCAGTTAAATGTATTTTTCTGTTAAATGTAATGTCATTTTTGTTAATTTTATGAACTTTAAAAAAAGAAAAAGGCTATATATCTGTAGCAAAATTATTTGAGCTCTTGAGTTGACTTGTTGTTAGATTGTATAACTTTTCTGAAAAATGTCAAGTGTGGCAATTACTGCATAATGTCACAGTGAATTCAAAGACTTATTATAAGGCAGCCTGACTGAGTTAAAACCAGGAGCAGCACTTGGTTGCGAGGCATTTTTATGTAGTGGCCACAACAAAGACTGAAAGGCATCTGATGCACCCAGAGCCAGAAAGTCTTTCAACATTATACAAGCACAAAAGAGAAATACAAACTCGGACACATGTCTCTCTCTCTCTCCCCTCACTGCTTCCACTAACCTTGGTGAGTTGATGGTTTAACTTTTTCAACTTGTTGAAATGGGTCATTTTGTGTCCATGGCAACAACAGAGAACACAATGACAAAAAAGGTAGCGGTTTTTCAGTTCCCTAAATTGCACACCTATCCACCAGCTGCCTGTTCACACGTGATGAAAAGAAACAGTCTTAGAGCAACATTCAGTTTGAGAATCCAATGTGGACACACACACAACCCAATCTGGCAGAAGTTTGTGAAATAAAATCGAAATGTAACCTATGAATTTGTGTCCATGGACATGAATTTCTCTTTTTATCCATGTCCCTGAGGACCTATTTCAAACTAATGTGTTTCTATAGGATTATTTTTTTGTGCCTGCATCACATCTTTTTTCCTGTCAGTAGGACTTCTGTAGGACCTTGGAGCACAGAAGCTGTGCTGTTATATCTCATTTTATATTCGTTAACCACTACATTACTTTTCATCTCTTTATTTTATCAGTCCACTTCAGTCCGCGGCAGTCCGGACGTCCCCTCCTGAATAAAAATGTTTGTTTGAAAAGTCAACAAGATGACCGGTTAATGCTATGACCAACCATTCTAATTTATTTCTTCTTCCATCCTGGAAAATTATGTTTTTTGTCAGTTTTTAATAGCAGAAATGGTTCAACTGTTTCTATGGAGGCGAAGATGCTCCGCTCTTCACCACTGTCCTCACTCACTGTTCTTCTCAACATAAAAAACACGATAGTGTCCTTGACACCTAAATAATGCTCTTACCCCTCAACAACACGGCAGACTACCGTAAAGGCCATCAGTCTCTAAAACAAAATCTGCTTTTTTTGTTCGTTTTTGCGGAAGCAACATCATTATCAATGAGCCTCATTGACTGTTTCTATGGATACAAATACATCCACTTTGCATTATGTTAAAAAACCTTTTATTATTATTATCATACTACTGAACCTGTAATTACACTGCATCAGGATGATCTATTTTGAGAAAAACTAAACATGTTGGCTTATGTCAGATATTTAAGCTACTATTCTATAAAATTAGTTTTGGATTTACAGGTTTTTACAGTTTACTGTAAGAACCCAAATTCTTTCATGGACAGCCCGAGATTATTCACAGATCAGCCGGAGGGTTCAGTCGGGTCTCAGAAGCGCCTTTAATTCAGGGTCACAGGTGAAATACAATGCAATACAACGCTGGGGTTCAGGCAGCGCTGGGCTCATGACAGCCCTTGGGGCGGGGTGCTTGTCAGAGGAGCCCTGAGCTGAGTTAGCCAATACATCTTAAAGGGTCCTGAAAGAGGATATCACACGCAACCATGTTTGATCGGTCTGGGGGGTTCGTGCGTCACAGTCTCCACCAGCCGTCAGCGTTGTCTGTGTAGGCGCCCATCCAACTGGAGCATGTATACAAAACAAGCACTTTTGTTTTTTACAATCAAGATATTACATCTTTATCTATCTGCTTCTTAAAACAATAGAAGAGACACCATTCTGTGGAGGTCAGAGTGACCTTCATCTGTCCACTCTCACAATGAGGGAGAGTCACCTTTTTTTGAGCTGGTCTTAAGACATTTTCTAATTTAACACCAGAAGAACATTTTGTTGCAATATCAAAGTTTCTAATTAACATTACAAAGTAGGGTTGTGAAAGATATATCTATTGAATAGATCCAGTAAATGATAGTACCACAGTCGAGGTCGAGGCGCATGGATAATGATGCCACCTCCACTCTGAATGTGCTGAACAACACTTAAACTTTTCCACAGAAAGAACCTTTAATACATTGATGGCTGAAACAATAACAAAAGCAGAGATGAGTCATAAAGTCAGTGAACTGACTTATTAATGTCAGTTACACAGAAAACCTGTGTAAAATTTGCTAACATACAGTAACATTAGCCACCATAAGCTACTGGTCACACCAGATTGCCATGTAAGGGACTGAGTTTTACTACTTATGAATTTACCTTTTGTTAGTTTGTCTACCAAATGCTATTAATGTGGATTGAATATCCAAAATTGCCATCGTTGACAGTGCATGGTCCAAAGACTGAATGTTTAAAACCCCACCCTACTATAACCCTACCAGTTATTATTACCAATGAAGAGCAGGGGTGGTGGTGGATATGGTAATCCTAGAACTGTTTGCTGAGTCAATCCGTGACTCGGCAGGGAGCCAGCTGAAATATGCAAACGAGGCTAGAAGAGAAGCAGCAGGAAGGAGAGAGATCTCTTTCAAGTGTGAGTCTGACACTTTGGACTGGGTTTGCTGGGCAAACAGGCGAGGCAAACAAAAGCCTCTGGGCAAATGACAAACTGGAATATCAGCAGGCGAGGGAGCCCAGCGACTCAGCAATTTACACTTGTGTACACTGCAGTGGCCACGTCGTGTCTTACATTGAAATCTCCTTCAGCAGACAGCAGAGCTCAGCGTTAAACGTTTAGAAGGGGGTGCGGCATGTGATGTCATCTGACAAAGGCCAAGCGATAAAAGGGAGCGAAGTGTTACAGTTCTGCAGTACATATTCAAATAATTTCCCTAAAACTACCTCATTCTGAACACCTCAATAATATGGAAATACAGTGCATTGTACAGTAGGACAGAATGGACTTCTTTTTCAGCCAGGAGATGTGGAGAGAAGTGTGTCTCTTCTACACTAGAAGTTGGTAATGTAACAGTACAAGTCAGTCAGTCAGTCAGTCAGTCAGTCAGTCAGCACAGTATCAACTGTACTGTATGTACCTGACTCTGGCTGAGCACAAAAGTGCTGATTCAAATCAGTAAAGTTTGACCAAGGACATAGCTCTTCACAGGATAATGAAAAGGACACACTCGAACCCTGTGTGTGTGTGTGTGTGTGTGTGTGTGCGCATTACCTGGCTTTTAAAAGTTAGTTACAGCCCATTCACCCCACTCTATATGATGTTCATGGTAGTAGTAGTAGCAGTAGTGGTACAGTAATAGTAGGAGTAGGAGGAGGAGAAGGAGAAGGAGGACAACAGTAGTAATGACAGCAGCACTAACAGTTGTACTAGCTGTGCAGTATATGTAATAAACATGTATAAGTATCAGTTCCTCACCAGACAGACCGCAGCAGATTTATTTGGTCAGCTAAGATGATCCATGTTTGAGTTTCCTAACTAGCATCAGTTTGTGGTCTTGGACACAATTCCTGTCCTCTCTCAGAACCCAAGGTAGAAGTACTGTGAAGTGGACATTCAGAGCATCTGACTGACGAGACAGAGCACCTGTCTTCCTCTTTAAACCGTGACCACAGTCTTTCCCTAACTTTAACCAAGTAGCTTAAGTTGCCCACATTTAACCAAAGCTTAACCATAGAGGTGACAGAAGGAAAAGGAAACACTCTTAGGAATCATTCACCTTTGGGTGGTAGGTACTCAGAGCTATTGGTTGCTTATAATTTGACTCTTCTTCCAAAGAATTCTGTGACATGCAGTCAAAAGTTTAGCAAAATTTAGCAGCTCAGCGCTAACTTACTGGTATGCTCATGTTGCTTTGAAGATCAGCTGGCAGACTTTGGATCATACCTGCTGGTGCTGAGAAAGTTGGTTCAGACAGGGCTTCATGTCGCTGTCATGAAAAAGCTGGTCTGCTCTGGTACAGGCCACACTGAGGCTGGAGCTGGAGGAGAAAGCTGCAGGCCTGGAACTGGACTCTCAGGGGTCCCAATGAGATGAGGTGCAGCGCTGAACTGGTTTCCAGTAGAGCCCAAGGTGAAACAGAGCCAGGTCCCGAGGAGAATTAGGAGAGCTGAGCTGGACCCTTAAGGGTCCAGGGGAGAAGAGCTGGACTCTCCACAGTCCCGGTGAGAGTTCAGAGAGAGAGAGAGAGAGAGAGCAGTGGGGGAGCTCTGGTTTTGTTGACCTGAGGTTGTAGGGTCATGTGTCCCACATTGGCCAATGGTGGCTGTAAAGCTGGGTCCAGGGGTGCGTTCAGCACCTCTGTGTGAAAAGTTAAGGATTCTGGGAAACAATAATTGAGTGTTTTTAGAAGTAACTCTTGCACTGCCAGCATCAGTGTAGTAGTGCTGGTATTGGTAGCAGAAAGAGTAAACAGTAGAAACCGTTGTTGCTGCATCTCTTGTTGAAGAATTGTTACCACGCTTGCACCAGTCTCTGCTTAGAATGCCTTCACTTTATTGTACCATATAACACCATCATATATCAAGCCGGAGTGTCTGCTCACACATTGTATACAGCCTTGGAGTAAATCGTCTGAACACACTGGGATTAAATGATTATTAATTATTAAAGTTCAACTGCCTGTGAGGCATCAAACAAGCCTCTGTATATGACTCTTGCAGTGTTTGGCATTTACACAACTTAATACGTAATCTTTTTGCCATTGGGATGGAAAAGAATGAATTAAAATCGGGCAACCTTAACATGTTTGAAAAACAATGTCAAGATGTTATATTTGGACCATGTCGCCTTGTGTGTGTGTTACTCTGTATCTTAGCAGCCATGCCTCCACCCACCCATCTTTCATGTGGGCCTGTATTTTGGGTGTTGAGGAGAGGCCTGAGGCCTGACCTATCCCCAAGATGACGGACAATGGGCCGGGCTCTGATTGGAGGAGACAGAGCTGACAGACGAGACAGACTTATCTACTGTGGGCCGAAGAGGATGATTACAGTATTGATTCTGCAGGGTGAAATTCTCAATCAGGACTCCGATGGGTCAGGATTGGCAACTAGCAACGTGAGGAAGGGTCTAGACGAAAGATGGTTGGAGGAGAAGCGGTGGAAGGAAGGAGGTGATTGTTGAATCTACTGACTTGTTATTACACAATGCGTTACATTTTCTTTACAGTATATTTTTTATGCAAGGGCATCGATACTGGTAACTATTCACACTTCAGTAGGTTATTGTTAAAACAATGAGATATTGAAATGAAATGGCCCAATGTGATCCGGGAGCTGCCAGTCACACGTTTGCTACCCATGTTGGTTTTTGTGATTGTGGCACATCCGTTGATCCTAAGCAGCAGCAGGCAGTGTGCATACTGTGTTTGTTTCTAACATGAATGAACACACCATGTCTGTATCGTAACTACTGTTTGTCTTAACTTGAACGCCTCAGTGTTCTAATGTGTAAAATAAACTCGGTGTGTCAAGTGCTGGACATTGCATCCCTAAGTCCAAACGATAGTATACAGATGCATAAAACTAACATGAGAGGGAGGAAAATGTCAGTCAAGACCAGTGTGCACACACCTGTTCAATCCTGAGGAGAGGTCTCATCAGTCCGATGGAGGTAAAAAACATCTATGGGGAGTATCACAGCTGTATGCCGTCTTTAAAATGTGTTCTTTACCTTTATTGCTTCAGGCTCTTTTAGCTGCCACGAGTAACAGATAAACAACAAACACCAACCCTGAGCGTTGTTCTCAAGCTTCAGTTATATTTTCATCAATATCCCTGCATTATGTGACGGCTGGAAAAATGAGCATTGCTGTGTTGCATGGCTGTTGTGCAACTCCCTCTGAACCATAAGGGAGTATTGAACCAGAGCTTGGCTGGTTTGCAGCAGTATCAATACGTCCATGTACAGTCTGACCTGCATCAACAGGCTCAATTCTGACCATCGATCCCAGTCAGCCTGCTCAAATCAAACTATGTGTAGTCTCTAGCTGAAAAATACTAATTTGCACTTCACAGCAGTGTACTAGCAACCCCCCCCCCCCCCCCCCCCCCGCCCTACTCACTTTAATAAAAAATGTAATACTTGCCACACACATACAGACACTAATGAGTACAGGAAAGACATGCAATGATATGGATCTCATTGTCTCTGTTCCTGTTGTCTTCATTATTCATCACAGGGTTTTTTCCTCCAGAAGAGGAGGGAGAGGACATCATTTTGGGTTTAAGTAATGAGGGGAAGAACTCTGCCTTTGCCTTTTCTATTTCTGTGTTACACCCTTAAATACACACATACACACACAGAACACACAGCAATACAAACCCTGCCTATGAATGCACCAAGGTGCTGTCTTGATTGATGGCAATTAGCATGCTGTAATGGTAACAGCTGTTCGGGGTGTCAGGAGGCTGCTACTGTACCTGACGCCCACCACACCATCTGCTGCCTGCGGGTGTGTCTGCGCATGAGCGCGCGCGTGTGTGTGTATGGCAGAGATAGTGTTTTAATGTAAGACTTTTTCAAAAAGGAAAAAAAAGACATCTAAATCCCACGCTGAGTTGTGTCAACTAAAGTGACGTTGAGAATGTGTGTGGTAAGTCAGTGTGTGTGTGTGTGTGTGTGTGTGCCTGGCTGGCAGCTTGTTAATGTTGAACCCAGGTCTTTGGAGCAGGCTGTTGGCTGTATTATTAATGATGCCATGTCCCCTCATGTCTCCTAATGGCAGTGCAAGTCCATCTGTAAAAGACCTGCACACACACGCACACATCATGAGCCTAAGCAATCCACTTGGTGAGAGTTTGCAAGCGTGTGACCATATCTGTGTTTGGGGCTTGTGTGTGTATGTGTGTATGAACATGGCTGTGAATGGACCATCAGTTTGTCCTTGGAGACTGTTGGTCATTGAAGGCCTGTCCATGTGTCCATCTGTGCACTGCGGAGTGACCGAGTTCATGTGTGTTTCTGCGTGTGTGTGTGTTTCCTCCACATGTCTCAGTTTGCCAGCCAAGACCCAGTGTGAGACACCCTGTTACCCCAGAGTGAGTGGGCTGACTAAGCTGTGTGCAATACTGGCATCCGATGTGCATGTGTGATATATGTGTGCGTGTGTGTGTGATTTGTTATGAGAATTAGATGGCAAGGAAGGAACAGGGTAAGACGGACATTCTTATATGAAACGACACTTGGGTGCAGTTGCACCACCAAGTCATACTGCCATTTCTCAAGCAGTTTTCACACTTCTCCAATTTAGAGTTAGTAGTGTCACATGATGGTATCAGTGGTCCTTGTTAGAGGCACACCAGACTGGTTCATGCTTATGTCAGCCACCACTTTCATTTATACCTCAGACCACTGTGATGGCACAGCGGGGTCCTCACACTGAGACTACGGCAGGAAATGCAGGGTCACCTTACAAAAAGTTTAACCTGCTTTAGCTTAACATTTGAAGTTAGGGCGATGTGACATTGCACACCAATGTACTGTGCTGGCCAATCTGATATGTGCAAGCTCTCATTCTACATAGGATACCTGTGGAGGTACTAACCCCCCGTCTCCCTGCCGACATCCACAGCACTCCATCTTTGAACATATCTGAAACACCACTTGTTCACCACAGCCTACAACCTCTCCTGACTCTGCTCCTGCTCTTGCTTTCTCTCCTTTGCTCTCTGTATAAAGCGTCCTTGGGTTTCTTGAAAGGCAATATAAAAAGTTCTTCTTATTATTATTACAGAAGTGAAGTCACATTACGAGTGACGAAAGTTCCGAATGTTAAATGCTATGTATCATGTTAAATGTTATGTATGTGGCGTGAGTTTTAAGTCATTTAAAATAACTCAGAGTTGACGTTTGGTTCCACACAGGACTCAAACAGTCTTCTGTGCTGTCACCTGACGTCCTCCTTTGCTGCCGTCATGATGACTATGGCCGCTACAGGTCACCTACAGATTGAGGACATATCATGAACAGCCATGCAGTGTGGTCTTCAAACCCACACATGTGGTACTAAAACCAGACTTGTTCAAACTAGAACGGTTCAATTTCTTCTCTCTTTAGCATACTGCACATTTGCTTGAATGTTCAGACTTTGTTTGATTCATTTCTTTTTAAAGAACACCTCGGATGGTAGAATAGGACAAGAGCTCACCTTCATCACTTTCACTAAATGACCCCTACTCATTAAGTATATGTACCTCTAGTTTCTATTACATGTTAAATTAGGCTCTTTTATTTACAACAGGACATCAGAGCACCACTATCTTTTATTATCAATGTTTCAACCCACAACTTTTTCCGTTTTTGTCGCCACCCCCTTGAGCTTTGTGGATGTGCACATGCTTATTCTACTCTACTTTTTACCACTGATTCTACTCCTAGTACATTTCAGTAAAACAACAATTTCATAGTTTTGAAGAAGGATTTTCAAGCATTATGTCTGAGCAGGACTGGTGTTCTGCTGGTTTTCTTGTCTGTTTTCACATGTCCTTGAATAACCCTGCTGTATGACAGCAACAGACAACAGCCCAATAGCTCAGTGTTGATGTTTGGAAACTCCGCTGAATTCTGCTGAGTTTCCTCTTCCTCTTAATGGAGAGTTAAGAAGAAAGAAAATCTTAGCATAAGCAGTGAATGTGTGAGCCACAGTAGTTAGAACAAAAGGAGAAAACAGTTATTTCAGTAATATCTAATACCTTTTAACTGATGAAGGATGAAGTTTGAATCCTTTGCTAAAGGGGTTGGTAAAATGGATAGGCAGAGGGACATGACATGTTGTGCAGAACATTGTATTAAATTTGGTGAGTAGAACTGACTTGTTTCAGACCGGAAACTCAAAGCTTAGGACTAGACCTTGACTTCACAGGTAGGATTTTAGAGCCAAGACAAGACTCTGTGATTTGCAGTGACTTTATCCCCCCTGATAAGTGAAACAGCACCATTTGCAACTAACAATCTCAATTGTGTTTAAGGGTGGTACAGAGCAAGCAGTTTCCTACCAGAGCAGTTACACAGTTACATCACTGCTTAAGGGACTGAATGTGGATGGCATGTTTCCACCACAATCAGTGAACAATAAGGAATAGCCCTGGACTGGATTACTAGCTGCCAATCATGGAAAACAGAGACAATGAAAAAAACCAAAGATGTTGTGGGTAGGGTCCTGGTCCCGGAAGTAGAGACGAGGTCAGAGCCCTGACATTTCAAGACAACAACTTCCATACCAGCAAACTACAGGAAAAGACAGAGGGAAGGTCATGCTCCCATCTCCATCAAAGGCATTATGGTGGAGAGAATCAGCACTCCAGGTTCCTCTGGGTCCACATCAGCGAGGACCTGACCAGATCCCACCACACCAGCACCATCACAAAGACAAAGGCAGAAAGTCAACGGCTCTAACCCCAGGGACGTTGAGCCCCTGGCACTCAAAGTGTGAGGAACCTATTGTTTTGGTAGATTATACTGCTGCACAACTGCATATTTGAGGAGCTTGGGATGTTCAAAGACCTCCAGAGCTTCCAAGCTAATCTGAACTTAATTCCTAATTAAGTCCTAATTAACCTGTGCGCTCAATTCCATTTTATTGTTTCAATGGACTCTCCAGTGAAGCCAGTCTGAATAGAGGACCCTTCATTAAGCTTCTTTGAAAAGATGCTTGTTGGTACAAGCAGATTTGGACTCTAACTGTTCCCTTTGAAGGCAATGAGCCCAGACTGAAGCTTGTAAAGGAAGCTAGACAAGCAGCCATGCTTAGTGAGCAAGGTGTTGATCAGGCTACCTCCACCTCCCCCTGATACTCCCATCTGTCTGGGGGAAGCTGCCACTCCTGTGTCTCAGTCCACTAGGACATATGGCAGGAGGTGTAGCTCTCTCTCTCTCTCTCTGTGTGTGTGTGTGTTTTCCTCTGCTTGTGTTCATGTACTCATGCATGTGCAGGAAAGAAGTACAGAGCTAAGGCACAAGTTTTGGTAAACAACAGCTGTGTGGTAGTCCAAGTCTCTCCAGGTTATCATTGTCATCATCTCTGGCAACAATGTTCCCATGAAAAGACCAAAAGCAGCAATGTGTTCAGGCTGTCCCCACGCTCTCTGTGGCACAAATGGAATGATGCGTGCTACTAGCTACAAGGTCAGGCAGGATTATTAGACTTGGTGCAATTACTCACTGAGTTATGTTAGGGTTGGGTAACAAAAACTCTCTTGGTTAAACTGCCTTTTGAACCTTGGATTCCCATCTACCTGCTCCTTCTCAGAGTACTTTTACTATACATGGACTGCTCCCTGGGTCATGTTACTGTAACACTGTACCAATTTGTAACACTTTAATACTGCAGTTTTTGGCAAACGTTACTCAAGCCATAGGAAATAGTACATATGTTGAGGACCATGTTCAGAGGTGGATTCATTCACTAACATCAGATTTGTTTATATAAGAGACATATAAAATATAATAAGTGTTCTCATTTGACCATTATCAGGAAGGTGGGAATCTTACTAGCCCAGATGTTTTTTTGAGTTACCCACAAAGACTTTATTTATTATTACATGTTTTAGTCTGTGTGATCACACTTTAGCCACATGTTCACGTTTGTTCGCACAAAAGTTTTCCTCTCAATAGTTTTCATCTCCTCTTGATTTTGGATCATACAAACATGTGACACTGATGCTTATGAGTGAAAGCAATTTCCAACAACATTCTGTCTTCCACATTGGCATAATGTACATTTATTGAGAATATTCAAACATTGGTTCCGGGGCCATTTTAGAGGGGATGGCACTTCTTAATAGAATTGGGGAGGCCTGTGAATTAAAATGCACATGCGGCTCCAAAGCCTGTAGGTGCAATTTAATTTTTAATGTGTTTACAAGTTATTGCACAAGCACCAAATGTTGTGGATACAGTTTCTGTTAATGAGCTTTGGGTTGGGGCTGTTTAGAGAAGTTGCTACGAGGCCTGAGATACAATAACATGAACATGAGTGAGTGTGTGTGTCTGTCTGCAGAGAATTGTTACATCGAGCAAGACTTCAGTAAGGAAAAGGTTACACTGTCTACTGCTGATTTAGGATCCAGTAACTATGGACACCATTTAATTTCATGTCTTTTGCTCATTTCATTCAAATGAATAGTTTTTAAGAAGACAAACTGGATTAGTCATGGCCTAGTTTTAGAGTAAAGCCACTTTTCTCACTGAAAATATACCAGACTTAAACCACATGTAAGGTTTTAGTTGCACAAAAGAAAATTGCAGTGTTTCAACTGAATCTTAATGAGATTCAATTAGAAAAGTTCAAAAGGTAATTTCATGCTGACTATGACTAATATCCAAATGTCTTCTTTGCAGTGGTTAGTTCAGGTGTCATGGACTTGATCTTGAATATTGAGAGTAGAGATGGGCAGCATTTTGATTAAATGTATAATTAATGCATATTTAATTGAAAATTACATTATTTGTACTTTGCTGAACAGAAAAAATGAAATTATAATTTGTAAAAAATACTCCAAGAGCTTGTATTTATGTATTTGCAATACTTAATATGCATTATTTAATATGTCATTTTATTCTGTAATAAGACACATTTTTATCCCGTGGTTTAAACCGAGAGAAGAAAATTTTTTTACGATTTTTGTACGACTAACCAAACCACAGTCTTTGGCTGAATGCAAGTGAATCACATGTCCTGTTGATGGTCAAGCATCAAGCATGGGCACAGCACTTAATTTGAACATCCATATTTCATTTGTGTTTCATTTGTGTTGATGACTAAGTATCTATAATAAGTATTTACAATTTGAAACAGGATCATTTTTGATGTTTTTGCGCCAATCTCTGCTCTGGTTTGTTTCCATCACAGCTGATGGTTCCAGAGCAGCACTGGCATTAAAGAAATGTTGTAAAATGTTGATGACGGTTTTAAGTGCTACATTGTGCTCTAAACTTAAAATGTATTATAGAACTTCTAAAATCAAAGTATAGCTTCAACCTTTCACCCTCACAGAACTTTTGTATCAGTGTGTGATGTAGCACCCTGTCAATGACCCCAATGCTGCAGATAATAAGGTCAACATAAAAATACAGTTGAATGGTTCAAACAATGATGAAATCGCGAATAACTCTTTGCCATATGATTAAAAGAGCTTCTTTTAGTTGGCTGTCTGTACTGCAGGGGGGTCACAGTGGTACATTTGTGGCTCCAGCAGGGGTATCAAATGTCAAAAGTTGGTGGATCACCAGTTTTTATTTTATTTAAGAACAATTCCAGTAAAGTAAATAAATAAAAGTTCAGCTGCTTGATATTATTAGAAAAGTTGCCGTCTTAACTACTGCATTGCAATACAAAAAATCTAATTTTATTGAAGTACACTTTAAATGAGCTTTAAGCTACTCCATATGGCAAGACATCAGTTGACACCACTACTAATTGGTTCAGGTTTTTCGCCACACCTTCTGCTAACAGGTGCATAGAATTCAGCTCATAGTCATGAAATCTCCACAGACAAACCATTTTCATTTCGAATGGGTCATTGACTTTAAATGTGGCTCTTTCAAAGGATGCCACCTTTGCCACAAGTCTGTCACTATTGTGAAAGTGGAAGTGGAAGTGCTATGGAACGACAACTGCTCAGCTTGAAGTGGTAGACCACCCAAACTCACAGAGCCCAGACAGAAGGGTACTGAACTGTGTAACATATAAAATTGCCTATAACAGTCTCTGGAAGCAACATCAGCACACAAATTCTGGATTGGGAACCATGAGCAATGCTATGCATCACCTTGAATTGTTAAATGCCACAATTGGACTGCAGTTGGAGCAGTGGAAACATGTTCTTTGGAGTGATGCATCACGCTTACCATAGATGAATCTCCTCGCTCCTGTGATTATCTGCCCCGCCCTGATTGTTTCCACCTGTGCCCCCTCCCCTGGTGCATTTTCCCCTCTCCTGTGACAGGTTGCCTTGTGAGCGTTCCAGCATCCTAGTCAGTGTTAGAATCTTGTTGAGAGTGTTAGTCTAGTCAGGATTGTATTTGTTCAGTAAGTACTTTGGATTGTGTTTGTTTTTGGTTCCTTGTCTTTATTGATCTTGTTCAACAATAAACGCCACCTTTTACCACCTGTTTGCCTCGTGTCAAGCATTTGAGTCTGTCCTCTTGTGTGAGCTTCTGGTCATAACAGCAAGCTCATATAGCTGTGATGGTCAGGTGTCTGCTGACCTCTCACACTGTGAACACAGACAGGTGAGTGTCAGCGAAAGCCTCGCTGACTTGCAAGCCATATGTGTGTTGATGTAGGTGGTAAACGTTGGTGTGTCAAGGCACAGAACAGTTTGGAAAGTTGGTATTGCAGCAGTGGAATACTGTATGTGTGTTTGTGTGCTCAAGAACGAGTGACTTGTCTCAGCACTTGTCACATTCCTCTACCTATAGCAGATGCTGAGCTGTCACCACCACCTACATGATAATTATATACTGAATTCTATATACATACATATAGAGCCTTGACCTGGACCCTCCCACCCACACCCACACATACACATGTGTGTACACACACATGTGAACACACGTGAACCTTTGAGTGGGCTGCACATGAAGGCTTAACCCCCAGTTGTGTTCCCTTACATACCTCTCTGTCCTTTCATCCTCTTCCTTTTCTTTTCATTCTAATTCCTGCTCTTCATTCATCTGCCACGCCTTTCACCCAGCACTCGTTGCCTCTCCACACCTCCCACTGCCGCCTGTTCCCTCTGCCTTTCATCTTTGCCCTGTCAGGTAAGCCTTTGAAGGTGTGTGTGGGGTGAGGAGGGATGAGGAATCAGCTCAAACTGACACAATCCATTCCAGAATCATTAACAGTGAGGTAACGCCACTACTTCAGCTTCCCCCTTAATGAGACATTCATGTATACTTTGTCAACAGTGTACAAAGAGTGCTTTAAAGTGAAGGGCATGGAGATGTATAGTGTATGGGGTCATGCATTGCCATGGGTTGTTTTCTTAACTCTCTGAAGCAGATTTCTATGGTTGTTGGAAGATCCTCAGAAGTAGCTTGGAGTGGGTCAAATGGAGTGTGAGCTTGACGCCCTTTGCCTGGGTAATCAGTTTGATGGAGTAGGTATTCAACTCCCCAGGTCTGTGAAAGAACAAGGTAAAAGCACCTTTATGACAACCTCCCTGATTTATTCCCCTCATCTGCCTTTTCAAAATAATAACAAGCAAGACAAAGGGAGAGAAAGAGACGGAGGAAAGTGCTGAGAAAATACAACAACGCAACAAACAATCTAAAAGAATGATAGTGTTCCTGTCCTTTTAAAAAACAAGCATCCATTTCCAAAATGAAGTGCATCACTGAATAAATCAGTCTCAGGTTAATAAAGTTGTCATCTGTTTGATTTTCCTGAGGAGGAAGAAAGGCAAGAAATGGAAAAAAACAATGGCAGAAATATGACCCCGTCAGCATTATCTCTTTATTTTATTGTTTCCATAGAGGTCACCGTGAACGCAGCTCCTTCACTCATTTTTCCTCCAGCCTTTCCTATGCTATTTTAGTTTTTACTGACTATAAATCAAAACAAAAGGTTTTAGCTCTAGTCTTTACAAAGGAACTCATGGGAAGACAATGCTGTACAGTTAGAGAGCTTTCACCATGAAAGGCAGGTTTCATCCAACCAAGTCATACACCAATTACACATGCAAGTCACTGCCTTAGTTTTCAGAGTGAAGAGTTTTCACAACTTTGTCCCGCCAATCCTTTGCAATTTAATTGTTATTCTTTGTCCTCTCTTTACCTCATTCTGGCTTTTGCAGTCTCACTTTCACCAATTAAAGTCAATCAGCCATCCGTTAGGACCTGAGACTGCTTAAACGAGCTAATGTGATACACAACACAGACAAAGAGCTGGCTGCCAGAGACGGCATCACCATTCATGGAGCTGACTTAAACTGTCTGCAGTTCACAACAATGGGAGAGGAGGAAGAGCAGGAGGAGAGCAGATGTGCCACCACTGCAGAGTTCAGCAGAGTCTACCTGAGCGCAAATACAAAGACAAAGACCAAAAAATGCTTTGGTGTGCAAAAACAATAAGAGCATGTTGACCTGTTATTTCTTTACTCTCGCTTGAATAAATACTTAGAGGTTTGATGAGGTTTTACTGCTTGTCAGTGGCAGATAAAGGAAAAAGTGTCTTGCTGCCTGTTCTCATGCACCACTTGGATTTGTTACACAGGAACAAAGTAGTGGGACATTCCTCCCACTGGTGGAGGCAACTTCACTGACAAAGCTCACCTGGTCAATAAACCTATATGAGCTGGTCTGTGTGGTCACTCTGGGTCGCCCTTCTAACAGCTGTTATCCACCTTGCAGCACTGTCTTTTAATTTGTTTTACCTTGCCTTAATAAGTCACTCTTGTGTAAAGTACAGTTTCTAGTGTGGACTCCCTACTTGTCACATTCCCTGAGCTGGGTTGTTACACCAAAATCGTTACAGATGCTACATGTCATCAAAAATCCTCTACACAGGGTAGGGCCACATTATTTAAATTAAGATCAATATCAATATCAATATCAGTGTCATCAATGTTAACCTGGCTAGATCACCATGACAACCGATGCTGCAAACTTAACTTCGTCCAGACCAGGTTCTGTTCAGAGCTTCAGCTCAGTAAAAAACACCATCTGCTCGTCCTTGATGATATTCTCTGTGAGCTATGTAGATTCTCAGCTGAGGGAAGACCTTGTACTGTGTTGGCCCCACCAAAAACGCAGAGGACTACATGTTTGTTTGTCTTTTGGTCAAAGGGCTCCCTCTCTCCTTTAGTGTCACACATATGTACTGAACACACCCCTGGACGCAGATTTACAGCCACCATTGGTCAATGTGTGACACATGACCCTACAACCTCAGGCCAACAAAACCAGAGCTCCCCCACTGCTCTTTCTCTCTGTCTCACACTTCTCCTCTGGACCTCTGAGGGTCCAGCTCTGTTTCACCTTGGGCTCTAATGGAGACCAGCTTGCCCTTCGTCCCATATGGGCTCCTTCAGCTCCAGCCTCAGTGAGAGTTTACGGCTTGTCAAGCCCGCTTTCTCAAAGGAAGTCTGGATATGTTGATCTTCATAGAATAGCATTGCATTGTGCAGCACCTCTGCAGCACCTTGATTATGTGGAACTTCAAAGCATCTCCAGTTTATTGTCATCTGGATTCTCTGTATTTATACACCACAATTATCACCCTAAATGCAGCTTAATCCATCCATCCATCATCTTCTGCTTATCTGGGGTCAGGTCACGGTGGCAACAAGTCAAGCAGGGCGCTCCAGATGCTCTTCTCTCGAGCAACGCTTTCCAGCTCCTCCTGGGGGACCCTAAGGTGTTCACAGGCCAGATGACATATGTAATCCCTCTGGCAAATTCAGGGTCTGCCCCGGGGTCTCCTCCCAGTGGGACATGCCCAGAGGGAGGCTCCAAAGGGAGGCCACCAGGAGGAATCCTGACCAGATACCTGAACCACCTCAACTGGTTCCTTTCGATTAGATGGAGCAGCATCTTTACTCCGAGCCCCTCCTGGATGTTCTCACCCGCTAAGGCTGAGCTCAGACACCCTATGGAGGAAACACATTTCATCACCCAGAGCTCATGACCATAGGTGAGGGTTGGAACGTAGATCGACTGGTAAATCAAAAGCTTCTTCTTCTGATTCAGCTCCCTCTTCACCACAACAGACCGGTACAGCACCCTCATTACAGCTGTCACAATCTATTTTACCCACACTCATGAACAAGAGAGATATTTAAACTCCCTCACTTGGGGAAGCAACTTGCTCCCAACCCGCAGGGGGCAATCCACCATTTTCTGACAGAGACAGACTTAGAGGTGCTGACTTTCATCATGACCGCTTC
This sequence comes from Pempheris klunzingeri, assembly GCF_042242105.1. Lineage (NCBI taxonomy): Eukaryota > Metazoa > Chordata > Actinopteri > Acropomatiformes > Pempheridae > Pempheris > Pempheris klunzingeri. The sequence goes on from NC_092031.1 coordinate 19,300,919, forward strand.
ACACTCAGCTGCAAACCACCCCAGCGCATGCTGAAGGTCACAGTCTGAGGAAGCCAACAGAACCACATCATCTGCAAAAAGCAGAAATGCAATTCTGAGGTCTCCAAACTGGATGCTCTCCTCACCTTGGCTGCGCCTAAAGATCCTGTCCATGAAAATCATAAACAGGATCGGTGACAAGGAACAAACTTGGCGGAGTCCAACACCCGCTGAGAACGGGTGCAGCTTAATGCTAGATGGAAAGTTGGGGTAGTTACTATCATGCACTCCTCTTTTCTCTGTCTGACACATCACCCTCACTCTCTCCCTTTCTTTTCTCACCCCTCTAGACATCAGACAATGAGTCAAGGTGTGAAGATTAATGAGATGTGATGATTAAATTAATGTGCTTCATTACTGGCCTTTTACAGCCTCTGAGAACAACGGTACTGCGAGATATATCAAATAAGACAAGTACACGCACACATCAAAACACACACCACTGTGACCACCGTCATCAATTTTTACAAGCCTGAAATTAGCAGAACAGTTGTAATTTACTGTAACGCAATTTTGTAGCCTGAAGTAAGAAGACAGCGAGACCATGACAGACAACATAACATTACTGAGGCATTGATTAGGTATACTAATGATAATACTGGCATTTAATGCTCTGCTTTGAATTGTTAACAGTGGTGTTAATACAGTGGCTGTAATTTTTCATTGGTAGCTATAGTGGATCTTGTCTAAACAGCAGTTAGTAATCCCGAGTTCATTTACAAGCAAAGGGTGAGCTTGATTGCACATGTTTGCATTTGAAAGCTCCATACTTGCACATGTGAACGCTACATTGAGGAATGAGGGGAGCCTCTAAGGAGTCAAGTGTGCTGATAAAAAAGCAAGAGAGAGATTAAAAAGAGAGCAGAGAGTGATGGGAAGCATCAGGTCAGGAATAGGTCACATCGTATTAACAATTCACACGCATCTGACCGAGATTACTCTGTGTGCATGTGTGTGTGTGTGTGTGTGCGTGTGTGTGTGTGTGTTTTAGAAAGGTATGGGTGCAGAGACAGGAATGTTTTCTGTACAATAATATGTTAATGTATGACACAGTTAGACAGGGGGTGGGGGCTATGAACCATGCACATATAGTCCATTTGTTGTGCATAAATAATATGTGTACTTTACTGATAGCACAGTGTGTGTGTGTGTGTGTGTGTATGTGTGATCAGGGTGATCTGGATGCAGCTCGGGGCTCCAGCTCAGTCACTGCTGCTGATTTATCTGCTGTTTTCTAAACCACTGACAGGAGAAAACAAATTCATGTGAACATTAAAATACAGTGCTGGACTCTCTCTCTCTCTCTCTCTCTCTCTCTCTCGCTTTCCCTCTGTCTCTCATGCACACACACACACATATTTTATTTATGTTCATATAAAAAGAGCATTAACTCCGAGCAACGTCAGACTGTTGGGACACCTGACTGTCATACCGACAGCAGCACAAATTATGCAGATAGAACTTTTGAATAAAACACATAGAATGCACACGGACACAGACATAATAAATGTCTAAGCACAAACACACACAAACTCCCCCAAACAAACACATCCCTCCCCTGTGGTTCCTGTCAGTGGGCAGGTCTCGGTTGGCCAACATGCTACCATTAAATTTATTAGAAATCCAATTTTAGAAGCAGAAAGTGCACATGAAGAATCAAAGGGAGAAAGGAAGGAAGGACAAGACAGACAGAAAACAACAACAAAAAAGACTGAGGTGGATGTTATAGCTAGTGTTGTGAGAAATGTATATTCTATAAATACAAAGACCACCACCTGAAACTGTTGTGTCCATACATACACTATATATCATATATTATACAGTAATGCAGACAGGAATGCATGTTTCAAGGTTCAAGGTTCAGTTATTTCGCAGAGGGTCGCACAATGAATTGAATTGAATGAAATTAAACAATATATCCAGTTATTACATATACATACACATCCACATATACACCAAGGAAATAATTCTGTAGTGCATCTCCCTTTGGCTTCCTTAAAGATGTGGAGCCTGGTCTCTGGTCTCCTTAAAGACGTGGAGCCTGGTCTCTGGTCTCTGTAAAGACATGGAGCCTGGTCTCTGGTCTCCGTAAAGACGTGGAGCCTGGTCTCTGGTCTCCTTAAAGGCGTGGAGCCTGGTCTCTGGTCTCTGTAAAGACATGGAGCTTGGTCTCTGGTCTCCTTAAAGATTTGGAGCCTGGTCTCTGTAAAGACGTGGAGCCTGGTCTCTGGTCTCCTTAAAAAAGTGGAGCCTGGTCTCTGGTCTCTGTAAAGACGTGGAGCCTGGTCTCTGGTCTCCGTAAAGATGTGGAGCCTGGTCTCTGGTCTCTGTAAAGACCTGGAGCCTGGTCTCTGGTCTCCTTAAAGACGTGGAGCCTGGTCTCTGGTCTCCTTAAAGACGTGGAGCCTGGTCTCTGGTCTCTGTAAAGATGTGGAGCCTGGTCTCTGGTCTCTGATAAGATGAGTAGACAGAGAGGCAGAGGGAGAGACTACACAAGGTGGGTGCACAGTGCTGTGTAAACTTTACATTCAAGGCCAACAGTTTCATACAAGTGCACTTTGAAGCGTTATGTATACAACAATAAACTACAAAACTCACCACCATGTACGTCAGTATAGTTGGCATGTTTGGTAACATCATTTTTCATGCTCTATGGCAAACCAGCCTGACATATTGCTGATGTGTCTATTGGTTAGAAAGGGGAAGTTCTCGCACCAAGTGGCGTTAAGTTGGAAGCAGATATCTTCTTCTTGGGCAAATAGGCAAAGCAGAAGGCAGTGATGAATGGTGCACATTTTTGACCACTCAAAGTGCTTTTACACCTTCCCTTACCTTCACATTCACCCATCCACACATCATTTAAACACCAATGAACTAATTATTCTCAGACACACACACTGAAGCTATGCATCCAAGGACACTTTGACATACAGACTGCATCGAACCATAGATCGAACCACTGATCTACCTCTGTGGCACAGCCATCCATAAGCACCACAACGTGACATTCGGCAGTAACTCTGTCCCAGCTCATGGTAGGAAGACATACTGCCAAGTCACAGAAATCCCACTTGAGAGGAAACAACTTATGGGCGAGTGTCTCCCTGTTCCTACTGTTAGTCACTGAAATTAATGAAAACATCATAAAACAGTCGAATCAGCATCGTGGGTGGAACTAATGGAACACCAGGACCACAGAGGAGTGATAAGAACAATGGTGACTACTGAAGACAAGACAGTCACTGTTCTAAATCAATCAGTGTTGCTTTGTTTGTACTTTGCTCTACTCCTAAAACCCAACAGCATCATCTGTCTGAACAGCACATTAAAACTGCTCACAGCATTCCACTAGATGTAGATACTGGGGGTTAGAGATGGGGCCACCTCAAGCAGGGACGGTCTTAACCACCTGCCCTCATATCCAACCACCTATTATTCCACATGTCACATGATGGCACCTGAGCAAAGTCCACCCACTGAGAAAGACCGAGAGAGAGGTTAAAAGGTCTGAATGTTTTCTAGTGAGCATACTGTTCTCAAATGTCTGAAATGAGCTTCCACACTGAAACATATTTCATAATTATTTCCACCAATCTGCAGTTTTTGCTAGTGATGGCATGTCTTGGCTCCACTTTAGGAAGAGAGAGTGAAGACAAGATCAAATGAAGAACAAAGAGACAGAAGAGAGCAGCTAGCAGCAGCCAGACGTTTTTTTAAGAAGAGGAAGAGCAGGCTAATGCAGCCTGTGCTGACAGGAAACCCAGAGTTCTACTAAAGGCTGCTGTAAATATGGCAACTCCTTTTTCTTCCTGCTGCCTTTTCGCTTCGTGAAGCTGCCTGCTCTGTTTTTCTCTCCTGAGTTTGTTCCTTCAGTGTTTGTGCCATGCTCTCTATCTCCTGTGAGCGTGTGCTAGGGAGAGCCCAATAGATGGAAATAGACCTCTGTGGGTGCTACACTCACCCCCATCCCCTGTCATACACTCATGCTCAAGAGTGTGTGTGTGTGTGTGTGTGTTTGGGTGTGCATGGAAGTGTGTGTACAGAGCCAGCGAGAGAGAGCAAGAAAAGCGAGGACACCCCACTTTTCTTCTATTTTTGATGGTTATGCAACTATCAGAAGTCAAAATATGGTGAGGCATTGTGGGGGAAATAATCTATATCAGATCGGCATCAAAGGCTGGGGGTGGGTGGAGTGGGGGGCTAAGAGCTGAAGAAGAGAAGGATATGCATTCTTTGTCTGCTTTACAAGAGCGAGTGTGTTGTGATGATAAGATGGCAATCCTGAAACTGTTGTCGCACAAATCGGTGCACTTTTCTTTTACTGAAGGAAACAGAAGTTATGCATGTTTTTAGGTTTTAATCACCACTTCTCTCTGTCCTTGCAAATGAAGCACATTTGGATGTGTGGGAGAACATGAGCAACACTATCTGAGCCCCAAACACAAGCGCAGTAATGCTCAAACACTGACATTGTAAATGCTCTGTATCTGTACAGCTCCTTTCTAGTCATTTCAACCACTCAAAGCGCTTTTACATTATATCCTCATTCACCCATTCACACATCCTTCATAGGAGGAGACTGTTCTTTCACACACTGAAGCTGCTTCAGGAGCAGGTGGGGGTTCAGTGTCTTGCCCAAGGACACTTGGACATGCTGATTCATAGGAGAAGGGAATGGACCTCCGATCCTCCAATTGATGGACCTACTCTACCTCTGAGCCACAGCCGCCCCCGACACTGTGATTGTTCAATGCACAGTTTAGTGGAGACACACATGCATGTGTGTGCGCATATGTGTGTGTGTCTGGTATTTTCTCCCACTGTCTGTCACCATTGTTCCACTCAGAGAGGAGTGTGATAAACATCTTAATTCAATGTGTAGCATTTGTATTGTTAATAAATATATAGATGTAGCTGTAGCAATAAATCTTGAACAAACATAGGATCGGGGTGGCAGTAGCAGAGGCAGAATGCATGCGCAGTGTCCTATATCTCTTATTGGTCAAAATATATATTATGGCTCACTTGTTTAAGCAGTTAGCACAGTTCTTCCATATCATTCATTGTTGTCAATTAGTCTAAAACATGGAGAACATAGAGTTATGTCTGTTTTGAGCATTGTGGTTTATTCCTGATTCCTGAGGATAAGTATGTGTGACAAAATATGCTTACTTGCTCTTTTCTGAAACCTCCGACTATGTCCACTGTTTCCTAGAAGACCTTTGACCTCTTCTTGTAGATGCTGTGAATGGATTTGGCCTCGTGTTCTTGTCTGTTTCTGGTGTTCTTCCATTTTCAGTCAAACTAATGAAAACTCAACATCATACAAGTCTCTCTTAGCAATGAAAACTTACCTGCTGGGGAGGAATCGGTGCAGGAGGGGTAGAGAGGAGGCAGAGGATGATCCCTCAGATATACAGCAGAGAACAGATGGAGCAGAGAAGGACAGGCACCAGGGAGGGAATGAGGGATCAAAAGGAGGAGAGGAGGACGACTGGCAGGCCTGTTATAAGAGGAGGAGAAGGAGGGGAGGAGGGCTGGAGCAGGAGGAAGAGAACAAGTGAGGTGACAAGTAGGAGGAGTGGAGGATGGAGGAGAGGGAGGGAACAGCTTGTTTTGCAGTGACAGGTACATGGAGGTCAGGCCTTAGCAGGTGTTTAGCCATCATGCTGTTACCGATAGCACATAATGAGACACACACACACAACCTGCTGAGTATGAGAGAGACACAGACACTCTCTCTCTCTCTCTCTCATACACACACACACACACACACGCATCCAAACACACGTTACGTTCACGTTATTAAATTATATTCAGGTATTGTTCAGAATGAATTCTGCTCAAAGTGGTAGGTAGATAGAAAGTGTGTGTGTGTGTGTGTGTGTGTCAGTGTGCATACACCCCCATGCAGATGTTGTCTGACTCTGCCTCTCTCGCTGTTTCATTAGGCCTGTGGGATTATGAGAGGCGAACGGTCAGCCAGGGTCTTGTCTCTGATTAACCGACAGGGCGGGGCACATGCTACTAATTCCACTCTGACTGTGTGTGTGTGTGTGTGTGTGTGTGAGAGAGAGAGAGAGATTCAGAAGCCAGGGCGTAGTGCGCCTCACTAATTACAAAGTGAGGGGCGTAATTGTTATCTGATTGGTGATCAAGCCTTACTGTACCTTCCTGCCTGATTTCAAATGACATCAGGCTTACTAAAGAGTGTTATCTTTAAATAACAGCCATTGGGAACAGAATCTGGGGAAGTCACCTGAGTCACGGTACAGGTTATGGTCAGACTTCATAAATTTGGTGCATGGCCACAGAATAGTGTGTGTTTGTTGTGCAGTTGTGTAGAATTAGTGGTGTAGTGCAGCATTTGTGTCTTGTGTCTGTTTTGTAGGTTGGGCAAAATGACATTGCTTCGTACTTCGGGGACGTGGAGATGGAGCACAAGGCAACATCATAAAGATGATGATGATGATTTCTCTGTGATTTCACCATAAACAGGAAAGCGAAGAACTGCTGTTGCAGTAAACATTACAGTCTGGGAATGCAGTCAGTTGATAGCATAATAAAGTGACTGTACAAAGAAAAGTGGATTATTGTGAAGTTACTCAGGCGCTGATATTTTTCATGTGGGGTGCAGTCAGTGAGAACAGCAAGAATTTCCAAGTATAGAAAGACCAATTTCTAGCACTCATTTATAAGAACACTACGAATTTCACTGTACAGTGCAACATGCTCTGTGTGCAATATGCCAGTAATGCTTTAAATCTTTGAATTGATACACATGAGAGGCTAAAATGCACATTTTTAATAGTAACAGTAACTGACCAAGCATATTATTGCCCTCTGTAGATGACAGTCTCAAGTTGTACCAGGTGTGGTCAAATGTGTCACACCCTTGAGTGACTTCACTGCAGCAAGCTGAGACTGAAGGTCAGCCAAGACCTGAGCTGCTGTTCATTTGGTCTCGATGCCCAGTGGGTCTCACCACCAGAATGCTACACACAGCACCTCAAACCTGTGTGAAGGTTCCCCGCTCATCTGGTGGACAGTTACCAGCCCTATAGGCCGGACTTAACGGTAAAATATTTATTGTAAGTCAATTATTGATCTATCATTATTGATTGACCAGTTTGGTCCCCTGGTAAACTCAGTCAGCATTACATGAGTGGAACTCTTGATTCAAGTTCAAGTTGTTTTTTCTTCCAGCTGCTTTTGCTGTTTCAGTTGGACATGCACATCTCAAGCCCTGTTATATCGCTGCCTGTGTCTCTCTCTTTCCACCGTCACATCTCATAAAGGCCCATAAGGTGCTGCTTGTCTGAGTACTCACTGTGAGGCGTGTTGTTGTAGCTTAACAAACAAGACAAATGATCCCAATTTGCAGATCTCTGCTCACACGTCAAAAGTTTGACGAAAGTGGCTCCTGCAACACAAACACCCCTGATCTTTCTAATGGCAGCCAGCTAATTGCTGATTGATGCTGCTCTGACATGTTAAACACAGTGTTTGTCGAGCATCATCACCCCATTCCACAGAACAAAATCAATGTATCCGTTTTTCACGGTCCGTCTTCAGTCCTGGCTTACTGCTTGCAAATGTCACTTCCCTCCTGCAGACATGCTTGGAGACAGCCCTGACCCGATCAGTCCCAGGCTTTCTGTGAGGACATTGATCCTAATTGGTGATTGGCATGGGCGTTTAGTTTGTCATATTGTTTTGACAATGCCATTGCCATGTGGCATTTATTTGCATCCTGTTTGTGTCTCTCCAAGTGAACTTTAAGTCCCACACATAAATCATGTGTTGGTGCTTGTGATATCTGGTGTCACAGCAGTTCTCAGCGGGTGTCACAGCGCATCAGGTTCACGTCATTTCATTTGGCATCACATAATGTCAGGTTGTTGAGGCATTATTGATATCCTTTTCAACTAACATAGCTGAATGGAGAGAAAACTGCTGTCATGTGTTATAAAAAACAAGTTTGATGTCTAACCCACTTTTCAGCAAGCACAGCTTGGTTTCATTAGTGTTGGTCCGAAGTAAGCCTAAAATGATTTGAACATTGAAAACAACAACAACAACAACAAATAAGAATGTGAGGGTTATATTAACTCAACAGACACTGAATAGACTTCCTTTTAATTCACATTCAATCACATGAAGAATGCAAGTGTTTTTTCTTTAGCTAGTGGAGGCTGTTGTTCTAAATACCAAAGAGCATCCAAAAACTGATCTAAACATTCAATTCATGAGGCTCTTTGAGATTATATTTTGACTTCTATTTTATGTTTTCAGACTTTATTTTGTATTACTTAAACATTAAAACTCAATTTCAATTTTAATTGACAGCAAGAACTGGAGTTACGGCTTTTTGTTTCTACTTTGGATAGTTAAGGAGAATCACGCTGAAGGTTGGCAGCAGGATCACAGCTGTGTTTTGGCACCGCAGCTGCCTGCACACACTGAAAGCACTCCTGCATGGTAATATTGTTATCAGACCCTGTCTCACAGAAGTTCGTGAAATAGTCACGAAATTTAATCCCTCAATTTGTGTCAGTGGACCCAAATTTCTCATTTTTTTGAGTCCCTGAGCACGAGTTTCAAACTAATGTATTTCTATGGGATGATCTTTTCTTCGTCACACCTTCTTTCCTGTCACTAGGACATCAGTAGGACCTGGGGGCACAGAAGCTCTGCTGTTATTTCTCATTTTATGTTCATTTTTTAACTATGACCAATACATTACTCAACATTTAACCTCCAGATTTTCTCCTATCAGTCTGCTGTGGTCTGAATGTCCGCTGACGATACAAAGCATGTGTTTTATAAGTCAACAATACGACCAGTTAAAGCTATGACCATTTATTTTCATTAATTTCTTCTTCCATCCTGAAAAAATCATCTTTTTGTGGCTCTGCTTTTCCTCACTGTCATCACTTTCTGTTAAACATTTCTCAACATAAGAACACAACAGTATCCTTGAAAACAGACTACCATTGTATATCGTTATATATAGTTTTTTCTGTGTATGGCCTCTCTAGGCCTCACTAGGATAAATGCAACATATCCCCCTTTTGGGGAGGCATTTATGTACTTTCCCAGCACCAGTATAATTATTTCCTATGTTTCTGGTAGAGTAGAAGTGAACACCACAACAAATCTGATCTGATCATTAAAATTGCGAATGTGAAATGATATAAACATTCTAAGAAGCCAAATCAAAACTGGCAGTCAAGAAGCTTCATGTTAGATGACTCACAGAGGAATGGTGACACAGGACACATGGTGAGATATCAGTCACTGTTAGCAGACATGTTGTCACTGTGATTACAAATGTTATGGCTGTTGCTTCACTGAGGGTAGACACATTATCACTGTTTGTCTGTATTGTCACCATGGGCAGGAACATCATCACTGCAGAGAAAAACAGTGACTGCAGGTGGAAAAGTGGCTCAAGGCAGAAACATTACTGTGGGGGAAAACTTTATCAGTACATTCATAACACGGGCGTCAAGTCAGGTTGTGTATTTTGGGGTCATTTTTTCATCTAAAACTATATTTATAGATCTAAAACTAAAACTCTTTTCAAATGTGGCCTAACTAATTCAGGCTAACATGCTGTTATTGAGCTAAAATAAACCTTCAATAAAACTTAAATTAGCCTAATACCAAGCTTATTTGTTTCTTTGAAAGCAGCAATCACGAATAAGAGTGCACTCTTATTTTGAAATAAACACAAAATCGGTAGAGTTTAAACCAGTCATCACTATTAAGTCAAAAGTGCCCGATGTAATTGTACAAACAATTGCCAGCAAGGTTAGCTCTGCAGTTTTTCAGTTTTAGTGGTAAAATGGCTCCTTGGTCTCTTTTTGTTGAATTTAAACTATATTTTGTTTTGAAATATTGATAACTCCTCATTATGAAAATGTAACTAATTCTGCAGAGCTCCTTTCTAGTAAGTTCAACTACTCAAAGCTCTTTTACATCACATCCTCATTCACCCATTCATCATTCATACAGGAGGAATGTAATTTGGAGGAGACTATTCTTTCACACACATTCACACTCTGAAGCTGCTTCAGGAGGGTGGGGGTTCAGTGTCTTGCCCAAAGACACTTTGACATGCTGACTCATTGGAGCTGGGGATCGAACATGTGACCTTCCGATTGATGGACGACCCACTCTACCTCAGAGCCACAGCCGCCCCAACTGTGATGATTACACCGAAAGATCATAGTGATTTTTCAAATAACCTGAACCTGAACCTGAAAATCATATTCATATCAGCACTCTTTAAACATGAATCTAAGTCAAATGACTTCATGTATGGGGTTCAGCCTAAAATATTTTGCTCATGATTCAGCTGTCAACACGCCTGCTCCCTTGCAGGTTTGGCTTAAGGGCTGTTTGCTCTGACAACTTTTAAAATTATTTTTAAACCAGCTTTGAAGAACTTTGAGGAGCTCAGTTATGGAAGAACAGGACCCAGAGAGCTTTGTGTGTGAATGCATTTGCATTTATCTGTCCAATCAGGAGGAGACTATAACAGCGTTCATCAAACCACACACACACACTCACAATGCCCCGTCCCCACTGTGGACCGAAGGCCTCAGTTTGGATCAGGCTCATTGTGGCACATTTGCATGGCTGATTATGTGTGTACGTCTGCTCGGCCACATGCCCTTGCCATGTCAGATCAATATGGCCGCCATTAGCTACCATCTTCACATTAATGTTTCCATTCACACCTGTCTGTCATCTGCTAACACGTTTGAACACTGGAGCCTCGGAGCGCTCTGCACACAGCAGATGATTAAACCCAATCAACCCCTCGCTCAGTGAGGATGACACCATGGGGGAAATGTTAATGTGGGTCATATTAGTAAAGCTTTGGGGATTTTTGAACCCATAAACCTGGATTCAGGAGGAAGAGACAGTGAAGGGAAGGTCTAGGGAAGGTTTTTGAAGGCTGTTTTGTATTTCTGGTGCTTTGAGCACGCTGTCAGATGTAGGGTCAATTAGGCCGTTGTCTGGCAGAGAGGCGTGGAGGGAGAACATGATCAAAATGCCTGTGTTGAAATATTAATAGAGTGATACATGTCTGGGAGGTGCTGCCTAGTGAAGCCTCTGCTGTTTTTCCTGCTGTTGCATTTGTGTCTGAACTCAGTGAGCAGGAAGGAAATAAGCTTCATTTGCAGTTGGACTATCTGCTGACCACCATTTGTCAGCTTTATATAAAGTAATTGTTATTGTTTTCTCCTGGGTTAAATACATGAGTCTATCGCTGATATGTATTATAATAACATATAATATAATAATGTTTAGAACGGCAGCTCCTCCTTTGACTCTGACGCTCTTTTCTAATGTCATATCAACATTTTAGCAACATTACTGGATAGTTTTTTTAAAAAGTGACCATCGCTGGCTGGACAAAGAATAAACCACACACCATTTTAGGTATCTTCACAAATGTTGGTGTGATTTTTGAATTAGATTACTTCTTACTTCTGGAACAGAATTCATGACCTGGTTTTACCGTAGGTCTGTATAAGGAGGCGGGTCACCCTTTCAGGGTGGCTACAATGAAAGTGGCTGCACCAGGAGAACATAAAAATAGGCCAGTTCTCGATTTTTTAAATGTCCCTTTGTATAGAAATGACTCATCAAGTGTCTTTTTTAAATTAAACTACCAAAAATGACTGACTTTCACTTAGGGTCCTGGTCACCCTGTTGGCACCAGCTAGTAATAGCAGTAGTTCCTTAGGTAGGTTCTGAGGTAGTTCCTTGCTAACTTTACAAACGCCAAATTACTTGAGGAATGAGGTTTATCATCCATTCTCCATTATGACCTTGAGAAAAGGGTTCTGCCATCAGAGACAAACCACTCTGCCCTCCAACAGGTTCATATTAGATGAGAAACCAATCGAAAACAATAAATGAAAACCCTTCTCCGTGATAAAGTCTATTAAATCTCCTTTTCAATTTAAATATGTGCTACAGAATAATGAAGGCAAGATGTTAAAGCAAAGCAAACAAGAAGAGAGCTCGTCAGATTTATGGAGGTGAAGCAACTCATGCAAATGGAAATAAACACTATTCTGATCAAGTAGAACTAGTGTGGCCTGTGAAGAAGGAAACAAGAGTATAAACATGTAAAATAACTTGTATTACCTAAATCATGAAAAGAAAAATGATAGAATAATGGCACAGAAACAAGCTTCAGTGAGTTCCTATCCATGCTGGCCGCTCATCCTTCCATTGCTTTCTGCTGTCAGGCCTGAGTGCTGCGGTTCTATTCTACAGAGGACAGATAAAGTGCTTTAAATGGCTGGTCACTAAGTTAAGGGGGAGGAAAGTTCCTCTCATTCAAACACTGAACAAAAGCCGCTAAACAGAGCTGTCGTGGAAGTGATATTAAAACTGAAATTGCTCCTTTTTTAACACCAGCACGTCTTTATGGCATGAAGGAGGACTGTTCAGCAGATGGATAGCTACTAGACACACTCACATACATTTGTTCCCCTCCAGCACTCACACACACACTTCTATGGCTGTCCAGACACTTTTCACCCCCTAATGCCCTCCTGCTGTGCTCTTAAGACTTTGAGCCACACTAAAAACTTTTTCAATTATAGCCATCTAAAGTCTGGCAGAACCAGAGTGCAGACTTCATTGTGCTGAGGAAGTCCTCAACCCAGCTCAGTGTATCGGGAGTATTAATACAAGGACACGTGACACATCCATCACCCCCTCACTCGGGATCCACATGGGGACCAGGAAACATGGCCGCTGGGGCCAACATGGTTTGGATAATAACAGAAACAGCACACAGCATACGATATGATTTTATCTAGATTCTACTGTGTGTGTGTGTGTGTGTGTGTGTGTGTGTGTGTGTGTGTGTGTGTGATATATGTTTGAACGACCATCTCCACTTCTCTAAAGGTGTTACTGGCACCATGCGTGGGGGGTCCTCAGAGTGATAGGGGGAGTATAGGGGATGGGGGAGACGGGAGGTTGCTGATAATTAGCTTAATGAGAGATTAATGAAGATGGTAGCTGCAGGGGAGACAGTGGGGTGGGTGGGGTATACTGAGCTACGTGCATACATGTATGATCCACCTGCAGCATGTTTATGTGCTTTTTTCTTATAAATTAGAAGTAAGCCAACATGCTAAAATATTTTTCTCAAAGTAGCTTTAGTTGCTTTCTATATAACTATATGTGTGTGTGTGTGTGTGTGTGTGTCTGACTCGAGGACAGAAGATTATGAACTCTCTTCATGTAATTTCCGGTGCCTAGGCAATAGGCAAGGTCATTGCTGCTTTTCGAGTCCAAACAAAGATGAGCAGATGCAGAGGATGACATTAAAGCTGCTGGTGGATGTGTCGGTCGAACCTCAGACGCTGGCTGCAGGGTTTCAGCTTATCTCAGCGGTGAGGAGAGAAGAAGCCTCAGGTGTGAGGTGTGGCATGCAGGCTAAAGCCCTTAAACCTGCTCTCAGAGCCACTACGCACCCTAACACTTTCTTACCTCACACACACACACACACACACACACATACATGCACACATGCAGTCTTTTACTCCCTTGAGCAACGGCAGGCCCAGCTGTGGGGGACAGAGCCAAGGGTGAAGATAAGAAGGCTTGTATGGCATCATTTTATAGGATCACACCGTTTTCAATCTCACTTTCTCTTTTTTTCTCGCTCGCTCACTGTGTACACACTCACACACAACCACACATACACACACACAGTGCATATGGCCCCAGAAAGCCCTCTAGAGCTCCACAGAGTGCTATCAAGACCTAATTAATGGAGGGTGCAGTTATGTTTTATGATAGGACATAATCGGGCTCTAATTAGTGTGAAATGGGTCCCGGTGGTCTGATTTATGACCGGTTAGGATGATCTCTGGGCGATGATTTAAGAGCTGACATTTCCATCTCGTGTACTCTCGTGTTCCACTCCATGTGGACTTGGTGGGGCGGGCGAGCTCAGTTCTCCAAGAGAGAGAATTCCTCTCCAAAGTTCACTGCTTCCATTCAATCTGAGATTTGAGTCGTAGGCTCCTCAACACAGAATCTGAGCTGTCTGGGTTTTGTGGGACAAACAAATGCGGAACTGGATCTTGATTGGATATGATAAGAATGGTTTATGATGATGATGCCGACCATTCATTCATGTATCTGGCAGTCGCATAAATGTTGGTACTGATCATATCAGTAAAATGTTCACTAATATTTACTATTTCATTTATAACATAACCAAAATCATGACTTTTCCCCAACCTTAGCCAAAGAGTCTTTGTTGCCTAAATGTAACCTGATTAAACCTTGTGTTGGTCCTGCACCACCACCTCCCTGTGAGTCCATGAGTGTAGTGTTTCATTCACTCAAACATTATCTGTGAACAGTTTATTAATAAACAAAGGTAATTTCTAGGAGACTGGGTTGCAGTAAAGGAGAATATGTATCCTTAGATTACACCGGTCCACCTTACATTACATCTGTCCCCAAATGAATGCCAGCTGAGCTTCCACAAATTAAATCCACAAAAAATGGAACACAGTTAAAATAGTAGACGACATATAAATGACACATTTGGAGACTTGGTGGTCTAGCATATGGAAGAGGAAAAGATAAAGGCGTTGATAGTTCACTTGAATTCCACATGCATATTTCAGAACTGTATGCTAGTGACAGTCTGAGGGGCTTTCCAAAATCTATGCAAGAGAGTACTTTTACCATTATAGAAATCCTTGGTGAGATCTCATCTTCAGTTTTTGAGAGGGTTCAGAGAAGAGCCACTAAACAAAGCCCTCATCATGAAGAGATGTTAAGAAAAGCAACCAACTCCAGTCTACAGGAGACATGAGACATGACTGAGGTCTGTACGCTCAGTCACACAATACATGATATCACATGATATCACATGTATGATATCATACGCTTTTGCAACAATAGATCTGAGTTCAGAAAGACCTCCTTAAAAAGTGTTCGCTCTAAGGAGTTTGTCTGACAAGAGACGCGCCTGGTTTCCACTTGGAGCTGTAAAACCTTTAAGGAGCTGCCAGGAGAGACACAGGCTCCTTCAGTTAACTCTTCTAAGAGTAAAAGTCTGGTCGACAAATATAAAGCTGATTTATGATCACTGTGATTACAATGATAGTGATTTTTAAATTTAAAAATGGTATTTCTTTGGTTGTTTGTTTGGAGTTGTAGTGTCTGCTGTGGAGGATTTATGTCCTGTTCAACAAATCTCAATAAAATCCATTTCTATAAATGTATTAATCTGTGGTCACTAACTCTGTCACTGAAAACCCAAAGTGGTGCAAATGCAAGAAGAATGCAGCAAGGCAGCCTCTCCATGTGTTCCTCCTGAACATTCTAATATCTAGAGATAAAGCACAGCTGGCCACAAGACAAAAGGAGTCATTGTGTCAAGTGTGTGAACACAGGCGTCCAGCAAAGAAGCAGCGCATCGGCTTTTTGATCAGCAGAGGATTACAGTTTGACAGGACACAGTGAAATTCTTTAGAGTGCTCATTTATTCTTCATTTTACAGAATATCTTTGAGGACAAAAATAGTTGACGCTTTATTTTATAGCCCCATCATTTTCTCTGCAGGATCAGGCGTGGATCTGCTCTGTGCTTTTATTTCATCACTCACAGCTCCCATCTTTAAGTCTGAGGCCGGAGCAAGTGAAGAATTGTACCGTGTGAAGAATGTTTGTGAGAGGACTCGGGTGAAATGACAAGAGACGTCTTTACATAAGCAGGAAGTTTACACGTTGTAAAGTTTACCAGGGCACAGTGCATGTCTCCAGAACAAAAGAGGGCTGCATCTTTCCGCTGGACTTTACTGCTCTGACTGTCCGCTCTCTGTAGGTCTTTACTCCCTCTCCTCCTCCTGTGTGTGTGTGTGCATGTGGGTTGTCTCTCTCCTTGTTTCCCCTCCGGCGTCTCCCTGACTTTTAAACTACCTTGAACGGAATTATGTCTCCAACTTCAGAGAGCTCATAAAGTAGCAGAGTGTGGAACAGCTCTGTAGACCCTATTTACCAAACCTCCTCTGACACAGGTAGAATTAAAAAAAAAACACAGACCTTGTTCTAATCCATTCACACACACACACACACACACACAGTGGAGGGCAAATGAAATCAAACTGGAGAAGATGTCTGAATGTGCAAACCTGTCTACACCTGGCTTGGCCTCATTTTTAAAATTTGTTTTACTAATGATGGATGGGTTGCCTCTGCTGTTTTCATCAGCTTCCCCCAATTTTATATATTATTGACCTAAATTACAAAGTATAATTTCTTTTCCTTTTTTGTATAGAACTTTATAACAGCTAGCATACACCTTGTATTTGGTGTTGGTGACTCGAGTTGGCCTGGAAGTCCCAGATCGAAAGTCAGTGATTTTCAACTGATACCCTATTTACAATAAGCTATCAGATAAGCTGAATACAGCAGCAACTGGTATAGTCAGAATAGTTTGTCTGTCTTTTGTCTGTCTGTTTTGGACCATATGTCTCCCTTGGTTAGTTTGGGTTAGGGTTCATTCTTTCCTGCTGTCCACAGAGGGTCTGCGTTAGGGGGAGCATGTCCAACCTGTTCACTGTCCTCAGGGCTGTGTCCTTTCCCCTGTGCTGTTCTTTCTCTTTACTAATGCACTGAAGATCAATGAGAAATGTTTTAGACTGATCAAGTATGCAGATGACATGGCCTTGGTTGGCCTCCTGCAGAAAACTGACCCAGTAAGTGAAGCTGGGCCACACCAGGGGCCCTCCAAACATGGTGTCAGGTCAGGCTATAAATCATTGTGGCCAAGACAAAAGAATCTTTGACCTCCAGATCTAAAAACAGAGCCTGTTTCTGTCAACGGCCAACATGTTGAAAATAAGATCAACTTTATCTTCTCAGGAAACTTCTCAGGTGGAGAGCAGATTTTAGAAACAGCTTCAAACTATTGTTGAGAGCATTTTAACTTCAGTCATCTAAAGTGAAGATCTAAAACAAAGGATACAGGATTGTGTCAATGGTGAGCAAAATAGTGGGCAAACCCCAAAAGCACTTGACTCAGCTGTTTACAGAGAGGACGAGGAAGATGGCGAGAAGCATCCTGGCAGACAGCTCTCATCCCCACTTTGGCCAGTTTGAGCTGCTGAGCTCCAGGAGGTGCTATAGAGTCCCTCTAGCTACTACAATCTATTTAAGAAGTCCTTTACCCCGATGCAATCAGCATCCACAATACAGCAGGTGACTGATGAGATCGAAGCCTGTGTGTTTGTTTCCTTTTTGCTAATTGTTCACTTGTTTCTTATGCTGCTGTTGTCTTTTAGGCTGATGGTTCCTTTTTTTACACTATTGTTGCTTCTTCTGCTGTTGTTGCCTGTGTGTGGAGAGCTGACGACAAATTTCAACAAAATTTCTAGGACATTTCCTGGTGGACAATAAAGATTTTCTATCGTTGTGACATATAAAATGAGATTTTTAATTTTGTCCCATAAAGTGATAACATGGCTGGGAACTCTGCTGCAGCAGCACCACCAGTAATACGAGCAGGAGATGAAAAACTGCTAGACTGGACATCAGTAATAGCGGCAGTAGTGAAAGAGGAAGGAGCATTGGTTGTCATATTTCAAAATGTCTGATTGATGCTGACTGCTGCTGGTGTGTTGACTCTGTGGTGTCACTGTGATGTGGATTGATCCTCCTCTGTGGTCACACCTGGACCAGTGGACCAGGTGGCCTCCATCCAGCTCACCACTATCTTCACTACAAGCACCATTAACTGGGACTGTGGTTTTGTGGGACATGGTAGTGAGATGTAACGGATGGCGCACAGATAGCTTCGTTGTGGTAATTTGTTTTGTTTTCAGCCCACTGCTGTTCTGGCTTTAACCAGCCTCTAATTAGAATGTGGAAATGCTCAGGCTGTCTGTACTTTGTCTTAGTGTAGGTGTGTATGAGTTTGTGTAAACATGTTGTCTGTGCAGGTGATTTGTATTTTGTCAGTCTTACTAGCAGTGCAGAGAATGAGATGATTGTGTTTTCCTCCCTCATGTAAGGGAGAACACTTGGTCATGGTGCTGTCTGGACTAGAAGTCAGCCCAGCGGCTCTAGAGGATCAGTTTAAAACATACAGTGCAGTAATCTGTGATATCTGCTACATTTCTACTGTTAGTATCAAGATTTCATAAACTGACTTGGAATCACTCAGCATTCCCTCTGTTTCACTAATGTACTTACAAGGCCAAAACAATGACGATAAATATGTTGTGAAATGTGAGAGCTTGTCATGATGGGAGAACAAAAGTCAGAACTTGTATGTTTAAACACGACAGCTGCAAACTTTATATTTACGTACATTGACAACATTCACTCATATTTACTTTTTTACTCGATCTTCAGGATGTCAACAGTGTTGGATGACTGTGACAGATTCCAGAGGTTGTAATTACTGAATTGTGGTTGTGCTGGAAAATTGACTCAAGTAGAAAAAAATAAATGAGTAAATGTTGTATTAAGTTTGCAGCTGTCATTTCGTTAATGTAAATATCAATCTGCACATTTGAATATTTTTTCTAGGACTTCAGAACATGGGTCTGAGTATACTCTGTGGGTGAACTTCCTGTGTATGCGAATATTTCATGCAAGTATGAAAATTTAAATGCACACGTTCAGATTTTTGTTCTACAAGTTCTCACATCAAGTCTACAAGCCCTCACACTTTGCAACTTATTTGTCTTCATAAAAGCTGACCATTGACAGTAAAAACTTCTTCCAATCTGGAGGAGTATTACCAGAAAACACAAATACCTTCGCTGAATGTCTGCTGGACTGTGAGGTGAAAAGAATGACTTGTTTGCAAAACGGCCACTTAACAGGCAACAGACTACATACAGTCAATGCTTACTCACTACACAAGCAGTTGTGATGCAAGAGGCATTGTTCACCCACTTGCCTTTGTACTCTGCATCTAGGGGAGGATTATCATTAAAGCAGAGTGTCCACAGGGCAGCTGGTCAGACCCAATCGTCCCTTGACAACACTGGCACATTTTCTGTTAAACATAACTTAGCATGGCCACACATTTACACCACTCTTTCTGTTCAAGGTATGTTACTGACATTCATTTTCTGACATACTGCCCCCACAGTTCAATTTCATCTCAAAGTCATAGCGTTAATTTCTGAAGGCACAAACAACCAACAGCGTGAAGGAACACAAGACACACATGGTGGTTATGATGTGCACGTGAATACCTGATGTAAAGCAAGTATGCACGTGCTCAGAGCCTGTTTTTGAAGCCTTATTCAGGTTTTTTTTCAACCTAATTGCCTAGGCAGAGAGAGGAACAAGCCCGGGGCACTGTGGTGATGTAACCATCAGGTAGACCCAGAAAAGAGAAAACTTGCAGGCAAAATAAGAGAGAAGCCATCAAAACACATGAGAAGGGAACAATGCTAAGTCAAACAAACCACAGCGGTTTCATCTAGAAGACTTCGGAGGAAGCAGGCTACACCATGATTCAAGTTTAACATGAGGAGTAAAATCATCTTTAATTAATGGGATGCTAAGAGGAGGTTAGCTAAGCCTTCTGTCCGACTGCGTGGGGCGACGCTGAGCTGCCTCTAATTGGGGATCACAGTATGTGGAGCCTGGGATACTCAGTGTACCGATAATGTCATATAATTGGAAAGAAATCTGTCACACAGACAGAGGCGAAGCACCAGACCCTCCGAGGCTTGCACTTTAAAGATAGATTAATTAACGGACGGCTTCAGTTCTCTAATTGTGTGTTCCCAGATAACGAGTTTAGAGTTGAGCCAATTATCTCCTTGCTCTTGCCATTGCATTTCTCCAAGAAGGGTTTTTTGAACCCGTCTGCTACATTTTGAGGTCAGCTTAGATTTACAGAGGCCAAGTGTCACTGATGAGAGGGAGACAGAATTGAATTGTGGTAAATTAATAAACTGTGGTGTGATCTTTTTTGTCCTCTCGTCTCTATCTCTACTGTTTCACCTTGCCCCCCCCCCCGCCTTCCCGAGGAGCTTACCTAGCCATGTTTTTGTATCTCCTTTCCTCTGCCTTTGTTTTCTCATTATCTCTGGTCATCTCTCGTCCTTTTGATTTTGTTTTCCTTTCAGTCTTTAGTTAATTTGTACATCAAGTCTCTTAATTCTCCTAATTACAAATTCCGTTCTGCTTCTCCTCACCAGAGCGTCTTTCTCACACAGTGTCAATGTGACTGCAGATTATTTAGTCAACTACTCCCCCAGACAGATATTAAATAATAAATATTGATATGAATTATTCAATCCATGTGTATGGCTCTGATTGCTATACCAGGCTGAATGGCACAAGGTGAAGCCTCCAAATTAGAAAACAGCAGGGGGAAAGACAGGAAAAAATACAAAAGTTTGGATCCATAACTGCTCCAGCAAAGCTGAATTCCTGTTTGGGGAGAGGAAGATAAATTATGGTAACGGAGAGGAGGTCCATAGTTCTGGAGGTCGGGCAGTTAGTTGGCCTGATGAAAGAACACAGCTTGGTTGCTCCATTTTGGTTTCATGATGATCCAGTTTTCCAGCCAATGGTTTGTCCCTATATGCAAAATATCTGTTCATATGAAATATCTCTTCATTTAAAAAGAAACGTGTTATCGCTAGCTGTTTCCCTTTTTTAGTAAGAAATAACTTGATTTGCTGAATTTGCTTATCTTGGAAGAATGTCTGAGAATTATCTGGCTCTGAGATTGTCCTCTGCAGAAAAACAATGATCAGACTCAATTATTAGGAAATGAGTGGAGGTAGAAGACCTCTACCTCCACCACATCCGACTACAGGCTCCATCCTTAGATGGGCCCTGAGATCTGGCTCGGAGCTTCAGAAAAAAGTTAGCACTGAACAAAACTACAACTGGCCAACCTACGTCTTTATACCCAAACAACGAAGTTTGGGTATAAAGACCTGTGGGGACTCTGGCAGCATAGTAGGCCTATGTAATATGCTTTGCATTCTTACTGCTTATGTGTACATTCCCTGACTAGGACATTTAATACCCATGTGATTTAGGAGCAATGGTTGGAGTAGTGTGGTGCTCATATAGGGCTGCAAAACCTTGTAGGGATGAGTATGCAATTGGGAGGGATGGATGGGTTGACAAAGACATGGTCACAGGGGGCTGCTGTTTGTTTTCTGTCTCATACTGGAACAACAGAATAGGATGACTTTTAATGACATGAGCCACAAGCAAGAAAATCTTGTTCTTGTTCTAGTTCATCGAATACTGACATACCCTACAACTAACATTGCTGCAGGCACACTAGACATTCTTTGTCATGATAAAAATGGTAAATGGTCTGTATTTGTATAGAGCCTTTCTAGTAATTTCAACTGCTCAAAGCGCTTTTACATCACATCCATATGTTCATGCAAGGAGGAATGGAAAGTTATGTGTGAAATGGCTGCAGTTTGGTTATGTTTAGTCACCAAAACTACTTGGTTAGGCTTAGGAAAAGCTATGTGTGACATAAGTTACATCTTACATCTTATCTTTCATCAAAATAAGTTCATGAAAATAGGTCAGCGTTAACTTTTGGTTTCACATGGGACATAAAGAGTGGCCTCTTGGGTGAAAACCCTGTCAACCCCTGTGGTGTCTGATACTCAAAGGCACTCCTCTGCCTCAATATTAGACGCTCAATCAATCAATCAATCAATTAATCAATCAATTAATCAATCTTTATTTATATAGCACCAATTCACAACAGTGTTATCTCAACACTCTTTCCATAAAGAGCAGGTCTAGACCAAACTCTTTAATTAAGAGAGAGACCCAACGATTCAAGAATTCAACATTAAGGATTCAAGAATCCCCACATGAGCAGCATCAGATATTATATTAGGACACAGTAGCAGCTGGAGGAAAAAACAGTAACTATAGTACTGATAATAGGGAGATGACTAATTAGCAATATTGTAACATGACAATATGAAAAACATGACAATAGTTAATATATGGATAATAGTAGCATGACTAATATCAGTAAAAAGTGGCGGCGGCCGACGATCCACAGCAGTGATTCATGAAGCCAGAGAACCACAGCAGGAGAACCAGGACCAGGATCCACAGGAACCTGAGAACCACAGCAGGAGAACCAGGACCAGGATCCACAAGAACCAGAGAACCACAGCAGGAGAACCAGGACCAGTATCCACAGGAACCAGAGAACCACAGCAGAGAACCAGGACCAGTATCCACAGGAACCAGAGAACCACAGCAGGAGAACCAGGACCAGTATCCACAGGAACCTGAGAGATGAGAAAAGCACAGAAAGGCTCCGGAGAAGATACCAAGTTAGAAACAGACATTAAAAGGGGCATGAAGCATCAGGATGGAGAGGAAGAGGAGGAGAGAGGAACCCAGTGCATCATGGGAAGTCCCCCAGCAGTCTAAGCCTATAGCAGCATAACTAGGGGCTGGTCCAAGGCCTGAGCCAGCCCTAAACTATAGGCTTTATCACTAAGGAAGGGTTTTGGCCTACTCTTAAAAGTAAAGATGGTGCTCTAGTGGGGTAGTACGGTACTATGAGCTCTTTAAGATATGATGGAGCCTGACCCTTAAGAGCCTTGTAGGTGAGGAGAAGGATTTTAAACTCTATTCTAGATTTTACTGGAAGCCAATGAAGAGAAGCCAGTACAGGAGAAATATGGTCTCTTCTCTTAGTTCTCATCAGAACAGGAGCAGCAGCGTTCTGGACCAGCTGGAGAGTCTTTAAGGACTTATTGGGGCAGCCTGATAATAAGGAGTTGCAATAGTCCAACCTAGAAGTGACAAATGCATAATTCATAGACAAGATGGCCCTGATTTTTGCAGTATTATGTAGATGGAAAAAGGTAGTCCTGGAAATATGTTTTACGTGGGAGTTAAAGGACAAATTCAAAACTCCCAGATTCCTCACAGTGGAGCTGGAGGCCAGAGTAATGTCATCCAGAGTAGCTATATAGTTAGAAAATGTGTCTCTAAGGTGTTTGGGGCCTAGCAGAATAACTTCAGTTTAGTCTGAGTTTAGCAGCAGAAAATTGCTGCTCATCCAGGACTTTATGTCCTTAAGGCAGACTTGGAGTTTAGTCAACTGATTGGATTCATCTGGCTTTATTGATAAGTATAATTGTGTGTCATCTGCACAACAGTGGAAATTAATGGAGTGTCACAATCTGCTGTGCTGGTCTGCTGCTGCTGGTAATTTTCCACTCTCTGACCTACGTACCTGGCCACGCCTTCCAATCAGTGCCAGTCACCCTCACCTGGTTCCCCAGCGGCACTCACTTGCAATCACCTGCCTATTTAAGGTTCAGCAGTAGACTCCCTCTTTGCCAGGTTGTCTTAACTTCATGCCTGACCTTCCAGCACTCCTGTTTGGACTGATTTCCTGGTTCAGACTCTTTTTGCCCCTGACTACCGCTCCTCGTCTCTGCCCTGGTAACTACCTCAGCCTTCTGTTCCTGACCACGAGCTTCGCCTGTGTCCTTCCTGGCTTCTCTGTCTGCCTGCCTGTTGCCGACCCCGGTTCTGGATTTGACTACGAGACTAGCCTGTCCCTCTCTGGTTCTGTTGCCTGCCATCTACCCAGCCAGCAGATAGTCATCTGCTCTTTCATTAACTGTGCTGCTATTGGGTCCTGCGAACACCCTGTTACATGGAGTGCTTCCTGATAATATTACCCAGAGGAAGCATATATAAGGTAAATAGTATCGGTCTAACTTTAGTGTGGACAGAGGACTGAGAAATAGGACTTAAACCAGATTAATGTGGTTCCTTTTATGCCAATGAACTGTTCCAGTCTCTGTAATAAGATGTGATGGTCAATGGTATCAAACGCAGCACTCAGGTCTAACAAGACAAGTACAGAGAAAAGTCCTCTCTCTGATTAGCAACCAGATAATCGATATGGGAGTGACTAAGATTCGCATAGGGGTCTTCTATTGTATGGACATGGCATTAGCTTAAATGCTGATGGAATCACTTCCTTAAATTTGGCAACAGCACCATCAGATAGGCATCTTGTGAGGACATTTTTGTCATATGGTGCATTGTCTAGTAGCAAGAAATCAAACTTAGGTAATGGTCTGAGAGTTTTGTGGAAAAACTGTTAACTGTACAATTTCAATGCCAGAACAAGGTCAACGATGTGGCTAAAGCAGTGAGTGGGTTCATTTACACTGAGAAGCCAATTGAGTCCAATAATGAGATGAAAGCAGTGCTCAGACCATCATTATCATCATCCACATGAATATTAAAGTCACCCACTGTTGTTCCTTTATCTGCACTAAGAACTAACTTTGATAGAAGCTCTGAGAATTCAGTTAGGAATTCAGAGTAGAGGGAGGGAGGTACACTGTAACAAATAAGACTGGCTTTAGTGTTTTCCAGGTTGGATGTGAGAAACTTAAGAACAAGGCTTTCAAATGAATTATAGTGAAGTTTAGGTCTGGGCTTGTTTAATAAACTGGAGTTTAAAATGGCTGCAGCTCCACCTCCTCGTCTGGAGGAATGAATATTAATGACTGGGGGGAGTGGCTTCATTAAGGCACCACCTCGACAGCCAGCGGTTAAATGATGACATGCAACTATACATGTAATCACTGGTCAGGTTGGGCAGGGGACCAGAGAAAATTATGGAGTTAGACATTGTTTTAGCATAATTACACACTGACTCCACCTTAATGTTAGTGACCTCCGATTGGTGTAATTGGGTGTCATTCCTGCCGACATGAATTAAAATCTTACCAGAGCTCAGTGCAGCTGTTTCAGCTGTCCCTTCATTCCAAATGGTTGCCATTCCTAGTTCAAATACTGACACACCCTCCAACTAACATTGCTGCAGGCATACTAGACATTCTTCATCATGATAAAAATGGTAAATGGTCTGTATTTGTACAGCACCTTTCTCGTAATTTCAACTACTCAAAGCGCTTTTACATCACATCCTCATTCACCCATTATTCATGCAAGGAGACAATTCACACACTGAAGCTGCTTCAGGAGAAAGTTGGGGTTCAGTGTCTTGCCCAAGGATACTTCGACATGTTGACCCATAGGAGCTGGGGATCGATTGAGGGACGACCCACTCTACCACTGAGCCACAGCCACCCCTAAAAAAAAAAAAAATAAATAAATAAATGCATGTGATTCTGTCGCACTTTGCTTAGGTTTAGGCACTTCAACCACTTGGCTGGGTTTAGGGAAACATGATGATGGTTTGGGTTGAAATAGAAATGTTACTCATGTAACTTTTTTTTATTCAAAAATGTTTTACTTTCACTTTCACATGGAACACAATCCCAGTTTTCCTTGGTCAAAGTCTGCAAAGGATGCCTTGTGCTTCGGTGACAAAGTGGCGATATGTGACACTGTGGGAATGTGAAGGGGGCACTGTGCTCCTTTCTCGATTGCTATACCTCCTGCCAGTCTCACCTGACAGGCTGCCTATACTTGTTAAGATGTTAGTTCAGCACTGCCACTTAATGCAGGGCAATTTTCAAGCAGAGAATGCCAACACCATGATATGCCTTCAGGCAAGTCATTAAAATAAATATGTTAAAAATGACATGGACGCAGTGCTCCCACGTCCTTGCATGCTATACAGCCACTATAGGAAGTGAATGGACCAAGATTGAGTGAAGGTAAGAGAAAATAAAGAAAGAAGATTGGAGGCATTAATGTGGAGAAGTGGAAGAACATTTCAGAGACGATTGGGGAAAATAGGCCAAGCCTCCAAAAAAGAATGGCAGGGGAGGGGTAAAAAAAAGGATAAGGGAGAGAGGGAAAAGGGAGAGGTATTTATTGGGGGGAGTTGTGGGGGCAGGAGGAAATTGAGGCTCTTAATTGGCTTGTTAAGACTTGAGTAAGCTGAGAGAGGGGTGGCCTTGAGTAAGGAGTTCAACCAGAGGAGGAAAGGGAATGAACTAAAACAAAAAAAACCAAATCCACATGAAGGAATATTAATGGGGAGAGAGGGGGGCAGTCATTTAAAGAAGGGAAAGAGCTGATAAAGTTAAGTTGAGACAACTTTGTTTAATTGGAGTGTGTTTTGGAGAGACTGGGAGTGGAAGTCTATGAGTGCTGGATGTCAGGATTTGAGTTAAATGTTTTCTAACTGGGTGGAAAGAGACTAAAGTATAGAGGTCACTGTTTTGTGTGCACATGCTCGTATGTCGGTGTGTGCAGATGTAGGTGTTTTTATATGTGTGTGTACTTTTCAGTCCTGTGGCCTGGAGCTGATGAAAACATTAGGGCTCGGCCTCACAGCCAATCAATCACTCTGACACCTCAATAGGGGAGCTGGATGGTCTTTCTTCAAAACGCAGCCAGACCACCTTGCCCCCTCCAATAATCGATCCAATCATTCAGTAGCCAGGCCTGAACTTCCAACCTCCAACCGCCAAAACCTTGCTCCAACAGTTGCCCATTTGCTTATTTTGCTCTTGCTGCTCCCTTCGACTGCTATTCAGAGAACAAACGTGCTTTTACTGAGGTGCATTTAGCATGCACTGAATTCAACTGCTTGTTGACATAAACAAGATGCAAAGAAAAATCCATAATAAATGACTTGAAGCTCAGTTTAATACTGTCATTGGATGATGGTGATACTGACTAACAGCGTTTTAAGGTGTGCATTGTGACATGAGCCAACACTCGTGAAATGTGTCCTTTACTTTACTTGGCCATATACTCAACATGTTGTAGAACATGTTGAGCATATTTTTACTGAAGCTACAGTATGCCCACACACCTGATATGGCATCTTTGTTTCTGTTCCACCTCTTCCTCATCAGCACATGCACCACCGGCTTTGTTGAAAACCAGAGGACACATAATCTGGCTGATGGTTTTTGGTTCTTTGTATGTTGGATTGCATGCAATTTGTTGTTGAGGGAACATTAGAGCGTTAAACTACAAATGACTTGTCACATACAGCAACATGACTTAAAGGTGCAGTCTGTAGGGTTTAGTGGCAGCTAGTTGTTGCGGATTGCAACCAACTAAATACCCCTTGACTCACCCCTCTTTTTAAGTGTATAGAGAAGCTAAGATGGCTGATGAGGGATTCATGTTCCTTTTGCTTTTTCTTGTGCTAAATAATGTGGGTGATCCTCCATTTGTCAAAGTTCTCAAACTCCTCACAACACAAAATGGTATGCCTATTCTTTCCTATTCTTTGTCTTCCAACCGGTGCGTTGCAGCCCCCAAAATCAGGCCCAATGTAAAAACATGAAATACCCTATTTGTCCATTCTACTGTAGAAACGTAGCAGATTCCATGGGAAAGGAAGCTAGATATAAAGAGCTAATTCTAAGCTCATGAAAACACACTGATTCTTGGTTTCAGTTGATTATTCACTACTGAAAATGCAGACTATTATTATTAAATTCCATTTCTGTCAGTAGATCCCACTACAAACCAAAAACAGTGTATCTTACTTGAAGTCTGGATATTTGCACAAGATATTTTTATTTCTTTTTATTTTTTATATTGTATACTAGCCTTATGTTATATTATTCTATTTTAGATACATATTACATAGTGACCTATTGTATGTATTACATACATAGTACATATTTTACATTTTCATATAATGTTTTTACTATTGGCTTTGTGTTTTAAGTGTTGGTTGTCTTGTGGTGGCTGTCTGTTGGGTGTCTGTCTGTACTGCTGCCGTGACTAAGTAATTTCCTGTGAAGGATCAATAAAGGAACGATACTATACTATACTATACTATACTATACTATACTATACCATACTAAATTTGAATCATTAGGTCAGTTTCTATAAATCGTCTAGCCCTAGCTACCTAGCTACTAAACAAGCACCCCTTTGGGAACTTCAAGTTGCAGGCTAGGTAGCCAATTAGCTTGTCATCTTTAGCACAGTGAAAAGCTGAAAAACAACCTGCAAATGCCAACAGTCGTCAGTTTATATGCTAAATGGTGTTTCTCTTATCCTTTAATACCACTGCTAACAACTGCTGTCTGTTACATTGTGTCCTGCTGTCCCTGGCAGCATGGCTGTCAATCTAACATCTAACATGAGAGACTTCGAGGCCAAAGGAGCTCTCTGATGTGTCTCCAATTTTTAATTAAAAAATCACCTTTGGCACGATTCTGACTGCGGCTTTTGTGACTTCAGTTAAACTTGTGTTTAACACATTGTGTACTTTTGGTACACTTAGTCATAAGGGATAACACTGATCAACATGGTCGAGCATACTGGGTTATACACATGAAGCAGTGAGAATGAATAAGGAGGAAGGCAGGAGTCTGTGCTGAGCTTTGAAGCATTGCTACTAACAGGATTCCTTAGATACACCTCATCGTCACAGAGAGAGAGAGAGAAAGAGAGAGAGAGGAGAAGTGAAAGAAAGGGGGGAGGCCTCCAGCCACTGACTACTGTAATCACATCCAACCAGTGACCCAGTTAGACCCATTTAGCCAACAGAAAAAACTCTCTCTCTCTCTCTCTGCCCCCCCCCTCTCTCACATGCATCATTCTAATTCTGCCTAGAATCCACTCATTGGCTTTCTCAGTTCTCCCATATTTTGCCACTCAGGTTTCTTTGTGTAGGCCGTGCTGCTGTGTTGATTTACTGTCACATTTGGAGGGTTGAATCTTCTCCATATACGGTTTTATCACAGAAGTGAAATTTGCTAATGCTAATGAAAAGAAGGACTAGCTTTAGCAATCATTTCTACAGTACATGTTTCAGCTGTGGGTGTAAACAACCTGAAATTAAATTTAAAATGTGACATTTGAAAGTCATTGTTTCCTTTATAGTTGGGTTTAACTGGTAATTCTTACAGTTTGCCATTATTCCAGCCTAACAGCTATCAGGGATGGCAGTTAGCAGGATTGAGGATGATCTCATCCACAGCAGGGTGAATACAATACATGCTCTGCACTGACATAACTCTTCCTGTCCTTCTCTCTGTATGTTCACCCCCCCCCCCAAAAGCAATAGCTACACCTCTAAATAATTCACTTTCCAGCACAGCTGAAACAATGAATGTTTTCCCTCATGCGAACCTCGCTGCAGATTTTATTGCCTATCCAGTAACTAGCTGGTCATCCAGAAATCCCACAAGTGACAAATAAATATTGAAGAAGTGGTGTCTGATCAAAGATGCCTTAATGTCAGGGGTCAGAGAACCTGCGGACATTACAGTAGAGCCACTGACCTTAGATCAGTATAAGACAGCGGCCCCTCTCCCCTGCTTCTCTTCCCATTTCCCCACAGAGATATAAGAGAGCTGCTTCAAGTTTTATCTCTGTTTATTGGTAGATTAGGTTTTATAACAGCTGTATTATTAAAAACATTGATAATATTTCATGCTTTGATAACAAAAGTGTTCTGTGAGTCATTTAAATATGACTTGCTACAAGTGATTGGAGAAAAGGGTCAAACAATCTCAATCATGCTTTAAAAGTATATACATAACGATGGTATGAATGACCTTAAAACACACGACAACATGAACTCTGATTTATTCCTCAGCAGTAACAGAGTCCTCCAAAATATATAACTGTTATTTTCAGCATTGATTAATCTGTGCAATACCTTTTGGATCAATCAGTTAATTGTGTAGGATATACAATGAAAATGGTGAAGAAATGTCCATCATCATTTTCCAGAAGATTGATGTCCAATCAATTCAAAAGAAATAGTATGTCCTAAAACTACAATACCTTAAGTGTGAAGAACTAGAACCAGCACATTTTAGAGATTTCCATTCTTTATAAACACCTTGAGCATATAACTGATTACAATTTTCAGTTCATCAGTCAATCATTTCAACAATATATAAAATAAAAATGACTCATATGAGTCTTTTCTGAATTGCAGATTGACATTGTTTTGTTCAAATCATCCATCCATCCATCCATCCATCTTCTTCTGCTTATGTAGGATTGGGTCTTGGTGACTCCAGACTAAGCAGGTCACTCCAGATGTCCTTTTCCCGAGCTACTTTCCAGTTCCTCCTGGGATACATATAATCCCTACAGTGAATTCTGTGTCTACCCTAGGATCTCCTCCAAGTTAGATGTGCACCAGAAGACTTTTGAGGGGAAGCGCCCAGGGGGCATGTTAACAAGACTTTGAACCACCTCACCTGCCTCCCCCCCGCCACGAAGGAGCAGCGTCTCTACTTGTAGCTCCCTCCGGATGTCTGAACTTCTAAGGCTGACCCCGGCCATCCTGCAGAAGAAACTCGTTTCCGCCGCTTGTGTCAGTGATCTCATTATTTTGATCACTACCCAAAGCTCATGACCATAGGTGAAGGGTAGAACACAGACTGACCAGTAAATTGAGAGCTTTGCCTTCTGGCTCAGCTCCCTCTTCACCACAGCAGTCAAGTGCAGCGACCACATTACCGTTGACTGCAATCCATCTATCCATCTCCCACTCCATTTTACCCTGATTACTGAACAAGAACCCAAGATACTTGCACTCCCTCTATTGGGACAGCAACTAATCCCCAACCCTTTTAGGTTTTAGTTGCCTCTTAATTTCTTCGTTCTTTGTTGTGAGGAAGCATATTGTGTCATTTCCACTTCTCTAAATGTCTTGTTTTTTGAGAGTGGGCGTAATGTTTTAAGATGTGATTTAGGTGCAGTTTTGGTTTCCATAGGATGAACAGATGAAATTAAGGAACGACAATACCTGCATTGACAGTCTTGCTAGTTGAGCCTCTGTTTCAGTAAATCAAGTCGACGCAAACAATGAAGAACGCCCACATTAGTCAGAACTGCAATAAAACAGGAAACTGCTGCCAAAAGATAGAAAAAAAGGACCTCTTCTCTGTTTTGTTTCCTCAAGCAAAACAACAAACTTCTAGCTCTGATGAGGGAAATGAAGACTCTTTATTAGACTTTACTTCCTGTGATTGAGGAATTGTGACTGTCTTGCTACAGTAAATGGCAGCAGCTCCAATACTACTGTAGCTCATCTCTGGAGGACGGGAGGTGGGCTGAGTGTTATACTCTTGACTGTCAGCTTATTATGATGAGAAGCTATGAATGACTTATTCCATCCGTCACTCCCTCAGCCTGTTTTCTCTCCTTTTTTTAAATATGTATTTATCCCAGGAAAGCGTTGCTCTCTTGCTCTGTAAAACATTCCCTCTAAGCCTATTTTTCTCTACATCATCCCGTCTTTCTATTTCCACATCTACATCCCTACTCACTTCACTTGTTGTTTTCTTTTCGTTCCCTACTCTGTCTGTTTTCATACCTCCCATCCTTCCATCCTTACCCTACTGTCTCTTTGTTCCCGTCTCCATCTTTCCTCCTGCATCACTCCATACCTCTCCTGTATCTTTCCAACCCCTGCTGGAGAAAACCCTTTTGTTGTGGAGTCCAGCAGCCTGAGTAATCACCTCTCCTATTGATCCCAGTACTAAATATTTCCACCTACACACCCACACCAAAACAAACTGTCATATTTTTTCCTGCCTGGTTTACCGGAGGATTATCATTGTAAACAAAACCCCAGATCCCTGTGTGCTGTTTCTATAGTTGTAGCTATACAGTATGAGCTGGAGATAGAGGGGGCCGATGCTAGTGGGTGGCCTGAAGTATAGTACAATAAGTACAGTGGTGGGAGGGACTGTATTGTTTGAGCATTCAAGCCCTCCAGTTCTTCAGCCATGTGGTCCAGTGAAGATAGTACCATGAGTAGGATGCCTGTGTACCTACGGTACTTTTTGTGTGCGTGTGTGTGTGTGTGTGTGGGCATATGTTTGTTTGTTTTATTAGGGTCTTATTAATAATCTGTCATTTTTAAAGAAACATATGGATAACAACATTGGTAAACTTTACACAAATGATCATCCTGGCCACACAATTTAATTGTTGATGTTAAGTTAACAATGACCACAGGTATAGTTGAGTTATTTAGGATGTATGTCAGTTAACCAAAAAAGAAGTATTGTGTCCAGTCTAAAACATCTGCACCTTCAAATGAGGCTCCACGATGCTACGTGATGTGGTCAGTGTGTGCTGCACTAAAAGAATGCAGAAGTGACTGAGGAAGAAAAATAGTTCTATCTCTGTGTGACGGGATGAACATGTGCACAGGGTTGGTGTCACTATCATGTTCTCGTCACGCTTCATTTGCATGTGAACATTGTAAATATTTTCCTGAGGACCAGAAATATTGGCTACAAAAGAAATAAACATTGAAATTAATCAATTAACTAATTCACTAAATAGATACATACTGCAAATAAGTCTGAGACGACAATATACAACCAGCTGAGTGTCCTCATAATGCTTAACCTCTATGGAAAATTGGTATCGTGTCCCTTTAGATCAGAGGTCTCAAACTGCTGGTCTGTGGGCCACTTGCGGCCCGCTGGCCCCCACCCTCCGGCCCGCCCCAGATGTCAAAAACACAATGCAATCCGGCCCGTGAAATATTTTTTAATTAAATTCTTTTTTTTAATGATGCTTAAACCATTGTGAACTACCCGTTCATATCAAATTTAAAAAATAAATCATTCTACAAGAACGTGTTTTGCCGAGGTAGCAAAAGTCAAAGGGCAAAGGTGCTCATGTTGCACAGGGTCGACATGGGGGAGAGTCATTGTTTGGCTGTGAGCGGTAAAAGTGTCACTTTCCAAGGCAAAAAGAACAGTGGCTGAAGAACACAGACAGTTTTAAGAAAGATGGACATTTCAGTGTTTATTTGTGGAGTTCAATGGATGCAGACGCTGCCTTGGAAGTTCAGTGACATGGTGAGTGAATGAATTGCCAAAGCAGGGAAACCCTCCATCTTGTGTCCAGTGTCTTCCTCTTTCAGCAAACACTGGCTGTGGCTGTGTTCACTTTGTTGCTGGAGAGTGAAGCTTTGTTAGATTATTTTAATTAAGTTATTTTAGTTTTTTTTTTTTTAAAAAAGCAAGAACAAAAGACCTGTACTAGAAGCTGAAACTGAAAATGTTTCTAAACTGCAGTTTACATTTTGTTTTGTTTGAAATGACAAATTATATATTGAACTTGAATTTTGTAGTGGCCCTCCTGTAAGATAACAGTGCTGTCAGTGGCCCCAAGTCAATTTGAGTTTGAGACCCCTGCTTTAGATAACCTGGTACCAAGATGAAGCTGCAAACTTGTGTTTATCTGCTCTGGCAGATCCATCTGATTCCCAGGTGACCCGGCCAGGTAGGGCCATGAACACCCATTGGAAATCGAAAAGGAAGTGAAAAAGGTTCCAGACTAACTACATTTGTGAATTCTTGTCAGACCATTGGACACCTTTAGCTGTTAAATCTGCACCCAGAACTAAACATACCGTCTTGGGTTTAATTAACACTGGTTTTCCACTGTGGGAATGTAAAACCAACTTCTTAGTATCACATTTACTTTCCAAGGACGTGTAAAAATTTCCATTTTGCCTTAGATTATTTAGAATATAATAAATGCACTGGAGACCTAAACAGCCCAAGCAGAGTGTTTACATCAATTAGGCTCATTAACTCTGTGTTTGTCTCTGCTTAGGATAAATGGGGTGTATGACTATGTCTTTTAGTCCACTGTTGTGTTCTGACCATAAGGCTTTTCAGTAAGTCCTCCTACATTGTGGCAAATCTCTGCATGGCTTAGACATAGACACATCACTGCTTATGATATGATAATGCACACCATGAATCATATTGTCTTTAAATGGACAATACTGGTAAACATGTTGTGACAAAACAAATGTTAACAATTCTTTGAATGAATAATAAATAATTACAGCCCACATTCCAAGTGTGTTAGGCTAACTACAAGGGATTAACACGCTCTAATTAAGTGTACGTCTTAGCATGTGTAGAGCACACTTTCTGAGATGCAACAGTTATACCTTCTTCTCTACATTTTTCAAAAATGACACAATCTTTCATTTTTGCTGTTGTTTCCCTACTATATTGAAAATGTACCAAATCCTGAATGTGGATTTTGTGTACTGTTACATTCCACTGGTGAACTGATTTATCAGTCCTTGTACCCTCATTACTCTGTTACACTCTTTACAACCAAGAATATACCAACCAACAAACAAACCTTTGCTCTCCGTGGTCACAGAATTAGTGGAGATAATCCAACTAATATCTAATAGAATTCAAGTGAACTGAGTGATACGTTGTCCACTGATCACCCACTGATGTGTTGGCTTTGCTATGTTTTAATACATGTTGTATTACACATGCCCATGTCTCTTTTAATTCCAAATTGATGGTAAATAATAGAATTATTAATCATCTCTGATAGTTCTAATTTTTTTCTTACAGCCAAATTGCCCCAGAAATGGCACATCCCCAATACTGTCCATAACTCAGCAACCACCAACTCAGCAGAGCCAAATATGAATGCTCTATGATGACAGTGACAAGCTGACCTCTTAGATCAGTGGCCATTTTGGATTTCAGGGTCAAAAACTGGTAATCACATATGAATTCCTCAACTCAAAAGTCCCAGAAAATATTTGCCTTGCAGGATTGTAGGCATTTTGGATTTGGAGCTCTGAGTCAGTCCACATTTTCGTGAGATGCTTGGGAGCCATTTCTCAAATTCACTGAGAAATGAATCTCCACTGTCTGTGGCCACACATGTGCTGGAGATGACACAACTTATTGATGAAAAGAAAACAGAGAAATGCAAAAACACCTCATCTTCTCCTCTGTCCCTCTCTAAGATTTATGACAAACATGTTCCAGTGCACACGCTTGTGTAGATCCCACACACACCTCCTCTCCTGGTGGGTCTCAGAGTGGGTTCCCTCTCTCTTGTTTATCACTTTTCCATTTTGAACCTCCAGGCATGATGGCACAGTAAATCAGAGCAGCCTGTACCTTGTCATATTGTGATTATCTGCTTAAAAAATAAAGTGACTGGATGCCTGACCAGGAAAGTAGAAATTACCCACACAGACAGCCGTGTGTGAGTGTGTGATACATGTGGCTCCAGCACCTTAAAACCGCTCTGTAAAAGCATGAAAGATGGTGGCAGACCAAAAATGCTTTAATTGAGTTTGTATATGTTTGAGCTCTGCTCCACACTCACATGCAACATAGATTTAATCGATGACTTTCTGCAGCTTTTAACCCAGCCGGTGTTGTGGCTCCAAAGTGCATGGCCCTCCCACCTGTGCCGATGCTAATTGCAGGCTAAGCTTGGCACTCCAGCTGTGCCATATCAGATGAACCTCTGTGGGTAATCCTTCAGCCCGGGTTTCTGGCTGAAACTACAGCAGCACAGATGGCCTTCTTTGCCTCAGCCACACTGATAGTGCTCAGCCTTGCACTTCACAATCACAGAGAGGGGAAACAGAGGGAATCCAATTAAATTTTTATCAATGACACTGGCCATTTGCTGAGATTAATGTTTTATGTTATTGTTGTATTATTTGGATGAGGTCAATCCAAGAGTAGTGAGCAGAGAGGAAAGGAGAGCACAGCAAGGAGGAGTGCGAGTCACCCGTTACACAGGGTGGCATGTTCCTTCCACACACCTGTCCCACATACACATCATGCTGCTCCAAGTACCAACTAGAGCACCAGATGAAGTTTAATCTTGAAACTGAAATTAATTCCCAACAAATGCACTATTGCCTCCTGTTTTGAGTTAGGTGTAAGGTGTGTGTTATACAGACATAAATAGATATTATAGTTATGGTATGGTATGGTACAGCTTTGTAGTTGTTGTGGAAGTGTGCTCTCTGTTCATAAATGCCTGACTGTTACCACAAATGTGCAGTTATGCGCGTGGAGAAGCAGGAGGAGTAAATAAATAACAACCACAACAACAATAATTGTTATTTAGGTGAATACATAAATGAAGGGTATATGTATTTATTAGAAATGAGTAGAGAAAATGAAATTACATACATAAGGCATGGGGCTTAGAGGTAGAGTGGGTCGCCCCTAAATCAGATGGTTGGTGGTTCGATCCCCAGCTCGTCTAAGTCAGCATGTCAGTGTCCTTGGGCATGACACTGAACCCCAATTTGCTCCTGAAGCAGCTTCAGTGTGAGAAAGAATAGTCTCCTCCAACTTGTGTGAATGGCTGAATGAGGATGTGATGTAAAGGCGCTTTGAGTGGTTGAAATGTACAGACCAATTACCATTTACAGACCATTTAGGTGTAGATACACGCATGTCTCCATGTAATACATTAGTACTGGAGAATAGTGACAGCTTAGGTGTTGCGGGGGTGCAGTGCAACCTGGGAAGATAGCGGCCGGGTTTTGCGCCACATTCTCTTTTCACATTCGCCATTTCTTTGTCTGACTTCCTGCCCGCCTCATCTGCTCTGTGTCAAAAATAGATCAGGCGCATAACTTTATCGGATCTGAGCACCGACCCACTTCTAGGACACTTCTGAAATGCACTGCAGTGCTTCTGGTGGAATTTGAAGCATTTACTAGAGTGGCTGAAATCAGCTCCAGGGGCCCCATCACAGCCAGAACGTGATGCAGGCACACCCCTTTAGTCTTTTAATGTGTTATGTTGACTCTAACAAAAATACAGAGTATATCCCACGATAGGGCCCTGTTTTTGTTGTGCCGCGGTATCTGTCATCATTATACGAACAAAGTAAAAACCCACAACAGGTGCATCTGGCTGCAGATTTGTGGTGCTATGTGTTCACATCACGCCAAATTTTTCCAAATTTAAATCTACATTTTTATGGTACACTCCCTGGATCCTGGTTGTCCTCAACTATATCTCTCAACCAGACATCCGATGACAGTCATCGGATGTGAAGTTGTTTTCAAATACTACCTGTTGCTATTGCTAGTGGACCACTGATGGTCAACGTGGTTATGTGAGGACTTTGCCAGCCGGCTTATTTACTGCTACAGGAAGACATCAGACTGCTGAAACAGAACTGTAAAAAAGGATGAGTTAATCCTGGGCTTGTCATCCATAGCTGCTGCTCAGGCTAAACTGTCCATGGCGAACTCTTCCGGGTGCGGCGGTCAGTCCACCGAGTGCTCACAGATGCCACACTTCTCTGATCTGATTCAGTCACCACCGGAGGGGAGCCAATCCTTTCAACTGATGCTATGTCCCTGAATGATGACATGGCAAATCATTCCCTCCAACCAAGTGCATCAGATATTCTGCAGCTGAGTAATAAATTCCACGCCTCTTATCAACTTACATTCAGCTGATCTTCCACTCTTGAAAGTCTCCCCATACCTGCTGACTGTCAGTTTGTACTCCATACACTCCTGGAATCTCACTGTTTCCAGTCTGTATAAATCTGGCCGTCTAGCCAGGCATAGAAATCAACCTAATTGTGTCTCGTTCAGTAATCTAATGTATCCTCCTGTGTCTGCTGTGCCCTCTCATCCACCTGTTGCTACTTCTAATGGGCAGGTCACACGAGAAACATCTCAAGGCTTTAAATTACACCGTCACCTTGGACTTTAACATTTGAATATCAGAAGCCTGCTCCCAAAAATGGACTATATCCATGTCTTAATACATGAGTCCTCCCCAGATGTCCACATCCTGACAGAAAGATGTCTCTCCCCTAAAACCCCAGATAATGGCACCTCTATAGCTGATACAACACTTTTAAATGTGATCGTCAAAGTAAAGCTGGTGGAGTGCTGATTCATGTTGATGAAGTTTCTACATGCTATGACCCAAAGAAATATGAATGTATTGTTTTGGATCTCATGTCGGGAAGTGCATATGGCTATCATTGGTATGTATCACCCCGCCCCCCCAATGGAGAAAATTGCACAGCGTTGGTCACTGTGTATGTCTCCTGAGCTATTAATAATAGGGGATCTCAACCTGGACTGGCTCTCTGACAGCTCGAACAAATTAAAAGAACAGTGCTTGGAACTTTATCTTTTTCAACTCATAGACAAACCTACCAGACCAAATCTCAAAAACTTTCATAACCCCACATTGATTGATCTCATAATTACTAACAGCCCTCTGGAGATTTTACCCTAGATGCCAGTGATTGCTGTCCTGTTGCCTTTATCAGGGACACTAAAATATAATATTTCAACCTCAAATCATCACCACAAGAAATTATAAACATTTTAAACTTGAGCATTTCCTAAATGATTTGTCTGTTTCCACTATCAACAATATTTTTCTATTACTGATCTTTGCCCTGGAAAACGTCTTGCAGTCTTTAAACATTATAGCCGACAGACATGCCCCTTAAAGGAAGCACAGAATAAAAACGGATTCCTTGGTTCTCACCTTAACTCTCCAAAGCCATCCACATCAGAGACGAGGCCTGGTCCAGGGCTAGATCCAGTGGCACCCCTGAGCGTTGGCTAACTTTCAGACAGAAAAGAAACATCTGCACCAGTACGATTAGATTGGCTAAATTAAATTATTACCAGTCAACTCTCTCTGCCTGTGACAGTTCTACCAAATTCTGGAACACTGTAGCATCTCTTAAAAACTCATCAAGGTCAAAGTTACCACCTCAAATCAAACAAGCATCTGGTCTCTTTACCAAAAGATCATCCATGGCTGAAACTTTTAATCACATTTCCTCTCCTCTGATCTTTTGTTTAATATGCCTGAAGATACAGCTGTAAATAATCCCTATATCTGTCCAGCAGAGGGACTACCTGTTGTCTCTGCTACAACTACGTGTGACTGCAAGTTTTCATTCTGTCTGGTAAATAGTGCAGATGTCTACAAAGCTCTGCGTAGGGTAAAAACATGCAAGAAGACTGGCACAGATAACCTTGACCCATATCTCTTTCATCTAAGTGCTCCATTTATCTGCCCTCACTTAGCTCATATTTTCAACCAAACCTTTTTAACAAACTCCAACTTCCTGGAAAAGCACCTCATAAGTGCCATTATATAAAAATGGTGACATCTCAGACCTCAACGACTACCATCCAACTTTCAAACTTGCTTTTTCAGCAAATCTCCAAGAATCTTTGGTCAGTTTACAACTACGTGCCTTCATGAGATCACTGAACATACCACAGCCAGTTTTCACCAGGTCACAGCACAGTAACAGCCACAGCTTCAGCCCTTGATAACATTCTCCTCCCTGGATAAAAAGCAGTCCTGTGCTCACTGACCTCTCAAAAGCATTCAACACCACTGATCATAAACTCCTGCTCCACAAACTTCAGTCTGTAGGTCTCAATTAAGCTTCACTTAACTGGTTCCACTCGTACCTGACAGAAAGGACTCAGGCTGTTGTTGCAGATGGATCTCAGTCAAGCCTTCTCACCATCAGAAATGTTGTGCCACAGGGGTCTGTACTTGGTCCATGGAGGTTCAAATTATACATAAATAACATAATTCTTCCTAACCAATACTTCAGTATTCATTATTTTGCTGATGCTACTATTTTATATGCCCCGGGCTCCCACCTAGCACAGGCCCTGACTCTTCTTCGATCTGCATTTGATTCTTTCCAGGTAGCACTTGTTAATCAGAAACTATTTTCAAATACAAAAAAGACAAAAATATGGTATTCTCTACCCCAACCAGTGACTCAGCAGACTATCATTCAAGACTCACATTCAACATTTGACCAAAAAATTAAAAAAATCACACTGTTTCCTGTATTGGATTAAAGGTTGTCTCCATCCAACCATAAAACTGTTGTGCAATCAACCTTCATGTCCGCTCTGAACTATGGAGATATTCTGTATTGTCATATGGCCCAACTAACTCTTCAGCAGTTAAAGCCTGCATATCACAGTGCATTACACTTTATCACAAATAACAAATTGAGGACTCATCATTGTTCTCTGTATCAGGAGGTTTGATGGACTTCCTTACAGACGAGAAGAAACAAGCACCTCATGTTATTCATTAACAAAGCTCTTCTGTTGAAGCTTCCAGACTATTTCTCTCCTTCACATCCACTAACTTCAGTACGCGATCCAGTGTTTACCTAACATAGGGATTCCTTAAGTCTGCACTATTGTGGTAGAACTGGTTTCAGGTACTATGTACCTCTTAAATAGAATGAACTGCAATCTGCCCTCAAACTGGAGTCACTCATTACCTTTGGAGATTTAAAACCCTATCGCTCGCTGTCTTTGCTGTCAATGTTTCATGTAACTGCCTCTTCGTCTTGTGAAGGTGTAATTGTGTATAGTGTACATTTTTAGTTTTGTGTGCTTTTTGTGAATGTTGCTTGTTCCCAGATCTCTCTTGTAAAAGAGATTATAATCTCTTAAATGAGACTGCCTGACTAAATAACGATTAAATAAAGAAATAAGGGTTTCCAAAATCGCCATCTCTCCCTGAATCAGTTATTGAAATGGTGATGGAGCCTATGGTTAACTGAGGAAAGCCATTGCATTTTCAGTATTCTTCTGGTATTACAAATAAGGTGTCAAGCCGATGGGAAAATTACAAGCAGGGTCCATCAGCCAGCAGTGGTTGGTCTGTCAGAGAGAGCAGGTAGCGGTATACTGTTTTCACCAGTCTCTGCTCACTTGTGGGTAAACCGTTACTATGGGCAAACAAACTAAAAAGATTGACTACAAATGATGAAAACAAGTGCAAACCTAGAGAGAAAATGTTCACATGAAGACAAACAGCCAAAACCTTGAGCACTTTTTGGATCTCTGTAAGAGTGATGTCCAAAAACATACCAGCAATTATCGCTTATCTTGATAGGTGCCGTCAAAGAAACGAAACTGAGGTGTTTGAGATTGTCACTTTTAAGGCTCTCTAACTTAATCATGCTATTTGAACCTTTGATGCTGGCAGACAAAAGTCATAATTCACACAGCTGCTGGAGGTATTTGTCAGTGAAGAGTAACATTCATTTTTAGGCATTTGAAGAAACAACTGT
Organism: Pempheris klunzingeri; assembly: GCF_042242105.1. Lineage (NCBI taxonomy): Eukaryota > Metazoa > Chordata > Actinopteri > Acropomatiformes > Pempheridae > Pempheris > Pempheris klunzingeri. The sequence continues at coordinate 19,341,832 of NC_092031.1, forward strand.
CTTGAATATGTTGCTAATCTGTCGAACCATTAAGAATTATGTATCGATGTCATTTCTTGTTCAGATGTGGCTGGAGTGTTAAGAGAAAGGGGCGGTGCTTCGGAGCAGCCAACTGACTCTGACAGTGATCATTTTGGATGTGGCCATCCAAATAAGTGAATGCAACATATGGTGTGATCATCCTGCTCTTTGATTTCTTCCAGTATGCCATGAATGCTGCATTACTTCAGAGGGAAGTAGGTGTGGGGCCCCTGGGAGACGTTGAGGAAGGTACGGGATGATGAAGGTAGAGAGGAGGAGCATGTAACTCAACTTGACATCTTTGTGTCTTGTGGGAAAGGAATCGATGGTGGCTGCAGGGACGTGGTGCCCTCTCTCTCTGTTTGCCTCTTTGTTTCTTTGAGTTGCACTCTCACTCTGGCTCTCTTCAGACACTGTGTGCTATCATGGTTCATCAGACAGCCATTGCCCACGGCTCTCATCCTGTTAGCTGCTCACTCAATCTTGTGCCTCTGCTGAGCGACTAAATATGTCATGTGTTGGAAGGGATTTGATGGTTGGGCCTAGATGTCGAACCACTGACCCCCAGTGATGTCACGGTGTTAGTGAAAAAACAGTACAGTGTCAGCGTGGGCAGGAAGTGTGTATTAATTCATCTTCTTCCAATAATTTACACTCATAGAAATCCACGCACATATGCACAGTAAAGTCATTTGCTTTGCATAAATGTGCTTGTGTTGATGCAGGTGACCGCTCATGAACACGTTGGACAACGTTTGTTGTATAAGAGGTCTACCACAGGGCCTGTCACAGTGTGTGTACTTGTGTGTGCCGACATGTGTGAATGAAGAGCTGGGCTCCAGGTTTAAGGTACTGATACGTGTCTCTGCCTGGAGTTTACTTTGAAAAGCATGAATCAGATCAGACACACACACACACACACACACACACACACACACAAGCCTGCCTCCTGGCTACATGGCAGCCAGCTGGCACCTGCTCATACTGATATCTAGTCACATTTTGTTAAAGCCACAGGTCTATCTGTGCCAGTGTCTTCGTATCCTTCTGCCTTTTCATTCAGTTTTATTAATTTTTAATGGTCCACACTTTCCATTCCCAGCCACGCTCCCCCCGAGGTAACCTTTTCTTGTCCTCTTCTCACTGCCCTCCTCCCCATCTTGTGATCTGTCTTTTTTTGTTTCCTCCTCCTTGTCCTAATCATCATTGTTGAAATTGTCCTTTAGTTTCTCTGCGCCCTGAGAAATGGCCGGGAGGTTACACTCAGTTGCATCATGGCAGCAAAGTTACTCCATTTCTCACCCAACATTTTTTTGGTACTAAGAAACAAATTCCCGCTTTTTGCTACACAACACATACGGGAGAGAAGATTTAGTGTATGTGTTCTTAGTGTATAACTGTGTGTGTGGAGGGGGGTGTGGGAGGGTAGTCGTGTGTGTGTGTGGAGGTGACTTTAGCTTCCTCATTAGCAGTAGTTGTCTTGGTTGTGTGTGATAGAGACATAAACTGTGGAAAGTGAAAGAGGGAGGTGAAAGAGAAAAGCTGACTTAAAGAGGAGTGTGTGTGTGTGTGTGTGTCTAAGTGTCGGTGGGGGGATCTGTCACTTTACATTTAAGCGACGGATTCACGCCACAGCGGGCTAACGGACAAACAATCCATCCTTATTTACCCTGCTCAATGCCAATCCCATTGGATTGGAGGGAATTGGATTCCCACATCCAGGGGCGATTTCTTTTCAATTTGAAGGACCCCATTAAAAGTCTTTTTCTGTCCGCATCTGTTTCACTCTCCTCTGCTCTCCTTTGCTGCCTCTCTGCAAGTTTTCCAGTTGAGGTTGAACTGTCACACACACACAATCAGCATACATTGAGTTAATAAGGTGTTTAGAGAGTCTTGTAGACCTCTTATGCACACGCACCAGACCAGTCTCACAGAAGTTCATGAAGGAGTCACAAATTTGATCTATGAATTTGTGTCCGTGGACACGAGCCTCTCTTTGGCTGGGGACACTAGCCAAAGTACCAAAGCAGTACGTCCGCGTCTTTTTTTTTCCCCAGGGCCTGCGTGAGCAGCGTGTCATAGGTCTCTGCTGGAGCTTATCTAAAGATTTGAAGTTCCCCTAATTTATCAATCAATCAATCAATCAATCTTTATTTATACAGCACCAATTCATAAAAGCGTTATCTCAAGACTCTTTCCATAAAGAGCAGGTCTAGACCAAACTCTTAAATTAGAGAGAGACCCAACGATTCAGGAATTCAACATTAAGGATTCAAGAATCCCCACATGAGCAGCATCAGATATTATATTAGGAAACAGTGGTAGTCTCTCTAATAACTAAAATCAAAGTTAGGTTGGCAGTGTTCACTCTTGTACAATATTAAAGACAGCATGTGGACTTAAGGACTCTGGGAAACTGAGTTCAGAGAGGGAGCCCTCATCTATATATATATATATATATATATATATATATATATATATATATATATATGTACACAGTCTAAGCAGTTCAACACTACTCCATATCCTAACAGCTAGGGACCCTGTAAGAAGAAAATATGTTAAAGTTTGATAACAGAACGCACACTACACGTGATGTCTGACCAAAACAGCAGAATTCACAAGAAGATTCATAACAAACTCCGGACAGGGCAAGATAACCTGAGTGAAGAGCAGAACACCACACACACACTCTGCAGCAACAGGAGGACATACACACAAGTTACTGGAATACTACACACACACACAGACAGATTGGAATAACAGAATTTCACACACATACAATTCACCAGAATAACCATACACACACACCAAGTTAACACGCCCAATGCAACACACACACACACACTGATTAAATGATGCAGTATTTAAGTATAAGAACCCCTGAAGTGGATCAGAACTTTGGAATTAAGGGAGCATCAACAACAAAATCAGCTGGTTTGCTGGTTAAAAAGTCAGTAGTTGCCATCTTTTACTTGAATGGTTAGTGGTGGTTGGTATGTCTCCACTCTGATGTAGAGGCAATGCCAGGGAGCGTAAACTAAGATTCATTTTCTTGGATTCTGCTGCCTGTCTGGAGACTCCTCCTTTTAAGGACCATCACAATATTTCTGCATGTTTTAACTGTGTTTGACCAAGGTCACAAGCAGAGAGACAGATGGAGGGACTTGGAAAAAGGGAAGCGAACGAGCTGAGGAGAAAGAAAAGCAGCAGAGTGGTGGGAGAAGAGAGGAGAGACAATGGAGGGATGGGAGATAGATGAAGGATTGCTTTCACTTCCAGGTTGCATGTGACTTTTGTAGAAGTGATTTTCAAAGTGCAAATGCCTCAGTGGGCCTCTCACAGCCCCTTCTAACATTCTCACAATGCTCTCATTACCTTCTCAAGACACTCCCCTGCGGCTCACACACACACACACACACACACACACATACACAGAGCCATGCATCCTCAAACCAACCCCCACCCCTGTCCTTGTTTAACAGGGTGAATCTGATAGGATGGATTGTCTCAATACTGTGGGGGGAGTGGGTCGGAACGCTGGTAAATAAATATACATGACAAGGAAAGAAAATATTAATATCCATAAGAGTTGTGTCAGGGTGATGGTCTGCATGGATTCCCCCAGTGTGTTTGTTATTCACAGACTGGGAACAGGACCAGCGCGGTTTGTTAATTTGGTTGGGGTGATGTTTCAATAAATCATAGTGTGAGAGGGGGAGAGTGGATGTGTCGAGGCTGCTCCCACAGGCCTCACTGTACACCACAGCAGGCCTTTGTTTGTTGATGAGCTGCACTGTCTTGACTGTGGGATTTGAGGCCCAATAAAATGAAATGATTTTTATAAGTACTTCCACTGGATGTGATCAAAGTTAGATTGTCATGGATGGATCAATATTTTTCCTAATGGTGGGGTCAAGTTCCATCTCTACAGGAGTTGTAGAGGAGCAAAAAAATCTTTATACAGATAAAATATGGCAAAAATAATTTTGCATGAAACTCCCCCAAAGCAGCATACTGTCACAATATGTTAACTAGCAAGCTGTAGAGGTGGAGGAGAATGTTTTCATGTTTCTACTCTTTATGTTAAGCAAGGCTAACGGAGGCCTGAGTCTGTACTAATGTGATGACAGGTACTTCTACATCTCAGAATGCTCTATGGTATCACTTTTATGACTTTGTCAATAGGTTTGTTCCTACTGACTCCATATCATTGTTTTTGTGTTTCTGTTTTAATTAGTGCTTTTTAGAAATAGAGTCCTGGTGGGTGCCAGTCAAAAACACCCAAGTCCACCAAATTAATAGCTGGAACCATTTATTGAGATCATGTTTGACCATGGGTCCTAATTTAAAGTACCACACATTATCCTCTTAAGACCCGAGCTCTTGTTTGATATGATTTTTTATTTCTCCTTGCTATTTGGGCTTATTGGACCCTGATAAGTATAAAACCTAAGCATCATCTCTTTACATGGTGTAGTTTTAGAGAAAAATTATGTCCACATATGTGGACAATCGGTCTTAATTTCCAGAAAACACAATAAAGTCACCTTTGTGCAAAACTCTTTATTTCCACACTGAACATAGCAGTTTTTTTTCCTGACTGCTTTTGCATGTATTTATAACACATACAAAATATATTTTGAACATGTTTTGAAAATCACGGTGCAAAAAACAATATGAAATATCAACAATTTTGCCCACATACATGTCCATACGGCCCCAGCTAAGCAGAATTAACTACTATGGTAATATAACCCAAAATGTGATGTCCACGCATGTGTACGCCAGGTCTTTAGAGGTTATCAGGGGCTTCAGAGGTACTCCGTCTGTCGTTCTGACACGAATGCAACACACAATATATCCTTAAGGATATATTTTAATTTTACACAATATGCAAATTAACTGTAACTCTTGTATGTTAAATATATTGATAGTGGAGTTAGAGTCAGTGGTTAGTTGTTATATAGGACTTCACACCTTATGACACCATCGAGTCAGCAGCTCCATATTGACACGAAACACTCAAGTTTTAGCATTGATTAATATGCACTTTTTGATGAAATATTCAATCCACAATAACTGGCTACCATTTAAAAAATCTGAATGGAATAAATGAACAAAAGTTGAAATATGGGGGGTGGTGGTACCTTGTTTGGGTCTGTGGTGGTTCCTGTCATGGTTCAAAACAAGGCTGACGGTTGATCACATCAGACTGGTGGAGCTGACCGCATACTAATCACAACGTTCCCTCTGACTGACTGATCATGAGTAAGTGCTCCATGGTTTTGATTACTGATTACTGTACAAGTGTTGCATTCCTGCTGACTGGCTGATTCCAGGTGAAAGCAGCAGGACAGGAGATGAACTACCGCTCATGTCAGTAACAATCCTCCACAGGACAGCTGTGAGAATGGAGCAGTGACAAACCTTCCCACCACCTCGGTCGATGCATCTTTGTCAGTGAATGAGACGAGTTGCCGGTTGCCGGCTCTGGATCCTTTTTAATTGGGGAAGGGGGAGAAGTCGCTGTTCTGCCAATAAGGCACGGAGGAGGAGGGTGTAAATTATGAAGTGTGTTTTCATTTTGTAAACTTGCAAAGCCAAGTGTGAAGTGGGGTGTTTTCATGCTGCTCCTGGCTGCTCTAGAGAGGAGCAGTGTTTTGAATGGGGCCCAGGGCAGCCTGGCTCAGACTGCTTTGCCGTGTGGATCTCTCCTCCTAGTAACATAGCTTCAACTGGTGAGCAGTGGGTGCTGAGGGAAGAACAGAGAGCATACAGGTGGACACAGCTCTCACATCTTGGCTCACATATACATTTACTGTGGGTATTCGGGTCAGGATTGGTTCTGATAAGCAATCCCATGGCAGTAAAATAAGTGATAACTAAAATATACACAGTGGGCTTAATGCAAGAACCACTCACACAGACTCACTCTTATCTTATATGTTGGAGTGACTTCAGAGAATTTGTAGTAATCAATTCTTAGGAATGATGAAAATTCATTAAAGGTCCAGACCTGGCATAACATGCAGAGAGTCAGCCTTTATCCAGCACACTCCTGAACTCATGAGGCCTTAAGGCAGCAACATGGGCCACACAGTACTGTATAACAAAGCCTGGCCTAGCTGGCACAAACCTGTGACCCCCCCTGTGACCACACTCAACATACACTAAACATAAACTCATCATACTCTCAACATACACCCTTTTGCACTGGTGGAGTTAATAAACCTCAGTTTTTAAGGACCTATTCAGAGCATCTTCATGACCACAGTAGTAATGTGGAAGTCATCTCTGCTCCATTCATGACCTAAAAGTTACCTAAACCAAGCCTAAAACAGCACACACCACATTGCCTCGCTGTGCAGTGGAGGAACCTGCTGTGTTTGTCGTTTTGTCCATGTTAACAGGTTAGAACAGCCACACGTGTAGCTCAGCTGCTGCTCCTCTCCAGAGTCGCAGTCTCGCCTGTTTTTTCTGCAACATGCGTGCAGTTAACAGCAAAAATAGAGCTAAAATGAGCTGTGTGGTAGTCGTCATGCACTGGTAGAGGTAGGCAGTATGGCCTCAGTGTAATCCGTCACGATGAGCAGTGAGTTATTGTTCCTGATCTCCATTGATGCATTCGAGGACACCTCGACACCCGTGATCTGAGAGTGGGCTACCAGAGAGCAGCATTTTCATTAACTACCAGTCTTGTTGATGGATTACCATCTGCAGCAAATATCAAGTCTCCAACTTAATTCTCACTTTGGCAACCAACGTCTGCATGGACAGCAGGAAGACAAACTGAAAATGATTATGAATTATAAATGATTATATTAATGTTATCCTTCGCAAGAAGAGATAATTTAGGTCAACTGCAATTTAGATATTTTATTATAACCATTGTTTCTGCTAGTAGTAACAATAAGTTCATATCTGGGAGCACAGTGAAATCACAAGCCTGATGATGAGACAAGTCGAAAGCAAACCTCACCTGTGTCTGATGGAACAGACATGCTGTCATTCAAACAGTCCAGTTCTCAGCACAGCTGTTTTTACACCTCCAGTCTGTTTCCTCTGGTTTTACACACTGCAGGAACTGAGCACTGCACCGCTGCAGTCCTATGCACAGTGCTGTGCTTGAACATGTCCTGTGTAGACCCAGACAGAGCTTTGGAGGTGATGCTGCTGTGCTTACATGCTGCTCACACTACACCTCTGTGTCCACACTCAGCGACTGATTGGGCATTTTTTTAGTGAACCAATCACAGGTAAGCACAAACTCTGACAACCTCAGCCATCTTTCTGCTATAATGCCTCCTCCACTTAGTACCAATATTTTCACTGTAAGATACAATCAGCAAAGTTTCCCTTAATTAGTCTGACTCTGCCAGTGGCTCAGGGAGGCTTGCTTAGGATCATGTTGGTTGGTATAGTGTTTTCATAACCAGTAGAAATTATGTGATGTTGTAATGTACTGTAATTTTCCTCCAATGGGTGATGGTAACACGATGGTATTATGGTCCTTTATACGTAACGATCATCATTCTCACTACTACAATGAATGCTGCCCACAAGAGAACCTGTTTTTTGTCTTCCCTTTATCATGTTTTGTTCATCACAACCATCTTTCAGAGTTTGACAAATCAAGTTCAAAATCTTCCAAAATATTACCTGTTGCTGCCATTTGGAAGCATAGGGTGTGATGCTGCTGTCTGGACTTTCAAATGAAATGTACCAATCAGCAGTACAAATCAAAGGCATGATTGAGAACCAAGGCCAAGGCAAATGACATACACAGCAAATCTCATAGAAGAAGCCCATCAGAGCCTGTGAAGGTGTTAAGACTGCTCCACCATCAGTCTGTTTACTGGGCTTCTCCTTGTCGAGAACACCCTGCTGTATATACAGTATAGCTGCTTGTGTACATAGAAGAGCTGATGCTGTTTTGAAGGCAAAGGGTGGTCACACCAAATATTGATTTAGACTTATTTTTCTCCCGTTCAATCTTTTTGCATTTTGTAAATTGATGAAAATAAGTGATTAAATTATATATCTTTGAAAAGCATTCGTACTTCGTACAGTATTTCTTCACACCTGCCTAAGACTTTTGCACATCACTGTATATATACACACAGACAAGGCAAGGCAAGGCAAATGTATTTATATAGCAACATTCAGACACAAGGCAATTCAAAGTGCTTTACAGGGACATACAATACAATAAAAACAAGACAAACATTAAATTGCATGTAAAAGATAAAAGCACAAGAAAATAAATAGTTAAATTTTAAGAGAAGATGCATTAAAAGACAATAAAAGCATGTGTATAAATAGTTACAAATTAAAAGAAGTTATGTACCTCTATTATTGGAAAGCCACAGTAAACAGTAATGTTTTAAGGCCTGATTTAAATGCGCTGACAGTTTTAGCAGACCATAGGTGTTCAGGAAGCTTGATCCGTAGGTGGGGAGCATAGAAACTACAAGCTGCTTCACCTTGTTTACGTCTGATTCTGGGAGTAGACCTGCACCAGATGACCTAAGAGGTCTTAAGAACTGGTGTGATGTGCTCCACCTTCTTGGTGTTAGTGAAGACTCTGGCTGTTGCCTTCTCCCTTCCTGCTCAAAAGGCCACAACAAAAAGGAGACACAAAGCATAAAGGTTTAGGGTGTATTTTATTAACCAAAATTAATGCAAAATTAGGATGGGGTTATGAAAGTAAGTAGAATCAGTAGTGGGGGTGTGATGAATGTGTGAATCATGTCTGCGGGAGTGTTGTAAATGCATGCCAAATCATAAGAGAAAACTGGACACTATGGCCGAGCCCGGTGCGCATTTTACCTGCGAAGGTGAGCAGAGAGAATGGTTAGTAGGTGGCTAGCTCTTAAATAACTCAGGAGCATCCTGGGCCCCACAGGTGCTTCTGATATTCACCTTACGATAGTCATTACAAAATCTTGGAGACCCATCAGATTTACCTACAAGTAAGCTTGGTGATTCCCAACTGGAGGATGATGGCACTGCAATGTGGTTATCCAGCATGTAACCTCAGACTCCAATACTTTGCGTTTATCAGCTGCACAACGGTAAAACCGCTGTTTGATTGAGGAGTATCACCTACATCAATATCATGCTCAACAAGATTTGTGTGCGTTGGTGTATCTGAAAACAGCTCTGGAAACTTTTTAAACAAATCCATCAGCTCAGTTTTTTGGGCCACAGGTAAATGGCCTAACAAGCTATCCAAATTTCTCAAAGCCTCAGAATTCTTCAACCTACCACAAAAAACTGGATCATCTGGTGTTAAAACATCACCCTCAACATCTGGACTTGCATCCGGGACTCCAGGAACTGAAAGTACAGAGTCAACCATTAATGTGGGACCAACATTAACTTTTGGAACTCCCAAGTCACTTGTCTCACATGTGTTCTGAGTGTAGTATGGCTTAAGCAAATTCACGTGACACAGTTGAGATGATTTTCTCCTATTAGGTGTTGAAACCAAGTAGTTCTGATCAGAAACCTGCTCCACAACAATGTATGGACCTGCAAATTTTGCCTGAAATGGTGAACCTTCCAGTGGCAACAGCGCTAACACCTGGTCCCCTGGACTAAACAGACAGTCTTCACTACGGTGGTCATACCGCATTTTCATCTTTTCCTGAGCACATTCCAAAATTCTTGCGTGCAACTTCTACAGCCATATACAGACGATGATGGAACCCATTCACATAATCCACCAACTTTTTAGGAGGCTCACCTGCAACCAAACCATCACTTACCACAGCTAGAGGTCCACACACTTTGACCAAAAACTAAATCATTGGGACTAAAGCCAGTGCTTTCCTGGATGACCTCTCGAGCTGCCAGCATTAACCAGGGCAGTCCGTCCTCCCAGTCTCTCCCCATTTCCACAACATAAGCGCGCAGCATAGACTTCAACGTCTGGTGAAACCGCTCCAGAGCACCCTGACTCTGGATGGTAGGCGGATGCACAGTTATGCTTCACTCCCAGTTGTCGCAAGACCTGTTTGAACATGTGGGAAGTGAAGTTAGAACCTTGGTCACTCTGGATCACACGTGGAATCCCAAAAACAGAGATGAACTGAGTTAAAGCCTTAACCACTGCTTTTACTGAAATGCAACGCAAAGGAAAGGCTGCTGGATAACCAGATCTCGAGGGAGGCAAGGGCCCCACACAATCTATGATTAAATGCTCAAACGGTTGGCAGACAGGTGGAATAGGCTAAAGAGGTGCAGGCCTAATGACACGATTAGGTTTACCAGTGAGCTGGCAAGTATGACAAGCCTTCACATATTTGGCCACGTCGCGTTTCAGCCGAGGCCAAAAGAAATAGTGCAAGACGCGGTCATAAGTTTTTATACCCTGATGCCCACAACTATTATGCGCTGTTCGCAACACCACCTCATGTAAATTGCTAGGTACAACCACTTGAAACTGCCTCGCCTACACAGTCACCAACACAAGGCACCCACTTGCGTACCAACAGACCCTCCTGAACAAAGTATCCCTGGGCAACATTTCGAATCTCATCCACAGACAAAACGTCATCCCACAGAGCAGCTAATGATGAATCAGACTTCTGACTCTTTATCCATTCCCTTCTAGAAACTGACTTAGGAAGTTCAGGCAGCAAAATTGGATGCTCAGTGCACACTTTGCTTTTCTTACAACCCAAAACAAACTGATCAGAACCAGCCATGTTGCGACTCTGAGCCCGTGTCACAGCACAAACTGGAAAAACTCCTGAAATTCACAGAAATTACACGCATTTCCATACCCTGCATCAGCACAAAATCCCCTGTTGCTGTAGAGGATGAAAAAGGCAGCACCGACTCCACAATAAATGAATGCTTGGCACCCGTGTCACGCAACAGCTTTATTGGAACATGTTTCTCACTGCCAACCAGAGACAAAAGCATTGGTGATAAATTGTTCAAACCCTAAGCTACTCCCTGATTTGACACCCTTCATTTTTACGTCTGAAGTATTGGAACAAAGCAAAGCTGGAGCATGTGATGGCAACTGATGCTTAAGTTTTGATTTAATACGTGGACACTGATCCTTCCAATGGCCCTCCTCATGGCAGTAATTGCACACCCTGACCCTCTCAGGTCGACCAGTAAGTGGAAGTTTATGCAACAAACCTGGTTTTACAAAATTTCCACCAGCATAAGTTCAAAGCCATCGCTCCCATTTTTCACAGCCATCCCAGAACATCTATCTGGAAAAGCACCTTTGTGTGTCAATACAAAGTCATCTGCCAATTCAGCTGCTTTAAGTGCAGAAGAGGGTTTCCGTTCGTTAATATAGGTAGCAATGTGTTTAGGAATAGCATTCTTAAATTGCTCCAACACCAACAACTCAGAAAGACTGTCAAAATCATCAGCTTTAGCAGCTGAGCAACAACGATGAAAATGTGATGTCAAATCACAGACAAACTCCACATTTGTCTGTTTATCCCCCTTTACCCAACTCCTAAACTTTTGCCGATATGCTTCCGGGACCAGTTCATAAACTTTCAACACTGCCGATTTCACCTTTTCATAATCCAGGCCATACTGCCTGCGCTCTCCCAGTGAGAACACACTGAAGCATCAGAACTCTGTCAGCATCTGGCCACTTCTTGGACTCAGCCACACGTTCAAAGAGGTTGAAGAAAGTATCAGGGTCACGCTCATCAAATTTCGGCACCAAACGCAAGTTAGAAATCATATCAACACCACAACTACTGGGATTAACCAAACCAAGGTTCTCTGCACCTAACCCAGCTTGCGGAAACTGCAGCTGTCAATATGGCAATTTTGGTAGTAGTTAAGTTAATTATTAATCATAATACCAAATTGATAGTTTAGTATTTTATGAGACTGAATCAGTTAAATTGTCTCTTTTTCCTTGTTGATCGAGGTGGTGCCCCAATCGAGGTGGACTTCACACTAAGTCCCATTAAACAATATAATTATAAATTATCTTAGATAATTATTAATTATTTTTGATAATAGCCCCAGACACGGTGCAAACCCCAACATTTTGGCGCTGCCGTGTGAGGCAAGGTACCATTCACAACAGGACCCCTTGAGGTACCCCCCATGTTATTTTTTTTCGCTTAGATTTATTAATTAATACGTATTAGTCCCTATCCTGTCAGTAAGATTTGAATCAGTTTAACACGGTGCAAGACAGTCCCACCCACTTCTCTAATCTGTCCAATAGTATTTCATGGTCAACGGTATCAAATGCAGCACTGAGATCCAATAAAATTTTAACTTTTACCAGTGCAGTCTCAGTGCTGTGGTGTTGTCTAAAACCAGACTGAAAGAGATTGAGAGAATTATTTTGTAATAGGAAGGTGTTAAGCTGCAGGAAAACAGCCCTTTTAATGACCTCCACTTCGCAGAATAGGTAAGTTTGATAGTGGTCTATAGTTATTTATCTCTCAGGCATCTAGATTAGGCTTTTTCAAGAGAAGTTTAATAACTGCTGTCTTCAGGACCCTAGGGAAAAGGCCTGACTGAAGAGAACTGTTGGCAATTTGCACTACATCTGGTGCTAAGCAGTTAAAACATCTCTAAAGGCAGGTAGGCAAGGTTTCAAGGCAGCAGGTTGTGGGTCTAAGATTACACACAATGTCTATCAAGGCTGCACAATCTACAGTTTGAAAAAGTGTCAACTTAACAGGAGTGGTTTTACGTGGAGGCACAGGCGACAAACACGTTTTGCCCAGAGACGAGTTACAGATTTTCTGTCTGATCTTTACTATTTTCTCTGTAAAAAAAGTCATTGCATGATTTTGTGGATAGCAGTTCAGGGGGAACTGACACTGGGGGGGGGGTTGTTAGTCTGTCAGCAACAGTAAATAAAGTGAGTGCATTACTGTTATTTTTGTTAATAGTCTCAGAGAAAAATGATTGTCTTGCCCTTTTTAATTCAGAGTTGTAAATGCAAAGTCTCTCTTGTAAAAATACTGTAGTGTACCTGGAGTTTGGTTTTACGCCACCTACGTTCTGCCTGTCAACACACAGGACCATGGGAGCTGGGATTTGTTCATTGTGATGAATCTGGGTGTTTAAAGTGTGGTCTACTCGATAATCGTCATATTTGTTTGTTGTTTCTGATTGTGATTGTTGCTGTCGTGTGGCTCCTCAGGTCAGGAATTACCCATTTCAATGTACCGTCTGAGGGTCACACACGGAAACACATCTGACACACTCACAGGCTCAGTGTGGGAGGTGGGACTGGTCAGAGGTGAATGAGGACTGTCCCAGACGTATGTCCCTATAGCATCTTGTGCACTTTTCCTAAGCTGACCTTTTTCTTTGGTAACTGTGGTCCACAGTTACCATGGAAACACTGTTTGGCATTTGATTTAACCTGAGAGAGTTGCATCTCCAGTATTTTCTCTCCTCTCCCCTGTTATTTAGGCAGAAATATTTTAATTGCCCAGGTTTAAGGGAGGACAGGGTAGAGAGCGAGCGGCTGTCAGCCATTGGTGTAGCTGTCTCGATCTGTTTAGTGGAAATTGTTTTGCCATGAAACACCATCTGTCTGACCTGCTGGCTGGCTCCGCACTTATGTCTATCTATAGACTCAACTTCAGCTTCAAGTGTACCAGCCATTAGAGCAGCACGCAAATGTTAACTTATGGATAACTAACTCATTTGAGGTGGCGTTTAACCGTTTAACATAGTTAGTTAAAAATCATACAAGACATATTGCAAAGCTACGTAACTCATCTGGACATATTTTGACTCAAAACCAAGATGTTATTGTTTGTGACCTGATTAAACATCATGCACATTTCAGTTTCTAATCCACGATGAACTTGCAAAGTAACCTTAAACCCTAAAAAAGCAACTTTAACCTTAAAAAAGTAACCCTTAACCATAAAGAAGTAAACCCTAAAGAATACTAGCCAAGTCCTAACCCCTCATACTCACAGGGTAACATCTCTACATCAGAACCATTCACACATCACAACTTCCCCTCTGTTAGGGACCAAGCAGTAAGAGCAGGGACACAAGAGTACATTTTCAGACATAAGCATTGAAAAGTATCAACAGAAAGTCTAACTATGGGCCCTTTAAAAAACCCAACTGCCATTTAAAGATATAACACAAATAATACCAATATATACTAAAACTACCCAAAACCCAAAGAAACATCCACACTACATAATACAACACAACAACATGTTACTTTCTGGAAACTTCTGCAACTCAGAACACCCCCGTCAAAACCAGCTTGATAAACTTCTGATAACTAAATGTTAACCAAAATGCATGCACTCAAATTGGAGAACGATATCATAATGTAAACCAAAGGAAAAATAAACATTCTTGAACCAAAAATTGTGTTGTGATTATTTGAAATGAAAAGGAACATTACTACACAGTGCCAAATGTTGATGGGTCCATCACAACTTCATCTCCATTCCATTTGTTAGCCTTTAATCTTCTTCATCTGATTTCCTGACATCTCTTCCAGCAGAAACCCCTGAAGGTGTTCTGTTTGGACCACAGTAGTGCAGCTGCTGGTTCTTACCAGGCCTAAACGCTGCACTGTGAAGCTAGCGCCAGTGGGAGAGACGACTTCCTGTGATTTCATGTCAAATAAAAGCTGTTTTGTTTCTGGTAAACACTTAAAAATGTACTTTAGCATCATGTCCTGTTTCCTGCAGCCCTCGGCTTAACCAGACGTAGTATTTCAGTAGGTGGTAACAGACACTAAACAGTCAGGCTGATACCAATGCAAATGAATGACGCTAGATTACACGCTGCAGATTTTCTGTGAATCCCTCCTGCTAAATATGTCTTTGCATTTCTCCATAGGTTGAAATAACTGAGGACGTCTTATTTACTTTGCCGGCATCACAACGTAAGTAGGCAACATTTCATTGCTCTCTTTCTCTTTTGGAATACTGCAAAGAAAAAATCTTGCGAAAGCATCAAATTATAAGATAAAAAAAAGAATAAAATAAAATGAAAAAATAAGAAGTATACAACTTTATGAACATTAATATGACATGAAAAGATCCCATATCTATATCCTCTAATTACATTTCAGCACGTCACATCAGTGTGTGGTCCCTGAACCTGGACTTGGTTCAGATGTGTCTTTGCTTTCTGTCTCTGTCAGTAGAGATATTCTGCTAATGCATCATCTCTATCTACTTACTTTCTGTCTATCTACTTTGGCATTTACTCTCTCTAACCTTTTCACATCTACAGAAAGCTTTTGCTCATTTTACTCAGATGGTGATTTTATGTGTTTAAGTGTGCTGGAAATCTGTTTTTGTCAAATTCTGAAATCTTTAGGTTCCATGAGAACTAAAGTGGTGGTTCACAGCTGCAGTGTGGCTGAGTGCTGTAGGGGTTCCCAGCGTAGGCTACAGACTACAGAGCTGTCTTCCTCTGTCCACTCCCACATTCCTCCACATACTGCAGAGCAGAGCCTGCAGAGCTGCAGTCTTGGTTTCGTTACTAATTAAACAGGTTACTCTCTGAATGGTTTGGTGATTTGTTTGTGCAATTCAGTGTCTGTTGCAGTTGACAGGTGACATTTTTAGGTGTATTGTTTGTTCTGACTGGCGGGCAACGGCCCAGAGGTATTCAATTCACAATGACATCAAACTAACACATAAACACACACGCCCCAAATGCAGACATGTGCACACACACTCATATGCATACAATACACACACTGGCTTACATAGTCATACGCACAGGCACACATCCGCACAGACAGTCACACATTTTGCTTTGTATCATCTGTCCCTTCACCATGATTGTGGTTGTCTTATTGTGGTCATCTTATTGTGGTCATTGATGATGATGGAGAAGAAACATTTATTTATTTATTCATGTAATGATGGCATTGCTTCTTTGAGATGATGGCGGTGGAGTTTGGGCCTGGCCTGGGTCGTTTGGGGCATGGGCGGGACCCACCTCCCTCCATTCCTCTGTCCTTCTCACTTCTTGGGCTGCAACAAATAAACAGATCAACACACAGACATCCTCCATAATGGTCTGGAGGTGCTCCATGGGAGGATGAGATGGATTGATAAATTAGAAAAGAAAAAAAGAATCTCTATAATACTTAATAATAATTGGGGGGTTCTCTTGCTCACCCCTCTAGTGGCTCGGTGTGGTTTTGTTTGTTTTTGTGTACATCTTTGTCCACTATGTTTGCTTTTTTCCTGTGCCACAGTAAAATATACCCTCGTAATTCCTTTTCTCAAGTTTAGGGATTTTTGCATATGGTTTAACAGGCTCGAACAAATAAAGGACAGAGGCAGCTTTTTATAAAACCATATGTGTATATATATATTCATATACACTGTTGCCCATAAAGCTGGAATAAAATGTTTTTGACCTCTTCTCATGAAATGATTGTGACAATGTGATTTATTCTTGATAAATAGTGTATATCTTAACTTTATTGATCAAACTCTTCCAAACAGATCACAGTGAGACTTAAACCACAATTAACCTGCAAACTGTGTATTCAGGCTTTAACAAAATTGGGGGTATTGAACAATTATTCAGAGAGAGAGCTTTTTCAGTACTGTCCAGGCAATTTATTTGTCATTTCATAACACAAGTTTGCACAATGAAATGCCTTTTGTAGTCCCATCATGCTCCACACATATAGAACATATATAAAAACAATTAAACCTAGAATCTAATATGATTTAATAGCAAAATTAAACAATATATCCAGTTATTTCTATACGTACATATCCACATATACTGTACACCCAGGAAATAATTCTGTAGTGTATTGTCTGGATGAATGTAAACAGCAGCAACAGGATAGTGATGATGATAATCTGGGGAGACAACCTGTCTTTTGCCTTCACTGCTTAGAGGAAGTGCAATAAGAAGATCGTGGGCGCTGTGGTGGAGGCAGGTCTCTGGAAAGATGGGGGCACAAGCAGTTTCTTTTTCCTGCCACCACGCAACAGCCAGACAGTCCGATCCAAGTGGGGTTAGCTTGGCTCTTCTCTTGCCTCTCGTTTGGTCCAGCTCGTCTGGGTGGTCAACGTCTGCTAGTCTTAATCTAATCTCAGTCCTTCCTTTTCCAACACCGATGAGTGTGTTTAGGTGTTTCAGAGATGAAGATGAAAAGGAGCTAAAGGCAGCGATTGAAAGAGGGAACTGCAGTGCAGTCAGAATGGAGCTGGGGCAGATTTAGCCACAACCAGAATCATGTTCTCTATTGTTGCCTCTGCAGGGACCACTCTGGTCTTTGTGTTTGTGATTTTGATAATGATTTGCTCAATATCCTTTTGAATGATCACTCATTCACTCCAAAAACTGATGCGGGTATTTCAGTTATTGTAAGAATGATGGTTATTGTTAGGTCTCCACAACTTTGTTAAAGTTCGTGTATTTTATTTATTTCCTGTTTTATTGTGGCGTTCAACTTCTCCCTCTTGTTTCAGGCCTCTTGACTTTTCTGCCCTTGTGAGTTTCCGCTCCTGTGATTATCTGCCCCGCCCTGATTGTTTCCACCTGTGCCCCCTCCCCTGGTGCATGTTCCCCTCTCCTGTGACAGGTTGCCTTGTGAGCGTTCCAGCATCCTAGTCAGTGTTAGAATCTTGTTGAGAATGTTAGTCTAGTCAGGATTGTATTTGTTCAGTAAGTACTTTTGGATTGTGTCTGTTTTTGGTTCCTTGTCTTTGTTGATCTCGTTCAACAATAAACGGCACCTTTTACCACCTGTTTGCCTCGTGTCGAGCATTTGAGTCTGTCTTGTGTGAGCTTCTGGTCGTAACAGTTATTGAAAACGTGTCTGAAGTTCAGCCTCGTGGCTTCCCCACAGCGGCACACACAAGTTTCTCCTGAAGTTTAAGAATAACTGAGGTTTTGCTTTAAATTTAGTTTTTAATATTTTCAAGTTTCACTTCAGGTCAAGCAATAACATTCAGATAAAATAATGAACTTTTCCCTGTGAGGAATTTTGTGGCACAGCCGCTGGCCTTGACAGTTTAACAGCTCTCTGAGTAATTTATTTTTCAACACGCAGCATGTTTTTTCATATTTATTTTATTATTTGACTCACCTTGAAATGAATAGCCTTTCCTTCATTAGTGAGAATGAAACCTGTATGCTTGTATTGAATACAGCCTTAGGTCACAACACTCAAATGAACTAAACCCTATTAATTTGAGGTCTGTGAGGCAGGGGGTGGGGGCTGAGCTGGAAATGTGTGTGTGTCAGAGAAAATAAGAGGGGATTTC
This sequence comes from Pempheris klunzingeri, assembly GCF_042242105.1. Lineage (NCBI taxonomy): Eukaryota > Metazoa > Chordata > Actinopteri > Acropomatiformes > Pempheridae > Pempheris > Pempheris klunzingeri. The sequence continues at coordinate 19,360,107 of NC_092031.1, forward strand.
AAATATGTACTGTGGATGTCTGTTGTTTCTATTAGCATTAACTGTCTTTTCTCTGGCAGTAGCATACATACGCACACACGCACACACACACACACAGACTGTATTTGATGACAGTTGGCTATTAATGAAAACACATGTTGTGTACCCATTGTGGTCTCAATCTGAAGTGATGGATATAATGGGTTTGATCTTGGTTGAGTATTGTATTGTTTGTCTGTACATGAAAAGATGTTTTTGACTCTGTTGTGAATGATTATGGCTGAATCAGTTATATAATCTGTATCACGATATTAAATCCAGTAGCAATAATAATCATAATGTCTTGTGGAGTGTTCGCTTTAACAGTTTATGTTAATCTGTTTGTTGGCAGGCTGACACTGCCAGGAGCATCTCCGTCCTTGATCACAGTGATCTATTCTAATGAAGTCATTGTGTTTCATTGACACCAGTGTGCCCAATTCTTAAATAACCATTTTGTGACATGAGATCATGCAGTGAAGCTCCATGACTGTGTCAGTCACCAGAACTAACTTATAAAGTGATTTTTCTCTGTGGGCCCACGTAGCACTGATGGTGCAGGCTGGCAACACCAAAACTTTCTGACAAATCAGTTTCTTTATGTTTGCTGCTCTTTGTAACGAGTCATTAGAAACACAAAATGGACCAAAACTTAAGAAACAAAGTTTCACTGAACCGTACTCCATGTGTGACAGAGACAGTTGAGTCCCCCTGAAACTTGTTTCAGTGGTTTTGCAGAGAGCTCTTGGAATATACTGAGGTATTTTAGTGTGAATGATGCCTTCTCTAGCACATAAAGTTCATAATGACCTGCAAGAGTGCAGTGCTGCAGTGTGTGTTGGATATATGATAAGCCTCTCCAGCTGCCACAGTCATGGAGCATCAGATTTTATCAGCTATCTTCTTGCAGACACTTTTCCAGAAACGCATCTGTGATAAGCAGAGAGCAGGTTGGCTGTTGACACTAAGGCTTCCACACAGTGCCAGAAAATGGCTGTTCAAGTTTGTACCATTGTACAACTCTTTTGGAGTAGTAAACACCATAGCACCTTGCCGGTTCTACATAGGACCCAAAGCCATTCATGGTCCAAAATGATATTATCAGTAAAGTAGCAAAGATTTTACATTTCTTCTTCAAAACAAGTGTTTTTGTATACACTACAAAATCAGAGCACTGCTTGTCTCCACTGCTCTCCCCGACCCTTAATCCTGACTATGTAGTGTAGATGTGATGCAGTGTGTGATGAATGGTACTGTAGGGTGGGTCTCAGAGCAGCTTTTGACCCTTTGGACCACCGCACATCCTCAACAGACTCTCTGAGTCAGCGCTGAAGTTCCTCAGTTGCTGTTGGTAACCATCCCATCTCATCTGAAACTTTGTCTTGTGGTGTGCCCCAAGGATTCTATCTGGGTCTTCTTATGCTTTGCCTTGAATGTGCTTTCCCTTGGCCAGATAATAAGCCACTCTCAAGGTATTACCAATTACTGCTATGCAGATTATATTCAATTATACATCTTGTTTATGCCTCAACATGTAGCAAAATTTAAAGTTTTATAAAGCATGGGGAATAAATCCACTTTCATAAATGGAAAAAATAGATGACAACGGATGTCCTAAACTTTAGCCTGTCGTAGCGTTGACTTATCAAGGACACTGTCATGTTTTTACTTTGACACATGCAAGATATCATTGATATTGAAATGAGCAAAGGGAGTCATTTTTGTTTCATGATTTTTTTGTCTGTCACCTGATCATGGTATTATTACTTTGAGACGTTCTCCTCTTGAAAGGTGCAATCTGAATATTCTTACTTCATTCAAAAGATTGTTAATACAGTTAAGACACAGTTAGAGAAAGTATTTCAAAGCTCTATCGAGCAAACCTTAGACTCAGCAATCTGAAATGTATTCATTAAAACTTCAAATTGATATAACTGCATGTTTATCAAAGAATGCTGGAATTTAATTGGCTAAATGGTTGATATTTCAGTGCAGATGTAGATTTATATATTATTTGCATGTTGTATTTGTTAGTGTGTAAATTGCAAAAGTAAGCATCTGTAAAACATTTTCAGAGAAAGTTGACTGGTTAATGCGTGTACACTCATCCCTGCGATATGGAAACCAGGGGCATCCTCATCCTTTATCAGATACAAATCTTTCCATAGAAAAATAAAAACAAAATAGTGTTAAATGTACCTAATGAATCTTCTAGGCAGCCTGAAGGCAGCCACTACACACAGAGAACCCCCCCCCACCCCTCTGCCCGTCTCTTTTTCTCTCTCTATTTGCTTCTCTGCCCATTTCTCTCTGTTTCTGTTTCTATTTTGGTGTGTGTGTTTGTGTGTCCGTGTGTGTGTGTGTGTGTGTGTGTGCGTGTGTATGTTTGTGTGTGTGTGTGTGTTGTCACTGATCGTCCCCTACTGTTTGTGTATTTAGAGGATGTTCTGCTGTGTTCCTGGCCTACCACACTATCCATCTTCCTATCTATCCACAGACAGAGGAGGCCCGCTAGCTGCTCCAAATGAGAAAGTAAAAGGCTTCCCTCCAGCTCTGTACTGCTAAAGATCAACTGTAAATCACACTAATGGCATTCACGCCAGTGTGTGTGTGTGTGTGTGCTGTGTGTGTGTATGTGTGCTGTCTGTGTGTGTCTGTGTGTGTGTGCTGTCTCTGTATGTGTGTGTGTGTGTGTACTGTCTGTGTGCTATGTGTGTGTGCTGTCTGTGTGTGTGTGTGTGTGTACTGTCTGTGTGAATGGGAGATGAGGCTGTATTATTTTGCAGAAGCTATCATAAACGCTCCCACGACAAGTGGCCATCGGAGCGTGGCGGTGAATATATACTGCATACATTAGACAGCACTGCTCCTTGTGGTTTAGGGCGGGGAGGGGTCGGGGGCTCTGTCAGAGTGCTGCAGGACATTTAGAGATCTGTACTGGGATGAAAAAGAATTTAAACAGAACAAGTCTTTCATTATTTGTACTTGTGTTTCTGATTTGCCAACAGATAAAGTGTGACTCAGCAACATAGTATGAAACATAGCACAGACAGACACACAGATAGACAGACAGACACACACAGACAGAGATACAGACAGACAGAGATGATCCATCAGAAACAGGTTAAGACAGAAAGCGATAAAACACCAAGACAAGGAGTCATCAGAGTTGTGTGCAGGGCATGTGGGGGCAGAGTGTTTAAGTGTGTGTGTGTGTGTGTGTGTGTGAAAACCTGATGCAACATAGTGCAAAACTCCACGTGCAACAGTTCTTAGCTGGTGTGGTTAAATGGCAGAGAAGTGATACACACTACCTAAAGATGTGAAGAACACACACACACTGGCGTGGTGGGAGTGGCTCTGCGCTATTTCACCTTTTTCCAGAGAACAGGAGCTGCCGGAGTTTCTTTGAACAGAAATGTAAGGTGTGTCAGGACCCCTCCCCTAGTGCACTCTGCAGTTAATATAAATTCAGGTTTCTGACAGTTATGCATCATCTTTGTTCTGCATCACTGCTGACATCATGTCACATAACTGCTGTAATGTTCACAGCTAAAAGGTTGATCGGTGATAAGTCAGTTATACTCGCTGCATTCCAGTGCGTCCGTGGACACTGACAGTAAAAACTTTCTGTCAGGGTCCGTAGTGGGGGAAGGTTGGACAGAGAGAGAGAGAACCAAATACTAACAGCAACTATGATGCTGACAATAGGAATATGATTAATAATTAGCAATATGGTAACAATGACAATAGTTAATATATTAATAATAATAACAGGACTAATATCAGTAAAAAGTGTCGGCGGTTGACGATCCTCAGCAGGGATTCATGAAGCCAGAGAACCACAGCAGGAGAACCAGGGCCAGGATCCACAGGAACCAGAGAACCTCAGCAGGAGAACCAGGACCAGGATCCACAGAAACCTGAGGGATGAGAAAAGCACAGAAAGGCTGCGGGGAAGATACCAAGTTAGTAACAGACATTAAAGAGTTCCTCGGCGGTCTAAGCCTATAGCAGCATAACTAGGGGCTGGTCCAAGGCCTGAGCCAGCCCTAAACTATAAACTTTATCAAACAGGAAGGTTTTTAGTCTACTCTTAAATGTAGAGAGGGAGGGTGTCTGCCCCCGAACCCAAACTGGAAGGAGATTCCACGGGAGAGGAGCCTGATAGCTGAAAGCTCTGGCTCCATCACTATAGAGGACTTTAGGTGCTCTAGTGGGGTAGTACGGTACTATGAGTTCTTTAAGATATGATGGAGCCTGACCATTAAGAACCTTGAAGGTGAGGAGAAGGATTTTAAACTCTATTCTGGATTTTACTGGAAGCCAATGAAGAGAAGCCAGTACAGGAGAAATATGGTCTCTTCTTTTAGTTCTCGTCAGTACATGAGCAGCAGTGTTGTGGACCAGCTGGAGAGTCTTTAAGGACTTATTGGGGCAGCCTGATAATAAGGAGTTGCAATAGTCCAACCTAGAAGTGACAAATGTATCATTCATAGACAAGATGGGCTTGATTTTTGCAGTATTATGTAGATGGAAAAAGGCAGTCCTGGAAATGTGTCTTATGTGGGAGTTAAAGTCCCAATCAGAGTAATGCCTTCCAGAGTAGCTAAATTGTTAGAAAATGTGTCTCTAAGGTGTTTAGGGCCGAGCAGAATAACTTCAGTTTTGTCTGAGTTTAACAGCAGAAAATTGCTGGTCACCCAGACTTGGAGTTTAGCCAACTGATTGGATTCATGAGGCTTTGAAGTATAATGAAGTATAATTGGGTATCATCTGCATAACAGTGGAAATTAATGGAGTGTTTCCTGATAACATTACCCAGAGGAAGCATATATAAGGTAAATAATATCGGTCCAAGCACTGAACCTTGTGGAATTCCATGTCTAACCTTAGTGTGGACAGAGGACTCACTGTTAACATGTACAAACTGAAGTCGATATGAGAAATAGGACTTAAACCAGCTTAATGCAGTTCCTTTTATGCCAATGAACTGTTCCAGTCTCTGTAATAGGATGTGATGGCCAATGGTATCAAAAGCAGCACTCAAATCTAACAAGACCAGTACAGAGAGAAGTCCTCTGTCTGAAGCTGACAAGATATGAATGAGTTTAGAAAGAGATCAAGTGTTTGGCTTTGGTCTTACTCAATATTCAGAAACCTGCCGCAAGTGTTGCTGACTTTTTGTCAGCAAATGTGTAAATGTAGAGCCACAGTGGGAGAAATCTGCTCTCCATGTGTATATCACAGTGTAATTAGGCCACTGGGATAACACTCACTTCCACACAAACACACACAATTCTCTCCTTCAGTCTCATATGAAGCCTTTGTTTCTGCTGCTAAACACACAAACTACATACACACAAGAAATACAGGTCTTTTCTGCCTCCATGTCCAGCACACACACACACACACACACACACACACACACACACACACACACACACACACAAAAACAAACTCCAGAATTCCTGCCTCAGGCAAAGTCACAGGCTGTGCCCCATTATCAGAGGCGATTAGAGGCGCTATCAGCCCACCGACAGCGGCAGCAGGCACACACACACACACACAAAGATAAATATACAGCAGCAGCATATGCGAAACATAGTTTTCCCATGATTATAATCCTGTCTGACTCTATGATAGAAATGTGCTAGAATAGCATAGCTGCTCTCCCTCTCCATCCTGCTCCACGTCTTTCTTTCCCACTTCCTCCTCCTGTCTCTCTATTGTCTCCCACATTTGGTCAGAAAGTCAAAGTGGAGCTCCTTCATAAATAGTTCCCCTTTGTGTGTGTGTGTGTGTGTGTGTGTGTGTGATATGATCCAGACTGTACATCTCTCTAGGTCAGAGTTGACACTCACACAAGGTTAGCCCGTCACTCGTGATGGGAACTATCAGTCTCTCTGACCTCAGGCAGCAAAAAAACAATCAGCTCACTCTCTGATTCATGTCAGAATCAGAATTCCTTTAATAATTCCCAAGGGGAAATAGCTTTTTGTTACACACAGCTCCAAAAGAATAAGAATAAACTTCAAACACAAAAGTAATAATAATACAAATAAAACCACTACTACTAACAATAATATATAACAACATGTACACTCCGAGTGACTCTGTGATTGCAGGAGGAAGGAAATGTTCTTACTTACAGCCAGTTTATGAGGTCTTGCTTATTTGATGTAAGCATCTCGTCTATGGTGGGAATCTTTCCAAGCACCTGTTAATGTTTTAAACAAATGTAGCTATACATGGCTGAACAGACACACACCAAAGTGTTGTAAATACAGGTATTCTATCACATGTGAATGCTTTCAAATCCCCTGTCTGATTCATTTGGCTTCAACTTTCACCATTTGTAACTGAAGTTCCAAATAATAATTAACAGTATAGTTCTCATAATGTGCTGCAGCTGCCTGTGAAAGCAACAAGAAGCCTGATACCTGAGACCAACAGACAGGCTGAGTGATGTGTATAACACATAGAAAGGCTTTTATACTATGTGGCTGTACAGTTAGAATGTTCTGTATTGTTCACTTTACACTGAGTTCGGAGGTGTCCTTGTTAAACTAAGTCCTTGCAGCAGCAGAGCAGTAGAACTGCTTTCACAGCGCCTCTCTGAAAGCTGCTGACTCTGTGCACAAAGCCAGTGTCTTGCTCAAGGACACGATGGCCGTCTGTGGGCCTGACATAAGGAAGACGACTATGGACATTAAAGCTTAGTGAGTGAGATGCTCTAGGACCCGTGCATATAAAGTCTATCTTACAGTGCTCTACGTCAATGACGATGAACAGCCAGCCAATCAGATGGACGGTTGTGTGTTTGAGTTTGCATGCGGGAGGCATAAGAGGTAATATTGGTCAGAGAATAGACACGAGAGAGCAGCAACAATTAGTTTAATTAGTTTCACCGTCCTCATTTGTTTCCTTGCTGTACGCACTGTGTTGTACACACTGTGTCATACACACTTGCTTGTAGCGTTTCCCAGTCTGATCAGGTCTTACAGTGAAGTGAAGTATAAATTTGTTTCTGATTGAATTTGTCTGTTTTAGGCACATTTCAGTCATTCATAGAATCAAATGCTCTGCAGGTATCACCTGCCATTGTGTGCACATTAAGCCAGTAACCTGTCACTGAAAGCATCTTCAACAGTTTGAACAGTCACACCCACACACAAAGCACGAGCACTCATCTATGCCCATTATAGAATATTCTTTTAATATGCATCCTGCTGTCATTCTCAAGAAACAGGTGATGTATAAATCAGAAATGTCTCAATGATTCAATAATACAACACAAGTTAACAAATAAGAGAAGAATATGAAATAGACCAGAGGGCCAGAATCCTTTTGTTCTGAGTAGTTATGGCTCTTCTTAAGCATGGCCTGAATATAAAGTGAAGCTTATGTGTTTCCCTTTTTTCCTTTCAACAAGACTGCCTTGCCTTTGGCTGCATCCTTATCTTTTTCTTTCTTGTCTCCTTTTTCTCAGTACTTTCTTCAACCAAGCTCATTGTCTTTGTTTCCCCGAAGCGAGGGATTCTTTTTATGGCAAAAAGGGCACAGTGTCGCAGGGAGGTGAAGCTTGTAGCAGGAAAAGATGTTTTGACAAGATGTCCTTTTAAAGTGCTTTACGCTGAATTAGAAATGTTCTGTAATGACTTAAATAACTCTGATTTCTGAGCATCGGAAACCTAAATATTATATAGGATGGTTAGGAAGAGACAATGGTTTGGTAAATGGTTTAGTATCATAATAATAGAGGTTTTGCAACATAATGCAAAGACATAAAAGCTTGATTATTTTTTGAATCAAGGAGGAAATAATTCAGACTGATGGCCTTAATGGTATTCTGCTGAATTCTTGAGCTGTTAAGGACTCTGTCGTGATTTTATTGTTGAGAAATGTTCAACAGGAAGTGATGACAGTGAGGTAGACAGTGAAAATACTGCCATAGAAATACATTAGTTTGAAATTTGTGCTCAGGGACATGAAAAACTGAGAAATACTGAGATACTTTTGCTACTAAATACTAAATTACAGGCCAAGAACAGAATTTTGTTTACACTGTAACGCAGAATCTTAATCTATTGATAACAAATGATTATTATTATTAAAGTTCTGAAGAAGTTAGAATCATGAGTTCACACTAAATAATAATTTGACATGATGTCCAACTGATCAATTACTTAACTCGTCAAATGATATCATTTAAAAACGTTGTTATCTTACTGGCATATACTTCCCAGCATGCACTGCATTGAGGTTAAAATTCCCCAGAGATCCTTCTTTTGTCTAATATGAAGAGAGCTCAGCAGACAGTAGAGTAGAAAGAGGAGTTCTTCTCTCTGATCAAAATGAAAACAATGCAAACCATGATGAGGATAGCTGTGGATACCCCCCCACTATGGGTGCTGAATGCTCGCAGTGCAGCAAAAGCTGTGATGATTAAAGCCTGCTGCCCACGATGCATCAAAACATGTAACAAAAGATGATACAATAATGGAGGAAAACTTTGTCCAATAACTACGTTATGCTATGTGGATATACCAATAAATATGAAGCAGCACTTCATGCATAATTCTTCTTGAGAATTGTAACATAGCAGGCCTTCCCCTTTACACTTCATATCCACCATTTATGGGGTTTCGAGGAATATCAAAACCCTAATGACGTTATTTATATTTATATACTTTATTTATATATATATATATATATATATTTAACCGTATTTAACCGAGGTGGACTTTATTCAAAGTTCATTTATTTTAATAATTATTAATTATCTTTGATAATTATTAATTATTTCTGATAGCCAAATTGAACATTACCACTTGTCAAAGCACAACATATTCAATCAGAGTATATACCAAATATCCTTCATCTGAGATGTTTATGAAAAGTTAATCTGCAGTTTAATAACCTCCAGCTCTTATTCGACTGATTGAATCTCCCAACACAGTGTAATACTGTGTGTTCCTTAGTTTTGCTTCATATCGTCCAATTATTGAGATCCTCTGATGATGGCAATTCAAAGGAGAAACAGGTTTTTGTTATTCCACATTTACCATGGCTGAGATTGAGATTTCTTTATTGGTGCAATGCCAGAGACAAAATATTTGTGTGGGAAGAGTGGTGAGAGGTTTAGGGAGGGAAAGGAGGAGAGTCATAAAGAGAATGAGATGGAGAGGCGGACAGGGAGCAGTGAAAGGAGGAGAAGGAAGATGACAAGATGTGAATTTCCTGCCAGTCGAAGACATAAAAGATGTCTATGTGAAATCAAATTGAGGAGGTGAGGAGATTGAATGAGTATCTCACCACTTTTCCCAGACAAAATTACATTTCTGCCAGAGGTCAGGAGGCCAAAGGTCAGCAGGAGCTCAGAGAGCATTCTTTGGCTTTGGGTACATTTAGCAGTGCTGCATTTTCCAAAAATAATTCATCATCAAAGCTGCCTGATCAGAAACACATAGTGCAGGAGAGGACAGAGGTCCACATGAAATATTTATCTCAACACAAACTCCAGTCTAAATTATTGACATAATGCTCATCTGTGCCTCTCGCATGGTGAGCAAGCTCTGCTCTCAGTAAAGTCTGTAACTGCTGTGGTGGCATTCAAAAGAACTGTTGCAAGCTGTTGCATGTAAAAATTTAAATTAGTTTTGTGTGATGTGACAAGTCTGTGCTTAAGGTTTGGTCAAGTGTTGACACAAACGACCTGGTTAGGGTTTTTTGGGTTATAGAACATTCGCGGTCATGGTTACAATAAGAATCCTGTGGTTAATGGCTGGGAACAATCATCACTTGTTAAAGTCAGACGTGTTGCTGGCCCATCCACCTACTCACACCTCCTCCCTGTGCAGACTTAAACATCACCTGACCTCGTGCTTTGCTCGTGTAAAACTTCCTACAGCTGCTAAGGGGCTTTGTCACATCAACTGTTGTTAGAATTGGGAGTCCCAAAACAAATTAAGCCCAATGACCTGAACTTGTCTGTCTTTCCTGCTGCTGCCCTCTAAGTCCGACCAGCTACTGCATCCTGTGTTGAACTTCTATTTGGTTTCATTTATTTGATAGAAAGTCTGTCACTTGTTTTGGCCTCAACAAGAATCTCTGGCTCTTTGAAATGTGCCACATGCTCTGGGCGCTTCTGCCTACCATGTGCTGGCAGACAAACATCAGCAATGACATGCACCCAAAGCTGAGCACTGCATGATACAGTAACACTGCACCATTTGGAGCTGGTTCTCATCTCTCTTTTGTCTTCTCCTGCTTATTGGCATGGACCAAATCCTTCCTGTTGTATCTCCAGCCAAACAAGTCAACAACACTGTCACCAGTGGTGGGGGCAGAGTTGACTGTAGCCTCTAAATTCCCTCAGGGGGAGGAGCTCCTACACAACAGTCTGTTCTTCTTTGACAAGCCACAGTGTTGCAATACTATTGAAGGTTTAAGATTTGTCAGCGCACTTGCCATCTTCATCTCTTTGTCAGTTTGTGAAATGCTGCACTGCAGTTACCATGTCTGAGGATCACTAGCTACATTTCAAACATTCATTTTACAAACACTTTTGTTGGTCTGTGGCTCAGTGGTAGAGTGGGTCGTCCCTCAATCAGAATGTCGGGGGTTCGATCCCCAGCTCCTATGGGTCAACATGTCGCAGTGTCCTTGGGCAAGACACTGAACCCCAACTTGCTCCTGAAGCATGGCTTCAGCGTGTGAATGAGTATGAAAGAATAGTCTCCTCCAAAATTACATCCCTCCTGTATGAATGATGTGTGAACGGGTGAATGAGGATGTCATGTAAAGCGCTTTGAGTAGTTGAAATAACTAGAAAGGCGCTATACAAATACAGACCATTTACCATTTACCATATAAATGTGTCAGCCCTTACAGATTTTGCTGCATCATTTCCATGATGGTGTCTATCCTATTAGCATTTCTCGTTAACAGTGTGTAAATTCAGTAAGCAGCACTAGTTTATTATTGGATTGTTATATGAATGAATGAATGAACAAATGAATGAAAGTGTCATAATCCTTAGCCCAATCAGACACCACATTACCTTTATAGGCAACCAGCAGGTCCATTGTAGTTTACATGTGTCAAACACATGAGATTGGATAGAAACGTAAACTTAAAACCTTCATGTGTTGGTGGTTGGCATTTAAGAAAAACTGACCTCAGTCAGATGTCTTGTATGTGCACATGTAGTCTACATTCATTTATCATATGAAACAGACTGGGGTACCAACAGTTGAACATTTTCAGGAAATGCTTAACTTGAAGATCATGAAAAGAGGATGATAAAATGTAAAATGCGTTCCATCCTCAGCCTCATGCAAACCCCACAGGAGACCCTCCTGTGCCCCTCTGGGGACTGCACACCACAAACGGATGTCTGAACTCTGGTTGTGTAAGGATGTAAGCATGCTTAATAACGCAATATCATTTCAATTCAGTGTGATTAAGTACCTTTATTTTGTTTACTATTAAACTTCATGGATGAGACAGACAAGTTTGTGTATCACAGTAAATGTCAAAAATAAACATCAGGATAAAAAATGCCACATGAAGGATTTTCAATCAAGTGTTTCTTTAAACAGACTGGTGCAGCTCATTGTGATGGATGCAGTGGTGCAAACCTCCAGCTCATATAGTGGACACCGTGGATGGTATTCAGTGTGTCTGCTTGTTTCATTTATCTCCTCGATCTTCCGCTTTTGCTCTACGTCCTGTTACATCTCGTCTCCACACCTCCATCTCTTTTTTTTTCCCAGCACTCTTCCTGGCTCATCCGCTCGTTCCTCCCTCATATCAGATTCTCTGTGGCTACTTTTCTTTATGCTAATGAGGCTAAGCCTGTGGTGCCAGTGTTGACCCTGCAGGACACATTCACAGCACTTTCAACCCTCCCAGGAGAAGCAAGTGTTGTGAGCGCACCTTCCCTTTCCTCCACCCACATCTGTTATCAAAAAAGCACAATTTAAATGTCAGTTGGCATCAAGACTGTCAAGAGTGAGAAAAGTGTTCTCATGTTTTATTGACAGGACTTTAATCCAAGACTTCAAACATCCTCCTGAAGCTGGGGGCTTCAGTGTGCACCCACCACTACGGGTTGGTCTGTTCAGTTCACATCACGGTACTGACGTTGTTGTATTTCATTCATTCACTCTGGACTCATTTATAAGATTGATGGTGCTTTCAAGTTAAGTGTCCACTGGCCAAAAGTATGTGAACACCTAAAGTCTAAACCCATATATGATAGTTAAACATGTCAGTCCAAATTCATTTGTTGGTGTAGCAGCCACCACTTTTTTTGTGGTTTCAGGCTTTTCTTCCAAACCGCCTGCAGGGTTTTGCTTCTATGGGTGATGAAGTCTGGCTGGCAGTCAGCATTCCAGTTCATTCCAAAGGTGTTGGATGGGTTTAAGAACAAAGATGGAAGCTCATTATTGTATAAAATCTCATCATCACACCAAAGCATTGGGACTTTAGCTAAGAATCAGAATCAACTTTATTGGCCAAGTTTGTACAAGCAAACAAGGAATTTGACTCCGGTGAAACTTGTCTCTCTATGTACAGGAAAAAATTTGAAATAAACTACAACAATAAGAATAAGAACAGAACAATGTAAGTACTCATAACAACAGTATGTACAGTGGAGGTAGGTGTGGTGCATTTATGTAGTGCAGGAGCAACACCTCTGAATCACAAAGTATCCAACACAAAGAATGCCGGTCAACAGGGTCCAAATACTTATGTGGACTGTATGAAGTGAGTGTCACCTTCAAGGCATTTAAAGTGTGATCATTTTATTCAGTTCTTAATATTACTCAACAGGCATTACATCATCAGTTACCTCGGCCTCTGATAAGTAAAGCTGGTCACTGTCAAAATGCCCATAGTTCATGCATTCACTGAGAGGAGCCCCCCTCTGTAGCCTCCTTCCTCCCCCTCATCCTCCCTCCCTCTCTACTGTTCAGCTCTTACCTTCCCATCCACAAAGCAAACTTACCTAAGTCATGCTGACCCTGCCTAAATCTCAGCATGCCATCAGGGGAACCGGCTCTCTACCCTAGTTTGCTTTATTTGTGCTTTTTTAGCATTTCTAATTAGAAGACATGGGAATGGGAGTGGGGGAGTGGAGGAGTGATAAAGAGCAAAAGAGTGAGAAAAGATAAAGGAATGAAGTGAACTAAATGTGAGAAATAGGTTTATTAAGATTCACAAGCACCCCTCACACCGCACCCCACCCCACCTCCATTACCACTGGGCATTGGTGATGAGGAGATCAGAAGCCTAAAGCTTTATCCCATCCTCCAGAGAGAGATGGAAAAGATGGAGAGAGAGAGGGGAGCTCATAAACTCCCCTCCTCTCAGCTCACCTCTTCAGGCCTGCAGGCTCCAGCGTTCAGCACAGTCAGGAAAATCACTTTCCAACCCAATGGAACTTTCACACAAGTTGAACTCTTAAGTTAATAGGTAAGAACGACAATATCAACGGAAGGTTACAGCAGATGTCAACTGGTGCACGGAAATATGGAGAGTGTGTACAGTATTGCTTCATTTCCAAGGCAAATGAGCGAACTCAGTGTGCTAATGAGGAACATGTGATACTGTCGAGCTGCAGAACAACACATTTAAGAGATAGTGGGCCAAAATGAAGGTAAAGCCGAGGTTTGCTGACCAAGTACCAGCTAAGTGACTAGTATTTTACGCAAAGCTTCTACCTTTGGACGAGCTCTGATTGGTCACCTACTGTCTAGGCCAACACAGGCCGCTGCTCACTCAGTGCAGCCAGTTATTTGATTCTTGTCAGGAAACCACCACACCACCATTCAGTCGGAATTAACCAAAGAGGACATCTGTGTATATGTGCGGTGTTCAGTGGGACAGGTCTGTGCAATAATTGCCTTAATGAATATTAAAATGGTTGAAATGTGCTGGTGTGACCTTTAATTCATAAAGCCTGAGTGTGTAAGAAGACAGCATAGTGTAATGTTATACACATTCAGATATATTTGCAACTTATTTATGGGCTGAAAATTTAACTATCTTTAACTATCAAATCAAAACCATTTTCATACTCTCAGGTCGTACTGAGCACGTGTGTGCATTCATACTAGGGTCATCAACGGGAGGCCATGCTGCTGAGAATGACTTAATGAGCATGAGCTCTGCTGTTGGGGAGACCAAAGAGCACAGAGGGGCTGGGGAGTGAGTGTGCAGCATGTCTACAGTATTTACAGTGTGCAGGCAGTATAAGTGTGGGTGTGTGTGTTGGTGTTTTATACATTATGTGAAATGCATACCATTTTACCAATAGGTAGGTGTGTGTGTGTGTGTTTGTGAAGAAGAGACCATGTTTGTGTGTGTTTGATAAAGCCTGCCAAGGTCTGTTTTCCCTGCTTTCCATATTTGATAAGATGTGACTGCCTCTAACAGATGATCTACATATTTGCCTGTGAACCAAATGCATTTTAAGGAGTTGGCAACCATAATTAACGCGGTCAATTTCCAAAACTCCAAATGCTGTTTTTTTCCCTTTTTTTTTTTTTTCTTTTTTCAATGCCTGCACATAAGTCAATACAGCAGCTAATTATGGTTTATTTTGGGGGGATATGGAGAGATGTGAAGGGAGGATAGAGTGTTATTAGCACAACATGGTAAACTGTATGAAAATAGATCTGAAAAATCAGGAAAATGTAAGCATGAGCAGCACTCCTGGCAGCTGACTCGTGCTGAGAGCTGTGCTGACTGGGGGCACCATGAAGTTAGCACCTCTACAAGCCATGGTTTATGCTGCATGGGAATGAAAGGAATATATATATGCATATGTTAATCTACAGATATTTTTTGTTGTTAATAAAAACTTTAAAAAAGTTACAGTATTTTACAATCAATCAATCATTCATTATCAATCTTTATTTATATAGCACTGTTGTGCTCAGTAGTCTGGGGCACCAATAAACATTGGGGTTTGCACCATTTCTGGGGCAATTTGGAAATAATTAATAATTATTAAAGATAATTAATAATCGTATTGATTACTGGGACTTACTAGTAAAGTCCACCCTGATAAACAAGGAAAAAGAGCCAAACTAAATGATTCAGTCTCATTAATGCAACTAAACTATCAATTTGGTATTATGATTAATAATTAACTTAACTAAAATCCAAGTATCCATATTAACAGCTAGTTGAAGGATTTCAGAGTTCTTGACAGAGTAGAGGTTGGCAGTATTCACTCTTGTACAATAATAAAGACAGCATGTGGATTAAAACATTTATTAAAACATAATAAAATAATACATTCAAACAATCTAAGTGTGACTAGCTAACAAACAATAGGAGAGAGAGTGTGTGTGTGTGTGTGTGTACATAAATGTGAATATGCAGAGGAATGGAGGACTACAAAAGGTGTTAACTCCCTACAAAATGGCCCCCAGACCCCCTGGTGTGTTGGTCAGAGGCAGACAAAGGAAGGCTAAGTGCTGTAGCTGTTAGCTTAGCTTCGTCTCTGAGTCGAGGCCTATTTGTAACACTGTATGTGTGAGTGTGTAGATAAAGGTACCAGGTTAGGAGAGGATGGTTAGTTCCATGCAGGACTCTGTGGCTGTGTGAGCAACTAACATCAACTGAACTTACAAAACCAACACATTAACAAGGTTAAACCACTGCTTAGCTATGTATATAGTTATGCTATACTATATATGCCCAGTTAGAGTTTGTTCCCAGTCCTCGAAGAAGAAGGTCCTTCAGTGTGCTGCTTTCTCAGCCTGTTGATGAACCAGGCTGGAAGAAGGTTGTGGTTCTTTGTCCTTGCTGTCCTGGTTGCAGGCTGGAGGAATCTGGTCGCTCCTTTGTTCCTTGATAGTTACCAGTTTGGTGCATACCTGCTGGTGCTGAGAAACTTGGTTCAGGAAGGACTTTGTGTCGCTGCCCTGAAGAAGGTGCTCTGCTTGGTACAGGCCACTCTGAAGCAGAGACCCTCAGGAATGTGAAAGAGCCCTGGCAGGAGGTATCTTCTCCAGATGAGCAGGCAGAAAGAGGGCTGGTCTCTCCTCTTCAGAAGAGGGGTCCGAAAGAGCACTGAGCTTAGCTCAGCTGACCCTCTGGGGTCCAGGGCTGGAGAGAGAGTTTAGTGGGGGTGATTTGGTTTTGTTGGCCTGAGGTTGTAAAGTCGTTTGTCCTCATTTGCCAATGGAGGCTGTGAAGCTGGGTCCAGGGGTGATTTAGCACCTATATGTGAAACTTGGGGACTCTGGGAAACTGAGTTCAGGGAGTTCCACAGACAAAGAAACATGTAGTCTTCACCATTTGGTGAGGCCCAATACTGCATTGCTAATGTAATTAAAAATGACTTGGATGCCATGGATTACCATGACAATTGGTTTAGAAATTCAAGTTCCCCTTGGAATGGACCATGTTGGTGATCCTCTGACTTTTCTTGTTGCACCATCATTGGTTTACTTTCTCTCGTGACCAATGCTTTGGTTTATGTGCTAACAGGTTAATACCTGCTGAACATCAGCATGGAAACATTGTCACTATGAGCATGTTAGCATGCAGACATTAGCATACAGCTCACACAAGTGCTGTCTGCCTGTAGAAGCTCAGTCTCATACTTTTGGCTTTTTTCAGTTTACCTGATTTTTCAACATAGTTTCTCGGATAGTTTCTTGTTGTTTATGGTCATATGAATACAAGCCTTGAATGTAAAAAAAAAAAGAGGCAATATACAAAACACACATGCTTACTACAGTTCTGTCTTCTAAAAGGATGGATCTGTCCATGTTGTAGCATTTTCTTAAGTACAGGGCCTTCCTTCTCTCCTTCCTCCCTGTCAGCTGTGAGCATTCAGTGGACACTCAGTAAACGGGAGTTTGGTGTATTACACACAAGTTGACTTCATTTCATGCAAGCCCCAAAAGCGCTGGCTGCTACACTTCTCATAATATGGCCTGATGGAATCTCTTTGTAAGACCTTCGTTACCTGTTAACAGAAGGTCCTCCTAAGAGAAACAAGAGCATCAGTGGGTCTAGGAAATGCCCCAAAATGACATTTGTTTATGTTCAAGAGACAAAGTCACCCAGCAGGGAGTGAAATTATGTCCATCAGGAGCGAAGGGGGAGGTCATGTTATAACATAATCACTGTCCACAGAGAGAGGAAATCGCGGTAGAAGCACAAAACATTGGTCTTAAACACAGGAAACCATTTCCTGATGACAGTCGATGTTTGTCACTTTTAACCATGACCACAGTTAGTCAGTTTCCTGACATTATCCAGTGCCTGAACCTATCCAAGCTTTAACTTTTAATGTAAGACCAAAAACACATTTATTTTTGAAATGATGATTGTATCATTAGAACAGAACATGCTTCTGGATAACATGAACCAATAACACATTTTGTCATTCAGTTTGGCCCCATGTTGTAGACTTGGGCATTTCTCTTTTCTATGGATGTATATCCTCTGAAACCCAATTTGGACTGGATTAACATTACAGGAGGAGGAGGGGAATGAAAGAGAGAAAAAGACTGTGCACCCATTGTAATTTAACTAATAATTCTGAATGGCAATTTAAACATCAAGAAATTACAGGATATGGTGTGACACAGACACAGACATTCAGCAGGACAAATCCAAAACCCCAAACCTGCCCAATATTCACACTTCCTAACTTAGTCATGTCTTTACATACATGAAACGCACACCGGTATCATTCCGTATGACTTACACCTCTGGGGATATCATCATCACCAGTGTCCATTGCAAATGAATTGGATGGGATTTAGATTAAAGGAGGACCCACGAGTTAGCAGTTATTACTGGCATGATGGGAAAAAATTACCCACATATGGACTTTGGATGGGATTAAAATCACTGAGCAGTGTAGATGACGTTAACATTTCTCCTTAAATGACCTCCCCTACAGAAAGAAATCCAGTCTGGATGGGGCTTAAGACCAAGTTGAGATAGCCCTGATGTTGTCATAGTGATGTCATTTGGGTTATTTCCCCAGACTTGACAAAGCTCCCTTCATCCCCCGCCCCAAACCTCTCACACCCCCCCCCTCTGGTGGCAGAAGATGGTACACTGTTTATTGCTTTCATCCTGTAGGCACATGACAGTCAATAGAAATGAAGGCAGAGACGGAGACCTAATCTTTTTCACCTTACATGCTACACTCCTCCCCCGCACCCTGCTTGACATGCGGCTTTGCGTTTGTACTCAACAGTACATCAAAGCTTCTCGTTCTTCTTACTTTTACACCAAGGGCTTTTTCCCACCCCTGCTGCTATAAAACACCTTTTTTGTGCTATGCTTTTCCGTTTACCATTTTTTAAGCCCCACTTATCTTTGTGTGTTTCTTGTGGTCTTGTGTTTGCAGTCTTTTGCAGTCTTTGTGGGAAATAATGAATCTTCTCCTCAGCACAATGTCATTTATATAAATGATTATATTGCAATTTCACAGTTATTTGCATGGACTTGTGAGGTCTTATTATGAAAGTCCTACATTAATGCACGGCCCAAGCAATTTACCAAGAGCAAAGCGGATGAAGAAAGGAACAAGACGTACATCCTCCCACTGTACATGCAAATTTCCCCCTATGGGGGATCAATAAAAGAAGTCTAAGTAAAACAGTTTGACGAATTAAGTTCACTGTGTTTGTGAAAGACAGCAGAAACAACACTGATTCAGAATTCAGAAGAACTTTCCGTAGGGTGGATGGTTTGATTCTGGAGACAGCTGTCAGTGTGCGTAGTGTGTATGTGTGTGTGTGTAATGTATGTTTGTAAGTTTAGAGTGTTTTCCCACCTTGGTTAGCTTGGTTGAATTGAACCCTGGAGCAGTGACCTCCTCGGTGTGGTTCGTTTGGACAGGTGACAACACAGCGGCCACACTCAGATATGGACTGAGGACTGGGACCTTGTTGAAGAGATAGTCTAGGTGCGGTTTCAAAGGGACTCTGGTACGGTTCACTTGTGGTGAGAATGTGATCTGACCTCTTTCCCACCCAACTGCAGGAAGCATCAGGCCTTTTTGGATTAAAGCAGCTCCGATAGCCAGCTCTGCATTCTCCCTTCATTCTGAACTGTCTTGATATGCACCTACAGTTGTTGTTTGGCTACAGTGATAAATGAAAACGATGTAATAAACTATGACCAGGGCAAAGATCAACCATGTAGTATGCTTTTCTTTTACTCTGTTTACTTGTGTAGTTTTCCTGCAATGAAATTCTGACCAATAACAGAGCAGATTCCTCATGCATCATAAATTTTGGTCAGCTTGAAAATGCCGCTGTGTGAAGACGAACCAAACTCGAGGCAGTATTGTCACAAAGTGCTACCTGATTCAGAGTCTTTTTTTTGGTTGATTGTTTTTTATTCTTGTTTTTTAACATTAGGCTGTGTCACTACATTAATTGCACTTATGTGTTTTTATGCCCTTTAGTTAGTCAGGTTTAAAACTGTACTTTCTATTTGGGTAATTAGTAATCATGTACATTTTAGTATTGTCATTAATCTTTCATCTCTGCAGTTGGCAGAAAAAAGGAGAGGAAGAGGTTGGAAAGACGTGAGCACAAGATAAACCGGCTCAAAGAGAAACGAGACATTGAACAGAGCCAGTTAGCTGTGTTCCTTTGAACAAACAGCCGAGCTCAAACCAAGCTGCCTCTTATCATTTCGGCTCTGTCAATCAGATATCCCTCTGCGGTGTTTATGCAAACAAAGACGCTGTGCACGGCACACGGCGTGCTGTAATGAAATAACGTCTGGAAGAGTGGCACTGAGCATGATTAGCCTAATGGAAGATCCTACTCACAGCCGTCTTGCTCATTTGCTTGTTTCAATATGAAGGGATTATCACTGATTCCATGATAAGCATGATGATTGCTTTGAAATAATATCGCCCTCCCCTGCTATCATTGTATTTCTCTGTATGCCACCAGCATACTTCACTTCACTTTAATGGGCCTCGTTGATAAACTGATGTACATGTTCTGTACATGTATGTGGAACACCCATTAGGTGCAAGCTGACCCAAGGGTTGACATATTTCAGAAATGACTCATTCCCACTGAAAGAATTAATACAAATAAAAAAACTAGACATTGAGTCGTGTGGTCTGCAGTGGCTTCACTGGTGAGGTGTTAACTCTCAACTCTTCCTTGGAACAATACAAATATATATAAAAAATTACAGCTGATTAAAAAAGATTACAGTATGAAACATAAATGATCAATGTTTCAGAATACAGTAATAAACATCTGTTCACTACATATTCATGCCTGCATTTAACTAATCACTATAAAACTGGCAATTATTATATGGATATCCTCTGTGCCATAGAAATATACTATGTGCCACATGTGCACTGAACATCTGGTCATTCTGCTCTCACACCTTCCATTAGTGGACAAACAATGACCCTGTTTGCACTTCATGTCTAGTGTGTTGGGGGGATCAGATAAATATCCCATCTCGAGTGTACTGTAAACGCATCCAAGAGGCATTCACGATGGAGTGAAATCTGATTGCTCAAACCACCTCATAGCACCACATGTAATACAAAAAACAATTCTGTCTGCAGTGCTCTTCGGATCAACAAGGAAGCACTGCACACTGGCAGCTACATCAATAGTGACTAACCAGTTTATTAAGAATACCTTGAATACGATAAACCCACTACATTTTGGAACATTTATAATGTTCCCCATGTTGCTGTTAATGCGTCAAAGAAATGTCTTGTCCCCTCTATTGTCAGTTCCAAAGCTGAATACTGGTGTGTTTTACAGAATATTATTGTTTGCTGAAAAGTTTTCTCGACCCGCTTTGCTAAATTAACATGCTAAATATTAACTTGCCCATCATCATGGCATCCCCTCTGGATTCATGCACACTGTCCATAACATCTGATGTGTACATACGGCTGCTCCCTCGTCCAATTAGGAATAGCTGCTGCACTGATACACTCTAATTTGTATCATTTTTGGGAAAACTCCCATGACGACTACATCAGCCCCATGATGGTAAATAGCTGATCTGTGCTTCCACGTCCAGGACAGTCAATTTGCATTGCTCCTCCTAAATCCCAGGTTCGACAATCGGCTGGGGCCTCCATTCCCGCACCGTGGAGTAATCTTTTCCAGGGAGGTTGAGCAGTTTGATACACCAGTAATTGGAGCACGCCCTACGGTCCAATTTTTTGAAAATGGGGGAAAAAGACCCCGGTCTACCAATCCACAGGTTACTGTCCCTGACCTCCACTCAACGCTGAAAAGGTTTGTCAGCCAAGACAGCCCATGTCCACAGCCTTTAGCAACTCAGGGCGAATCTCATCCACACATAGTCCCTTGTCCCTGAGGAGCTTCTTTACTAATATAGGATATGGGTGAGACCTCCACCGAGTCTTCAAACTCTGCCTCCTCCACAGAGGACGTGTTGGTCGGTGTTCTTTCCACCTGCCAACAATATCCCCAGCCCAGGTTGGCAGTTCTGGCTACGTTTCCTATTCTGTCTGGATTAAATGTGTTTCTTGTATGTATTTACAGCGTTGTTGAGCTGTCGCCTGCAGACAGGGAGTTTAAGTGAAAGCAAAAATGTTTTTCCACGTGCAAGTCAAACCTCTCATCCTCCACAGTGTAAAAAAACCCTGAGAGGTTAACATCAGGCCTGGTGCCTCCGATTATGAAATAATATTGATGTGCGTATTCTCCTTGCCGTTTGTTTGTCTGACGTCCTGCTGCCTCATCTGCTCTGTGCTGCTTGACGTGGCCGTGGCTTCCGTCAAAGTAGACCAGGCGCATATCTTTAGTGGAGCGTAGGGCCAAGCTGCTTCTTGGCTGCTCCTGGTGGGATTTGAAGCATTGACTAGGGTGGGTGTGATCAGCTCTGGGAGCCGCATCACTCTCCTGCTGAACACAGCCTAGTCCAAGCCCTGCTTTCTCTCTCTGAACTACAAAACGATTTGCAAGAACTTCACTGAGGCCAGGTCCTTCTCCATAGCCTACCCTGCATTCCTTTTTGCTTGATTTTTGTATTTTTAGTACATTTTGTACATTTTGCACGACATTTTTGTATATTGGTATTTATTTTTATTTTTTGTTAACTTAATCTTTTGAAATTTTCCTTTTTCTTTCACTGTAAATTTTTTCTGAATGGAGCTGTGTGCATATATGTGAATTTCCCCTTTGGGGGATAAATAAAGGGAATCTTGAATCTTGAGCAACTTAAGAAGCACTTTTGTGTCCCCAGTATCTCTTTGCTGCTTCAGAGACCCTGAGCCAATAAAACAGATCCGATGAAACAACCACCAAGTCGAGCATGAATCTTTTGCCTAAGGTGTTTATCCGGTTTAGCCAGTCAGATATTTTGGAATAAAGCAGCTGCTTCCTGGGCTCCATTCAAATCTGTCATTATCTCATCCTAAGTAAAGTCTAAACTCCGTGTAAGCCACTTTGTTCCGCTAATCAGTGACATGAAACATGTTGACTGTGACTCGTTTGAAACATTACGAATGTGATCAGCTCTGCAAGCAAGTGCACAACAGGAAAGATCGTTCCGGCCCACCTAAACCCCTGTTTGTACCGCAAATGAGTACAGTTATATTCACAGTGGTGATGTGATGAACCCCTCAGAGAAACATCACCAACGATGCAGTTCCCCTTGACTGCAGTATTTTAGCTTTTAATATTGTTCTTTTGTTTTTCTCAGCCCACAAATTCCACTCTCATTATCATCGTCTGCAGCAGCAGCCAGCAGCTGTTTTGAGTGGAAAAGTTCTTATAAACAAGGTGAACATAGTGGAGCATTTAACAGCTAAAAGGGAGATCTTTTTCTCAGGAGTTTGTGAAGGCCAAGCCAGATCTTCAGAGGGATATCCCCCCCCTCCTAAAGTACCAAGGATTCATGCTAAATCCTATCAGTGTCACAGTTTTGTTTTCATCACAATGATTATTATTGCCAGTGTGTGGCTGAATCATCATATGGTCAGTCACACGGTTGCAAAATGAAGAATGTTATTGTGTTGCTCTACAGTTACACACTGTGGCACAGTATAATGATATCATAATGTTCTCAATGGCGTAGCATTGTTGTATCTTCAGAATGCAAATGGTTGCAGTTGTGCCGTTATATCATTTTACTGGGGTTCCTGTACTTTATTGTTGTAACACTATAATGCTGTTATTGCAGCCGCATTGCTTCAACATTATGAAGCTGTTGTTGCTGTGTTGATAGCGTATGATAATTGTGGTGTTGTTGCCGTGGCTTCGGGGGCCCGTGAAGCTTTGAAGCGCTGAGCTGCAGGCCTGCTGAGATTAGGAGGTGGCTGTGCCGTGGCTCCATTATTCATTGGCTGTTGTGCATTTTGTTATGGAGCGAAACACTCATTGACATCAAAGGCAAAATGGGAGAGGGGAGGAAAACAGCCCACTGTCTTAAAAAACCCATGTTGCATTTATGTATTTCATTATCTGGCCCAGGAGCAGAGGAGAGGAGGGAGCAGGAGCAGAGAGATAGAGAGAGGGATGGAGAGGACTGGGACTGATTGTGTTATCACAGTGTTTACATTAAACACCCAAAGGCTGAGAGGCCTTGGACGGATTAGAGCGACTAGAAAGAGGGTGTGTTTGTGTGACTGATTTTGCGTAAGCATGTATGTTGAGGTGACCTGCTCAGTTTTGCGTAGATCCACATCTCTGCCTCCACCTGGCTCATCCAAATCTTAACCAGCTGTATTCATACACTTGTGGAACGACACACCAACCTTTACTTTTGTTAAGGAAATTATGAAAATAACATAGATCAGCAAACAGCATGGGAGGTGTGTGAGCAGCCATATTACACTGAATAACAAGAGACAGAATGACTTTGAGCTACGGAAGCCAAACAATGCCGTTCTGTGTTTGTTGTTACTTTTTGGTCATTTAGAAGTCCTGACTGTGAAGCATTGATTAAAATGAATGAAAATGTATGGACAGGGTTTTTTATGGTGGACTCAACTCTTTGAATGGTAACTTTACCTAGTTTAATAATCTGTCTGGCAGCATGAGCTGAACTGATTTGATACAAAAGCATACTGGACATCCTTGGTACAGGTTGAACCATTTTCACCTTAATTCAATGGGACATGACTTGGGCTCATTTTACACTGCTGAGTGAATTTGCTTATGCTATTATTGTTCCCCCGAAAACCCACAGGACTCGTCTGCATCGCATTCCAACTGCAGCCGTTTTGGCTCTGCTCTCAATGCAGCTGTAAATCCCACCAGGAGCACTTCAGATGCGGAGCGTTTTGCCAGCCTTATTAGTTGTCTTGCTCAGATTTTGTTGTTGTCTCATTGATTTAGTAATTTTTCTGTGATTGTTGTGCTTCCAACACGAGCAAACATGCTATGTTTCCTATTCTGTCTGGATTAAATGTGTTTCTTGTATGTATTTGTATTTTGTATCTGTCTGGGTCTGTGTTGGGTGGAGGTTGGACAGAGAACTTAGTAACTTACAGTTCAAGGTTCATTCATTTGTCATTTTACAACACAGGGTTGCACAATGAAGTGAACGTTGCTCCACGCAGATAATTCCATTTACAATACAATTATGATTAATAATAAAATACAATCAATATATCCAGTTATTTCTATACATACACATCCACATATACACCAAGGAAATAATTCTGTAGTGCATTTTCTCTGGAAAAGTCTGGATGAATGCAAACAGCAGCAACAAGATAGTGATGATGATAATCTGGTCTTCATCTTTACATTTAAAGTTCCACAGTGAGGAAACATTGCCCATCAACTGAGCACCAAGTGAACCATGGAGACTATCTTCCTTTGGCTTCCATGAATCCTGCACTCTGATGGCTCTGAGCAGAGCGGTCAAAAGCAGGAGCTTGATCCAGGGCGCTGAGATGAAACCTGGTCTCCTTAAAGACGTGGAGTCTGGTCTGTGGCCTCCTTAAAGACGTGGAGCCTGGTCTCTGGTCTCCTTAAAGACGTGGAGCCTGGTCTCTGGTCTGCTTAAAGACGTGGAGCCTGGTCTCTGGTCTGCTTAAAGACGTGGAGCCTGGTCTCTGGTCTGCTTAAAGACGTGGAACCTGGTCTCTGGTCTCCGTAAAGACGTGGAGCCTGGTCTCTGGTCTCCTTAAAGACGTGGAGCCTGGTCTCTGGTCTCCGTAAAGACGTGGAGCCTGGTCTCTGGTCTCCTTAAGCACGTGGAGCCTGGTCTCTCGTCTCCGTAAAGACGTGGAGCCTGGTCTCTGGTCTTCGTAAAGATGTGGAGCCTGGTCTCTGGTCTTCGTAAAGATGTGGAGCCTGGTTTCTGGTCTCAAAGACGTGGAGCCTGGTCTCTGGTCTGCTTAAAGACGTGGAGCCTGGTCTCTGGTCTGCTTAAAGACGTGGAGCCTGGTCTCTGGTCTCCGTAAAGACGTGGAGCCTGGTCTCTGGTCTCCTTAAAGACGTGGAGCCTGGTCTCTGGTCTCCGTAAAGACGTGGAGCCTGGTCTCTGGTCTTCGTAAAGATGTGGAGCCTGGTCTCTCGTCTCCGTGAAGACGTGGAGCCTGGTCTCTGGTCTTCGTAAAGATGTGGAGCCTGGTCTCTGGTCTTCGTAAAGATGTGGAGCCTGGTTTCTGGTCTCAAAGACGTGGAGCCTGGTCTCTGGTCTCCTTAAAGACGTGGAGCCTGGTCTCTGGTCTCCTTAAAGACGTGGAGCCTGGTCTCTGGTCTGCTTAAAGACGTGGAGCCTGGTCTCTGGTCTCCGTAAAGACGTGGAGCCTGGTCTCTGGTCTCCGTAAAGACGTGGAGCCTGGTCTCTGGTCTTCGTAAAGATGTGGAGCCTGGTCTCTGGTTTCTCTTGGAATGTATCCTCCTGCTGTATAATTGCTGGTCAGAGGCTTTGGTGTCACATTTTCCAGTGAGGAGTCAGTCCGTCATTCTGAGCTCATGAAGTCATCCTTCTTTCCCTCGGTCCATGTTCATGTAATCATCAGAGGCAAACATTAGAAGCCCTCCAATCACTTTGCTGTCTCTCCTCTCCTTCTCCATGCCCCCCACCCCAACCGCCCCCACCCATCCTCCCTTTGTTAGGCAGTGTTGAATGGGTTATTACCAGTGTCTCTCCATCCTATCCAGGGTCATTAATATATGTCAACTCTGTACACACCAACTCCTCACTTCATTTATCCCAGCACGCCCTTCAATTTAATCAAAACTGCAGCAGCAGGAGACAGAAGTGCACACACACACACACACACACACACACACACACACACACACACACACACTCATTTACTGATTAGTTCTAAAGACTATAAGGGGTGCGTCTTTACTCGTGTTGTGTGATACTTTTTTTTTTGTGAAAAATTAATTTAGCAATTGTTACACACAATGATTAATAGGCTATTTTCTATCAGCACTTGAGTTTTTTCTTCCCCATGCCAGCAAGCCCAATCTAGTGCACACGTTTTCCATCAAGGCAAAGAGATCCCCCCCCCCACCGATCTACACTGCAGTGAAGTTTCAGCTTGCATGTGACTGCTAAATATTTTGTTCATAATCAGAGCACACTGAGAGAAGAAAAGTTACCTACAAATGAATGGAATGCAATAACTAGCACCATATGTAAAATGTTTTTAGCTCATTACAATGTCACCAACAACTGCTGCCTCAAGCAGGACAATTGAGATATAAAAAAAGTTAACTTAAATAAAAGCTAACATGAACTGCTATCACAGCCACAATGATTTTCTACTAGTAACAACTTTTTAAATTATTTTTTTTTAAAACAATGGCTTAAAACTAGATCATTTGCTTATCATTTTACTGCAAATGTAATTTTAGTCATTTAGTGTAAACACATTTGGATTTTAATATGATAGACACCAAATGCTGCTCTTTATTACCATCTGGTGGTTAAAAAACACCACTGTCCCAGCTTTTATTTGGAAGGGAGAAGGAAGTGTTCTCTCAGTGTGAGTTTCCACTCAGAGGTTTCAGACTGCCAAAAGTGAGCAGGAGCAGCTTTGATCATTAGTGTGAGAATCCCTGTTGCTGTCTCAGATGTGCAGGAGATACGCAGTCCCTCCATCCTGCTCACATATCCGTCCTCCCTTGGCATAACATAGCATTACTGTATACATGGCTAAGCAATGGTTTAACCTTGTTAATGTATTGGTTTTGATTTGCTTTAATGTTCACAGAGATTGATTATTGTGATGTGTTGTAGTTTACTGTGCAGCCATAAAGTTAAGTTGATGTTAGTTTGCTCACACAGACACAGAGTCCTGCATGGAACTAACCATCCTCTCCTAACCTGGTACCTGTATCTACACACTCACACACACAGTGTTACAAATAGGCCTCGACTGAGAGACAAAGCTAAGCTAACAGCTGTGGCTGCACAGTAAACTACAACACATCCCAATAATCCAACTCAATAACCATTAAAGTAAATCAAAACCAACACATTAACAAGGTTACACCATTGCTATGCTATGCTATATGTGCCCAGTTAGAGTTTGTTCCCAGTCCTCAAAGGGAAGAAGAAGGTCCTTCAGTGTGCTGCTTTCTCAGCCTGTTGATGAACCAGGCTGGAAGAAGGTTGTGGTTCTTTGTCCTTGCTGTCCTGGTTGCAGGCTGGAGGAATCTGGTCGCTCCTTTGTTCCTTGATAGTTAGCAGCTCAGTGCTAACTTACTGGTGTGCTCCTGTTGCCCTGAAGATCAGCTGGCAGACTTTGGATCATACCTGCTGGTGCTGATAAGCTTGGTTCAGGCAGGACTTTGTGCCGCTGCCATGAAACAGGGTGGCCCGTTCTGGTGCAGGTCACACTGAGGCAGAGGACCTCAGGAATATGAGAGGGCTCTGGGGGAGAGTTCTCCTCAATCCAGATGAGAAGGCAGAAAGGTTCCTGTGGGTCCTGGTCCCTGGTCCCGCTGATGTGGTTCTCTGGTTCCTGTGGATCCTGGTCCTGGTTCTGCTGATGTGGTTCCCTGGTTCCTATGGATCCTGGTCCTGGCCCCGCTGATGTGGTTCTCCACCAGCCAATGGATGTGCGTCTGTCCAAGGCTACAGCCTGTCTGTCCTTGGGAGCTGGATCTCTCCTTCACTGTGGTGCTCCCGGAGGTTTCTCTTTTCCCACTGGGTTTTTTGAGTTTTTCCTTCCCGAAGAAGGAGGGTCATAAAGGGCAGGTGATGCCTCGGACTGATCCATCGGACTGATCCACTGGCCTCATCGACTGCTGGACTCTTTATTAGATTGTTTGTTCGCTTACACTTGTTTATTTCAGTGAACTTTGTAAAGCACTATGAGACACTCTGTTGTGATATTGGGCTATACAAATAAAATTGAATTGAATTGAATTGAATTGAATTGAAAAGAGCATTGAGCTTAGCTCAGTTGACCCCCCGAGGTCCAGAGATGAAAAGAGAACGTTTAGTGGGGTTATCTGGTTTTGTGGCTTGAGGTTGTAGGGTCATGTGTCCCACTTTGGCCAATGGTGGCTGTAAAGCTGGGTCCAGAAGTGATCATGCACCTATGTGTGAAAACTTGAGGACTCTGGGAAACTGAGTTCAGAGAGGGAGCCCTTTGTTCAAAAGACAGAAACATTTAGTTCTCACCATTTCCTGGTGAAGCCCAACAAAGGTAAATAATATCGGTCCAAGCACTGAACCTTGTGGAACTCCATCTCTAACTTTAGTGTGGACAGAGGAGTCATTATTAACATGTACAAACTGAAATCAATGTAATAAATAGGACTTGAAACAGATGAATGCAGCTGCTTTTACGCCAATAAAGTAGTAGCTACACTAGGTCGGCCCGCACTGGCTACTGGGGGCTGGCTAACTATAGCGGCTACTGACTTGTGTTCCATGGTGCGGAGCCGCGTTTCCAATTCACTAAGCCTCACCTCCAGCACAGCAAATAAATTATATTTATTACAGGTACCACTTTCGCTAAAGGAGGCCGAGGAATAACTAAACATATTACACACAAGGCAGGAGAGTGAGCGGGAGAGAAAGAAGCCATCGCCAACTGTTAGCTAGGTTAGGTAATGCCAAGACACCATTGATAGCACAGTACACAGAAGCTCTGACAAACCAGAAATGACGTAAGATGCTTACCGTAGCAGTCACTTTATTAGTTTGATGTAGAACAAGAGACGGTTTCTTTTACTTTTCCTTCTTCAGTTTATCATTTGTAGTTCACCTTTATTGTCCAGAACTGACATGAAGTCCTCTGGCTATTTATGCCAAACAAATTGGCTGCAACGACATCAGCATAGTTTCACTTCACTACACCTCATATAAGGTGTGTGCGTGCGTGTGTGTGTGTCTGTGTTTTTGGGGGTTGCCGGATTCTGGGTGAATACTCGATTGTGATTGGCTGCTTGATGTCAATTAAAAAGTGGGATAGGCTAGTTCTAAACAGTGCCACTGATTCTGTCTGAATTAATTCACCTCTGGCTAAATGAATACGCTGGCTACATTAAATGAGTAACTATAGCAACAGGGACACAGTCAAAGCCTCTGTTTCCAATTTGTTGAAATATGTTGGCAATTGAATAATTTCCAACGGAGTGTTTTCCTTCAGGTCCTCATCCTCTGAGCACCACAGGATGGAGACTATAACACAGAAGCTGCAGGAGGTCCACTGGCTGTCTGAGCTCACTGAGACTCTGGATCACACCGTCACTCTCTGATCGCCTCTGTGAGCAGGTCACATGTTGATGATCATCGTCATGGGAGTGAGCCTTTAGTCTGCGGTGTGAAAAAACTGTCGCTGACTGTGAAATTAGATTTACTGTTTGTCAACTGCACGCAGCGTTATTGACTTTGAATCTCGCTAGCATAACGTTAGCTTTCTGGCTAACAGCTGAGCCAAAGGGATCCGAAATCTCTCCAGCTGCCCAGCCCTGTCTATGGTTCATCCTGTTTACTGGCATAGTGTACAATGTTTTTATGCAAGGACCTTATGGGATGGTAATGATTGTTTAGTCAAACCCTCAGGTATTACCAGGAAAAGGAGTTATGGCTTGTTTGCAAAATACACAAAAAATAAATTAATGGTCTTAATTAACAGGATAATGACCGACTGGTGTCCATTATCTGGAATTAATGTATGACATGGAGGCAGAGAAGCATCTGAAGAACAGTGATAACATATTTTAGCTAGTTACTTGGTTTACAGTGTTACTAAAGTGTCACTAAAGTAATGTGTTAAAGTGATATATTACTTCTAGCAGCCACAGAATAACAACAGTAATGTCACACATTACTTAATAGATCTTTGGTATTATTTTTACATGTCAATTAATGAGTTACTAGGCTGATCTGGAGCCTCAGTGCACTGCCACAGAAGGAATGCGCCCACTGAGGGCCGATCCCTGGAGGGGATCCTCCCACACTGAGCAGACAGGCTGCACGGACCCGTTTACATCTCAACTGTTTCATTCCCTCTTGAACTCTCCCTTCAAAGCATAAATTGTATTGTTTACAACATTACAATGGTGTGGCTGGACCTCCCCACCCTCCTTGCTTCATACTGGCTTGTGCGGCATGTGCACAAACAGTGATCGACCCTGCTTCAGAGAATCCTCCTGCCCAAACTACGGATCCAATTTCTACAGGGAATGAAAACCTCTCATCCATGATAATAACATTGTGAATCCAAGTGTGACACTGATATTTACATTCACTCCTGTTTCCTGTAACTGTATTTACACTCACAGTCAGACCTCATGGTCTGTATGTCAATTAGTGTCTTCCACGATGGAGGGCTCTTGAGAGAGGTGCAGGGTGTTCCTGACTGAAGTGAGGAAGAGTTACATTTCACAGTCAGGGACGTTAACAGCTTTATTTTCACCTCATCTATTTTCAGGTCAAACCAATAAAAGTTAAGAATGCCGAAGATTAAGAAAACTCAGCTGTCACTCGGTGTACGCCAAGGTTAAGTTGGATTGAACAGATTGAGCAAACCTCAGCAGAATGAATAAAACTTTAATGAAGACAATGCCAGCTTCCAGTTTCTGCCAGGTGGACTGTTACAAGATACATGTATACTACTGCGTACTGTGAGGTGCCTGCTGGACACAAATGCTCAGCCCAGGTCGGATGCAAAAGGGATTCTGCTCAGCTCAAAAACCTATAGTTTTAACATTCCTTTTAACATGTTTTAACATCAACTGTAGCCCCAGGCAGCGTAGTCATAGATACTCTGTCTGTAACTAACACTGTAAGTTTTGTTCAATGATGGCATTTACTTTGCATAAAAAATGATCATTTAACAATTTAGATATAGAGATACATGATACAACACTGCAAATCCACACTGACTATAAATTATTCATTATTACCATCATCTTCTACCAGCAATACAGAGGAGAGTTTTAAATTCACTTCTTACACACACATTTAGTGTCTAGCCCAACTGTAGTACAAAGATGACTAAGTGAATTAAATGCAGGCTTCAGGAATGATAAGTCACAGAAACATTATGATAATCAAAGATGATGACTACTCATGTGTTGAACACAATGGGCTCTCAATAAAGCACCAGTTTGACTTTGACTTTTCTTTTGGACCTTGAATTTTCTCTGCCTGTGTACAGTATCTGGCAATTTTTACGCCACTTTTTAGAAAAAGAGGAATTTCACGTTTTATTTTGAAATAGATCGCTATGTCATTCATCTCCTGTGATGGACTCAGCAGTTCCAGAGCCATGACAAATATCGAATAACTTTTCTGCCTCCAATGGACTTCCCTCCTGACCACGGTGCAGGTTAAACTAATCTCATTCTGCCTGCGTGTAGCCTTAGTTGTTCTTGGATGTAGGGCTTGTATTTCTTAAAGCAGAAAAGAGTACGAGCTTAGCAGGGATTTCCTGGTGCCTGATGGGGGGAGGAGATAGAGGGATGGAGTGGAAAGTGAGGTGGAGGTCTTGGCTAATCCTGTGCTCAGGTGTCAAAGGGAAGTGTTATCTACTGTAAATATTAGCTGTGACATGCTTCTGGCATTCGGTGGTCTCATGTTACACATTCTATCTGCTAAGCTGACACATGGGTGACGGTAAGACCAGCTATTAAAACCAGCTGAGCCTGCTCCTGCACCCACCGTCCAGATGAGAATCACATCAGAAGGACCACAGAGGGTGGGAACTACTTGCTGATAAACCTTTTTCTTTCTCTCTCTCTCATACTCTCCGTCGCTCTCTCCATCCATCCTCATTTTGTGAAAGTGCTGAACAAAAATAACATAATGCTCTCTATTGATATTCATTGAGAGAACGCTTCAGGGATTTAAATTACTTTCATTGTTTCATGTGGTGACCTTCGAAAATCCTGAAGACCCCCTCCCCACTCAAAGTCTCCCTCTCTCTCTCTCGCTGTCACTCCATCTCCCACTCTCTCCCTCTCATGAATAAAGCCAGCAGTGGAGGTGTTTGAGCGATTCAGCTCTTATTTGCCTGACCACGGCAGCTTTTCCTGCACTATCTTGTGGCCCAGGGGAGGGATTTAAGCCTGGCTGAGAAAAAAATCTAATATTTCTTCAAATACAAATCAAATAGAAAACAGTGTACAGCCTCTTGATTTGTGTGTGTGTGCTCATGTATGTCTACGCTGAAGAGGACAATACAATACCCACTTTTTGGCCCCTTTGCTAAACACTGTGATTTAGATTTAGAGATCATGTGATTTACAGTCCATGTGATTGTTATTTGTACAGCTGACTGGCAAACCTTTATGACTTTGTATGATGCAGATTTGCCAAGATTTAAATATAAGTTAATCAAATACAAAGGTGCAGATAGTTTTGATACTCAGACATTTTCAGACTGGATTTGTTGTGTAGAGCAGGATTTGACTGATGCTGCTCAGGTGTCATTGTTGGGGGGTGTCAGATGTGGACGCCTTGCTTGGCTTCCTGGAAAATGATGAGCTGTAGTTAGGGGCCATGTTAAATTGCTAAGAGCACTTATCAGATTTTTGTTGGTAGCTCTCCCATTTTTGACAATTGGCAAAAAGATCTGGAACAGCTTCATACACACACACACAGCATCCAAGTTATTCATTTATTGCCTCATTTTATGCAATATGGCCCAACTAGCTGGCAAAGCATGGAGGTCCAGAGGACCAGGAAATGCTCATGATAAAGGTCAATTGGATTGTTCTTGCACAGTTAGTTTAAGCAGAACCAAATGTATCTCTGCAAGAGCTTGTGATTGTGTTTGAGTAAACGTATGTTATCACTCAAAGATCAGGCGTGGACAGATCACAGAGCAGGTGGTAACTGTTTTCTCTTAGAGAATGGCAAACAAGCAGCGGAGAGACGTGGTTTGATTCGGAGCTGTTTGAATTTCAGTTTGTAAAATTGTTTTAGCTGAGGTCATGAAGTGATTCAGCAGCCAGCTGACTGCTGACTGGTGGGTGCACATCTCACCTCTTGGCCCTTCATGTCCCTGAGTCCAGGTTGTTAGGTTTGTAATAGAGCTTTTTCAAGTCGAATTAACCCCTCATATCTGTGGGTTTACCAAGCAGGCGGGGCCTGAGAAAAAGATGCTGTTGGTTGCATAAAGGGAAAATTATATATGTATTTTTGGAGCTTGACATATATTTAGGATTAGATCTTTTTTCTGGGTCTTGTGCCTCCCCCCCTGACTTTCAGACAGTACAATACTGAATCAGTGGAGTGACGTTTGGGTATGGTTAACGCAGCAGTGACATCATTACAGGGTCAAATGAATAAAAACACATAGATTTTGCTCCTTAAAACATATTTAGATTGTAAATATCAAAATTGGACTGAAAGTATTTTAAGGTCCATTTTGCTTCAAACAAAACCAAAACCAAAACCTGGCTTTGTTTCAAATGGAGACGATGGCATCCCCAAATACTTTGTGGCTTTTCAATGAGACTGTGAAGCCTACACATGAGACAGCAGCTGCCCACACAGGAAGTCATAAACTCTATATCCACCCTTCATTGGAGAGGTGTGCATTCTAGTGTATGGTCACATGGAGGACGCCTTTTGTATGCACAAAACAAAATATTGTTCATATAGCCTCTGTATGCATCTAACTATCTATAGATCTGACTCTGTTATTGTAATGCAGGTTTGTTATGCAGGTTGTTGTCATTCATTTCTCTCTCACTAAAAACTTTCAGTATTCAAGATTGTGGGGTGCATGCTGACTACCCCATGCACTGGGGGCAGAAGGCAGGTGGACTCCCTGTGTAGGTTCCTAGTTCATCACATGGAAACATCAGGAACTGTACTGAATGTGTACAAGTGTTAGGCTGCTCCTTTTTAGTACCTGCTTACAGCAGACAATAGCAGTGTGATATGTGAGGCCTGGACTCTTTAGTGACTGTCTGAGCCCTCTGCTGCTGACCTGACAGTAAGTTAACACAGTTAAATAGAAGCTTTATTTGTACCGTCCACTCCACTTTCACTGACCTTTATGCTGCGTCTCTCTTGTGGAGCAGTTCATACTCCGGCAGAGCAGGTTATATCCAGAAGTTGTGGATGGGGCGACACAGCTAATACAACAGCTTCCTCCGTTGTGTCCGTTTGCTCACAGGTCAGCAGTGTCACCGTGGCTGGCACTTGGTCAACCGTGCAAACGATTCACGAGTCAGAGTGGAGTTCAGTGCAAAACCTCTGTGCGGATGGCCTCTATGAGACAATCCACTGCCTCAGTGATTCCATTTCAAATTCTCACTTGCAGCCCACATGACTTTTGGGGCTGATGCAGATATTTTATAGGTAGCAGTATGTTTTCCAAATATAAAGGCACAAAATCAAAAAACACTTTTGAGAAGGATCACTGGCTTCCCGGTGCCGGGGGAAAGCAGACAACAAATATGTTGATCTGATTGGCCGTAGTGGAGATGAGAGACGCTGTCCGGAGCCACAGGGTCTCCAGACAGAGTTGAAGCTTGAACTTTGACCCTGTTCCATGATCTAGTCCATCCTGCTGAGTCAGCGGTCTGAGACAAAATCCAGCTCTGTCATCCTCCAGGTCTGTTGACTCCACAGAGTCACTGAGAAGAGTTTAGAAAGAGGAATGGAGTGGAGTTAACTCTCTGGAGAGAATGAAGGATGGCTGTTGTTGATCTGTGGAGGGTGATCAGGCTGAATGCAGATGTTGGGGATGAAGAAATGTTTTGCTGCAGCCACAGCTTTAGCCTGAGGCCAGAGGCAGAGAGAGGATGTAGAGGATCACCTCCCCATCCTCCATTCTGTCCTGTCTCCCCCTCTCCCCCCTCCCCCTGTCCTCCAGCTGCAGATAATGCTTGCTCATCACAAACTCTGTTGATTGTTAATTGGTGAAGTTTGTTTTCCTCAGAGGACGGGAGGCTGGGCTCTGATCTGCACTGCTTAGCATGGCAGCGCTCTCACATCCTTCACTGGTTCTACTCATTCTCTCTCTCACCTTTTTTTTAAAACTCTAGTGTTGAGCTCATCCCCCTCTCCATCTACACCCCCACCCCCCATGTTTGACAGGATGATTTCAGTTTGATTTCAAATAAATTCACAAAATCACAAAAATAGCAAACAATAAACAAAAAAAAAAGAATTGTGTATTTGAAGAGGAAAAAGAATAAAGATATGATTGGAATAAAAGATACTTAAAGACACTTACAGTACAAGGCAGGTAAACTAAAACATGATTCAAACACTGAAACACTGCTAGAGAGAAAGGCAGATATCAGAGCCGTCATGGATGTGTTGGGCCAGAGGGGGAGGGTGGGGACAGCAGTGGAGAAGGCCCTGGATAGAGGGCGTCCGGAGTGTGTTGGTGGAGGTGTTGGTGCTTATCGACGGCTTCGTGAGTGAAGAGAGGGAGTTTGAACTGAATCCGGTGGTCAGGGAGCAGGCGGAGGGGTTTAGCGCAGGGGTGATGTGGTCACACGTGTGAATGAGAAGGACAAGCAGTGGATGGAGTGATGTAACAATAAAGTTGTGTAAATGTAGTCAAAGTAGATTACAGCCATAGGAAGAAGGACGAAGAATTCCATATTTACAGGGAGAGTTTGTTTGTTCTGGATTCATTCTACTGATTAAAGGTGAAACAGTTCTTTTTTTATTAAAACTGAAGCTGCTTGCCTCGGTGTCATGAATAGATGCTTGAACAGTCACAGGGGTTTTCTCTGCAGGGATACAGGAGCGGGAACAAGTGCTCTGTATGTATGTCTGTGCTGGTCACGCCATCTAGTGGTTAGACTGCTTCACCACGAATAAGAACACATAATATATGCTGAGATGAGGGCGTCATTACACACATACACAATCATTCATTGCTTGTTTGTGTATGTTTTCTTGTTAACACTCTTGCTATGGCTATTCTACTTTCTTTTATTCATATTATTTCAAACAATACATTCTAGGTCACGTTTGATTCTGTCTAGTGTCATTAATATCAATTGTTTTTTGCTTGTAGTTAGTTTTATAATTTTAAGTTATCTGTAAGCAGTTCTTATGCCACCATCTATGTTTTTGCAGCCTCCGCCTTCACCTCCGTTGCTTTGGTGTGTGACAGTGTGTGTGTGTGTGCGTGTGTGTGGATCTGGCGTGTTCGGGCTGCCAACAGATGGCAGTGTCAACCTGCAGTTTTGTCAGCATTAAAACGTGGAGAGTCACAACATCACCGATCCATTTGCACATAAATAGTGCTGACCAGTGGTGTTTTTTACGGTATAGACACACTCATTATGGATGCAAGTTTGTTCATTGAGGCCTAAAGGCTGCTTGTATAAATGAGATACAGACGGAGGGTGATTGGGGTTCACTCACAGGTAACCATCAGTAGCAGTCCTTTCATGCCATCAAAACACATTTTAATATGCTGAATGCAGACACAGATAGAAATGTTTTATAACTCAGATTACACAATATTTGATTAAAATACACACATCTGTGTGTGCCCTGGACAGAGTGGATCCTGTCTGATGAATAGCACAGTACTTATTTTTAACATTATGTGATCAACCATTAGCATTGTGTGTGTATGCATGTGTGTGTGTGTGTGCATGTATGTGCATGTGTGTGCATGTGTGTGTGTGTGCCTGTGCATGAGTGAGAAAACATGAGACTATAAACAGTGTGTTTGAGCCGGCAGCAATAGGCTTGTCTGTAGCCTGTACACATGTTATGTGTGAGTGAGTGTGTGTGTGTGTGTGAGTGTATGCCTGCACACTCTCCAATCAGCCCATGCACAGAGGCACAGCTGTACAGGAGAAATAAGACTCAATAAGAGCGAAATCCCGGTGAGCTTTAAAACGCTGCATTTATTTCCATTATTAATTATAGTCATTACTGCTGTCTCCTCCCGCTGAGGAGGGAGGGAGGAGCGGGGGAGGAGGAGAGGGGAGAACAAGAGAGGGAAGAGAAAAGGAGAAGTTAGAAAGAGGAGAAAAAGAAGAATGATGAGGAAAACCAGGTGTGAAGTGGAGGAGCGCAGAGAAAAGGTGAGGGATAGAGAAAAAGAAAGATGGAGAGAGAAGGTGATTGAGCGAGTCGGTCACAAAGTTTGCTTGGCATCACTTTGCTGCTCTCCACATTCACACTCAGACACCTGCTGCCTGACGTGGAAACGTCACACACGCCAACATGGTCTGATTCTTATCGTGCTGCAAAAATCACATCCATTCTGTTGACCTGCACTGATATATAATAATATAATCACTTCAACTCAGTCAGTTTTATCATGGATGTCCGAGGCTTCAGAAAGAGAGAGATATTCGGTCATTTGCTATATACAGTCGCAAAATGTACAAACTTTCAGTTGTGTTCAATGAACAACTAAAAGAGGAACATCTGAAATAGCTCAACACACTAATGTTACAGGACGTTTCTCCAAATTCAACACAAAGTGCCACTTTTAATGACCACTGCAGCCTCAAGAGTCTTAACAAGCATCTCTAGTACTTAGCAGAGCCTTTTGCTGTTTCTTCCAGGACTTTTTCTGAAGCCCAGCCTTGGTGGACTTTGAGGGAAGCTTGGGATCATTGTCCTGTTGGAAGGTCCAGTGACGTCCAAGCTTCAGCTTCCTCACAGACGGCCTGATGTTTTCTCCTGGATTTCCTGATACTTGACTGAATCCATCTTACCCTCCAAACGCTGCAGGTTTCCAGAGCCAGAAGAAGCAAAGCAGCCCAGGAGCATCATTGAGCCACCGCTTTTGGGTCAGTAGGGTGTACGTCCAGGAGTTTGGTCATGGAGGCCTTCAGTGTTTAGTCTGCTCCTGACTGTAGGAGCTGAAACCTCAGTGCCTGCTGCCACCAAGTCTTACTGCAGGTCTTTTAGTCACTCCAGGGTTTTTGTCCTCCTGCCTCCTCAGAAATCTGGTGGCAGCTGTTGATAGCTTCCTCTTTCTACCACGTCCAGGTAGTGCAGCCAGAGTTCCTTTAGCTCTGAACTTGTGAACTTTGCTTCCAACAGTATCTCTGGGAACATTCAGTGTCTCTTTCCTTGTTTGTGCAGGGCAATGATCTCTCCTTGATTAGCTGCATCAGGTGTGCTGGAGACAACACCTGATCTGTAAATGAGAATAGTTTCAAGACTGCAGCAGTCATGAAAAGTGGCATTTTGTGTTGAATGTGGAGAAACCACCTGTGATAATACTTCTGTGGAGCTATTTAAATTGCTCTTGTTTGAGTTGTTCGCTGAACAAAGCTGAACGTTTGTAGGTTTTGCTAATATCCCTAATTTGCAGTGGGGGTTGAATCATTTTGAGTGCAGCTGTATATTATGTTAAACAAATATTTGATAAACTTTTGCTTTTTAAAAAAACAGTAGCACGATTTTGTATAAGAAAGTATGGGACTGTAGGACCTGTCCTTACAGGTAAGTAATGTACTTACCTGTAAGTGTAACTGACTTGACCGTATGCAGCTATTGAGAAGCTCAGGCTATTTGGACAAGTTCTTTCACCAGCTCCACTCCCTGGCAGGTGGCTGGCTCTAGTGTTAACTAGCACTGTTCCAATCATTTGTCTTCTTATCCCTCATTTTAGATTTGTTTTTTAACATTACTCAACATTTAACCACCAGATTTCATCCCTGTTTTCCTCTTTATTAGCAGACCACATCCGTTCTCGGCACACATTTGCTGTGCCCCCGTTATCTATATCTTTTCACGACATATAAACCTACATGTGTGCCAACTGTGTTTCTTTTATCACACAATGCACCATTGTTATGCATGTGCATATGTTATGTTATTTCAGCCTTGGTATCATTAGAATGTAGATGTAAAAATGCACTTTGCCACTCATTCACACACACACACACACACACACACACACACACACACACACACACAGTGATGGCTGGCCTGATCATTGCATGTTTACCTGAAATCAGAAATAGCCTTTCAAAGCATCTCTTTATATTATTTAAGATGATATATTTGTATTTACAGTGATATATTGAGGGAGGCAGTGATGGAGGAATCTTACTGTCCAGAGGAGGAAGTCAACACCCACTGCAGAGAGTGCTGTGTGTGTGCGTGCATGGTCTCTCCTTTACTTTTATATGTGTGTTAAACTGCTTGTGGAGTTTGTACTGTTTAATCATCTGTGTGCTGGCTGTTAAGTGGCAGGAACTATTGGCACCCACAGCAGTGTTAGAAGCTCTTTCCATTTATTGTTGGACATTTTTGTTTAATTGTGCCAACCTGAGGAAGCTGCTTGTATATGTAGAACTGAAAATCAGTTGTGTGGACTGGCTGCAAAGTAACGACTGAAATGGAAATTGTTTGTTTGGACCTTAGTGGTGTGATGTTCCATTAGTATATTTATTACAATACAATTTATTTTGTACTTAAAAGGTGTTTAATTTAACGTAAGTAGTTTCAAGTTTCACATTTTATTTGTCACACACCCAGTGTACCTCTACATTATGCAGTGAGTTGGTATCTTGCCTCCTCCAGTACTCTGCTCATAATATAAATTCTGAAATATTAAAAACTGCAGTATCTACAAGAAAGTTTTCACAACAAAGATGGTAAATAGTTGATTCAAAATTTTGTTTGAATTAAAAAAAACTAAGGATTCGTTAGTTAAGAATATATTTTCTTTTGTTTTTGCCAGCGCCTGGAAGTACTGCAGTCATGTGGATCAGGTTTCTGTAGAGGTGTGGATCTGGTCTCATTTACACATCATTCATGCAGGAGGAAACTGAGCTGGAGGAGACTATTCTTTCACACACATTCACACACTGAAGCTGCTTCAGGAGCAGGTTGGGGTTTAGTGTCCTCAACTTCGACATGCTGACTTAGAGGAGCTGGGGATCGAACCCTCGATCTTTCCACTCTACCTCTGAGCCACAGCCAGTTTCTGTAGAGATCTGGATCAGGAGGTTACAGTCACAGGTGAAAAGCCTTGCAGCCGTCCTGCACTGAGAGTGATTGGTGGATGGGGTGCAGGTGTCCACCCTCCCTGCCTCTGGTCTCCCTGTCATTTTCATAAGAAGCCTTGGTGCACGAACTTGGTAATGAGCCTCGTGGGCACTATGGTGTTAAATCCTGAACTGTAATCAATAAACAGCGTTCTCACATAAATCCCCTCTCTGTTGTCCAGAGGTGAAAGGCCCATGTCGTCAGTAGCATCATATGTCATCAAACTTCTTGCTTTAGCCCTCCCCTCTTTAAAAACGTCACTAGATATGGTTATTCTACATACAAACTTTTATACTTTGACATTTACTTGAGTAAAATGTCTTTAAAGTAACAGTACTTCTACTGCATGGCTGCTTTGCTGCCATCAGTGTGTGTGTGTGTGTGTGTGAATGAGAAACAACATTTTAAAGAGCTTTGTCGTTAAAGTACAAAGGCACGCCGTTTACCATTTACTTCCATTCTTGGTTATAGCTTCCCAGAAAAAGGTACAGTGCAGCATCTGACCTGCTTCACAAGCAAGTGTGTCTCACTGCAATCTGAGAGCATTGTGCCCATGAAAAGTGATCTATTTCCACATGAAAGAGGACAGTGGAACAATATACTGATACACTGTGCTATGGACATTCAATCAATCATCAATCAATCAATCTTTATTTATAGAGCGCCAACTCATAACAGTGTTATCTCAGGATGCTTTCCATAAAGAGCAGGTCTAGACAAAACTCTTTAATTAGAGAGTGACCCAACGATTCAGGAATTCAACATTAAGGATTCAAGAATCCCCACATGAGCAGCATCAGATATTATATTAGGAAACAGTGGCAGGAAGAACTCCCCTTTAACGGGAAGAAACCTGGAACAGAACCAGGCTCAGAATGGGGGGGTTTCTGTAGTCTTTTCACTGATAGTTAGGACTTTTGTCATGTCGCACATTTTTAGTCAAATTTATTTATTTCAGGCTAAACTTACAGAGATGTATCACTTTTCAATTAGTTTGACGGGATTGTCACTTCATCCGACCCCATCTTCATGCTGTTTAAGACCGTCGACCCCGCCTCTCGCCCAAAGTCAGCTGGGATTGACTCCAGCTCGCCTGCGACCCTGACTGATAAGCGGTATAGACAATGGATGGATGGACCTTATAAAGCAATATTAATTCAGTGTATTTGCATTATATTTTTTGTGCATTCTTAACACGTGTTCAAAGAAATAACCACATATCAAAGGAAGTGCTTCAGCGTAGATAGTGTACCTGCAGACACACGGTGCCGGGCGGAGGCCTCGTAGCTGTTTGTTCCCGAGGGTCCCTGGCAGGTTATCTAATGATATGACTCCAGCGATCACACACGTCTAATATTTTGTTCACCCCGTTGCTCTCAGTGAGGGTACATGATAATGATTTAGTGTGGTAGACCCGGCACCTCACTATAGGTTTAACATTCCTCTCTATATAAACTTGATATAAATACAGATACACAAATACAAATGTAGAATGAAATGTGTTGAATAATGTTTAGCGTCCACTAAGATGATATCTTAGGTTGAAAAGTATTTTTCTCTTCTTCCGTTTGTGTGTGCAATCTCCTCCGAAATCACATCAGCTCTGTTTATGTAGCAGCACTGAGAATGCAGATGAAAGCTGCCGGTAGTAAGTGACCTGGTGCTGCAGGAGAAACAAAGGCTACGAAACAGGCTACATTTTTAATCCCTTGTGTGTGTGTGTGTGTGTGTGTGTGTGTGTGTGTGTGTGTGTGTGTGTGTGTGCGTGCGTGCGTGCGTGCATGTGTGTGTGTATTGTGAATGCACTGTGTCCATGTGTGTGTACAGTGAAAGCTTTTCTTGCCTCGGCTCAGCAGTCTAGCCGTCAGTTTAGGCTCCGGTCTCCAGATGAATTTGAAGAAATACCCAGTATGGGGCCTCAGCAGCGCTCTCCTCAGCCTCCCGAGCCTCGCTACTGTTTGACACTTAATTAAAGCTTTCATTAGCTCCCTGGGAAGTGCCGAATGGCCCTCTCTCACTTATTAGCCATTGTCTTCCCTTACACCTCTCATTATGTGATGCTGTGTAATTGTTGCCATGTATTACCTGTGTGAAAGCCCTCCGACGGCATGCAGGCTGAAATTTTAAAAATCTGTCCGTTTCATTTCTCACACTGTTCACCTGTCGGCATTGTTGACTCACTCTGTGCTCGAGGTTTGTACTTTTTACACTCAGCTGTGAATAAATACACAAATAAGACAAGTTGTCCTTAACTTGTTTGGCCTTCCTGTTGACTTCCACAAAGAAAGTTTAGTTTACTTGAAAGGCTTTTTGGATGAGTTCTGGATACTGTTTTCTTAATACAACTCCATTTTTCCCCTCTTGCCTTTCCACCGAGCCTCGCTGAGTGTTGGTGCAGTGCTGCAGATGAAGAAAAATGTGAACGCCAGCACCGAACACCAATAACTCTGGTGTGCAAAGAACAAACGTATATCCGCACGTGTGCACAGTAAGATGCATTTCCAAGCCATTATTAGAGAAAGGCTAATAATCACTGCTTGTTATGCAGAGCCACTGACATGACAGATCTGAGGAGAAGCCCATTTTCTCACAGGCATTAGTTTGTTGTGTGTTGTACATCTGACTGCCATTGTGGGCGCAGGACTGTGGAGGCATGCAAATGTCATCATGAACATCCTCTTCCCACATGTTCATAAAAATTTTCATTATTTCAGGGCATTTTTGAGCCCCGGGAGAGAACAATGGAGGGGTTTCTCCATTGCGAACCCTTAAATTAGCACAGTGATGTATTTATGGCAGTCCTGTGCGACATTAACGTTTTGGGAGGGAAAATGATGGCACATTCGGCTGTGGTGTAAAGGCCCTGTAAATCTGGCGACTTGCACTTAGCATGCTTTATTACGCTGGCTGTTGAACCTCTCATCAGCATCATCTTCCTCCAAGCTCACACTCTTTCTTCCCTCTTTCATTCTCTCCCTCTATCATTTTCCATTCTGCTCACTCAGCCCATCCTCCTGTCAGCTCACCACATTCCTGTGTCCTTTGGCTCTGCTTGATCTGTTATTGACTT
Source organism: Pempheris klunzingeri (assembly GCF_042242105.1). Classification (NCBI taxonomy): domain Eukaryota; kingdom Metazoa; phylum Chordata; class Actinopteri; order Acropomatiformes; family Pempheridae; genus Pempheris; species Pempheris klunzingeri. The sequence goes on from NC_092031.1 coordinate 19,403,608, forward strand.
TGATTCGGCCATTCCTTGTCCGGCTGTGGTCAGAAGAGTTCTCTCTGTTTTTGTTCGATAACTATCTACCTCTATACCACATATTACCAGAGCTTTAGTCTCCAGGATTTTGAGCTAAAATACTTCCTCCTTTTTTCTACATAGTACATTTCAGGTGACTGACCTTAGGTGACTCTCCCGCCGGAACCGTCAGAACAAAGGCTGAACAGCTGCACTAGAAAATACCTGGTTCTCTATGCAGAAGTCAAAGGTACAAGTATCACTAAGCTAAAACAATAATTCACATCCCCTGAAAAGGTTGTATTAGCAGGCTGCCAATGGTTTAACTCACCCTGCTGCAGTGATGTAGACACTCCAGGGTTGAAGCCGTCAACCAGAGAGGGCAGTGTTACACAGCTTGTCAGTCTGCTGTTGAGTTACTCGTGGTTGCACTTTGTGGACACCTGGAAAAAAACATTCTGCACGGTTTAGGCCTAAAACTCAGACTAAACGCGACCTGTATCTGCGTAAGAGTAGCTTGCACCGCCACAACAGAGACCCAACTCGAGACCCAAGGGAATATTTTAGTTTTCATCCATCGCTGAACAGTAGCTTCACGGCTGGTTTAACCTGTTAGGCTGTCCGGGGACACAAAGGTGTTGCTCGGCCCTTTAGTGTCGCAAATTACGAAGCATTTACAATTAAATCTGATTATGTGTAATTATTTGACATTCATTGAACCTGGAGCTTTAGGGTCTTCTGAGGCTGCCGGGACCCTGGGGGGTGGCCGCTTTGCCCAATCAGTCAGATTGGCAGCAGCTGGTCCAGGTAGCAGAAGTCTTGCTTAGGGCCATTTACCATATTAAAATGATCTCAGAACAACAGTCATTTAGATTGTTGGCCATCACATAAACATATGGTGCTCTAAACGTATTCAGGAGAATCTCATGTCTCTGTGTGTGATCACGATGAAGAAAAGTTTCAAATGTGACTTTTACAGTGATGAAACCAGCTTGTTTTAGGAACCAGTGACTCCTTCCTTTCCCACGTATTCATTTGGCATATGCTTCTTTACGAGGCAATATACAAATGTCACAACTCTGTTCCATCTTCAGCCTTTATGTTTAAGAGCCTCGCTAATGTTTTGTGGAAGCAGCATTTTCCACATTCACATCTGATATTCAATGTCTTTACATCTCATCATTTCTATGGCCCAAGATTCAGGAAGTTAGTGTGTGATTGTTGTAATATGTGGTCCAGAAATGCATTCTTACTAAAAAAACAGACTAAAAGAGGAGGCCGTTTTGTTTGTGAAACATCATGATGTGGTTGGAGAGAATGCCTGAAGATGAGGCAAAAGAGTTTGTCAGAGCAGAGCTTTGAAGATCTGTGGAGCAGAGAAGGCACTGCATGTGTGTGTGTGTGTGTGTGTGTTTGTGCTCTTGTGAGCAGTGTGTTTAAAAAATGCTTGTGTGTGTGCATGTACCAGGGATGGAGGGTGTTTGGATGTGAGGGAAAAATGTGTGAGTGTATATGTGTCGGTGGATGACTGGGTATAACGGTTAATAACCGTTTTAACTTAAGGTCAGGTTTGTAATTAGATCAAAGTACTGCATGCTTGTGTGTGTGTGCACGTGTGTGTGTGTGTGTTTTAGCTGAGCCATTCAGAATGATTGAATGACACGTACGATTACCCTCTCCCACTGTTGGATGTGAGGAGGTAGGGCCTCCACTACAAAGAGCTGTCATGACCATGATGAATGGGAAATGAGAGAAAGGTTTCCCTTGTATCTGCAAACACACACACACACACACACACACACAGAGGGTTGTGAAGAGGGCCTACTTTCTACTGTTATTATCTCAACATTATTCAAATTTAGGATGAATGGTATACGGGGGAAACACAGCACAGAGAGACAGTGAGGGGGGGAAACACATTGATTTAGTGTTGAGTTTGTTCCCTTAGTCAGGCACAAAGCAAATCTGCATGCATTAAGGAAAAGTAATGAGTTAAATCTAAGCGAGGAGAAGAGTGAATATCTTAAACAGTGTTTGCTGCACTGGCCCTCTCCAGAAGTGACGTTTTGCTTCCCTAAGCATGTTAATAAGGGATGGAAACAAGCTGGAACAGATGCAAACAGGACTATGATGAAGCCCATGAAGCCAGGCTTTATGTATGCATGATGACTCCGTGTGTGTGTGTGTGTGTGTGCATGTGTGTGTCTCTGCACAGACAGCTGTATTTCATCCACAGCATCCCACCCACGACAAAGAGGGGATGACTGATCTTGCATTTCTCAGCCTAAAACCTCAACCTCAGCTACCCCAGCACACACACAGTGGCAGACATCAACAGATGGCCAACTGCACTCTTCAGTCACAGCAAATATTAATTAATAAATGTTGTTTATCCTGGCCTCTAAAGTTATGATCATTAAAGGATAAGTCTCATGTTGTTCTACATTTTTTATTGTCACCAAATTCAAATACAAAAAAACGTGTTGGCGCATACAGCATGTATATAGCAAGGTAATAACAGAATGCAAAAAAGGTGCAAAAGTGTCGGTAACAGCAGTGCAAAAACAAGGGGTCTAACAAATATATATACAAATATAACAATATAAGAAAAAATATAGTATAGTATCCCATAGTAGTAAAAAAACAAAAAAAAAAGAAATACACCAAATAACAAATGCTGGAAGGTAATAACACTACAGTATCAAAAGTTGGTTTCACATATAGCTGGGTAAATACAGGCTCTACAGATGTTACAGTTAATAAGAATAAGTTGCTGTGGCCAACCATCTGTACCTAATAGCAAAATTAAACTTGTCCTAGTGGGTTAGTCCCTCTCTCTCCTTTGCTCTCTTTACTCACTCACTCACTCTCTTGCTCTCTGTGGCTATCAAGAGGAAGACAGAGAGCACATTAACTATTGATAATCTGTGGAACAGCATCACATTCAGAAATAAAATCGCTGTCTAAATGTATTCAGAGACTGCTCGTAAAACTGTAATTATACACATTACTTTGAATATGAAATGCTGGCTGACAGTTATTGTCAGGGGCTAATAAAAGCCATGCGTCTTCTCGGCTATTGAGTGCAACACACAGTCAGAGCTTGTTTCAATATGGTCTTAACACAGGGGTTGTTCCCAGGCCTGGTCCTACCTCTCATATTATGCATACTTCACTACGTCTCCACTTGTTGGCTCTTTATTTCAAATATGTCACGTTATTGCATGTCCATAGCTTGGCCTGCAATGACACGACGATAGCTGAAGGGCTAATAATGCATATAACTCAATGGTGTTCTAGCAGTATATAAAGTCATTAATATCCAGTGTGCGGTTACGGGAATACTATGATGAAGTAGTACCTGCAAAATGTATTAAGTATTCTGTGAGTAATTGTTTTGTTTGCACCATCCGTGGCAGCACTGATGGTAATGTACTGTGGACGGATCCATCAGTCAGTCTGCCCAACGTTTGGTCAAACAAAATATCTCAACAACTATCTGATTTTAATGAAATGTTGTACTAATAAACCCCAGTGGCTGACTCTCACAACTACTTGCTTATTTTGGTGATCCCCCTGTCGCTACAACTATCTGATTAGAGTCTGTACATGATCAGGTGCCAGGATGTTGGTGAAGGGCCATGTCAGCTGTCCAGGTGAAGGGGTTCTGCTGTTCATCTTTACAAACCCTTTCAGATGAAAAGTAAAATGTCTTCAATGAAAATTCCTGTCCTGTGATTTGGACTCAACTTTCTCCAGAACACTTTGATGACAAAGCACCTCAATAACTACTTTTCATGAACTTTGCTATTGGTGTTTAGGGTCCCCAGAAGACTATCACTAAAGTTAAAGTGGTGCCTGAGCCTTTTCCTATCACCAACTTTTGGGCAGGTTGCCATGACATTTTCTGAGCACATTCTTGCTCTCCAATTGATGAACCCTTTTCCTTGCAATGACCCTGTTGCCTTTCCTCGAGTTTTCCAGTTTTCCAGTCTTTTTTTTGTCAAGTAATCTTGTATTATTGTGTTTCTTGTATCTGTATTTGCTTTATGGTGCTGCGGGTCCTTTGCTATGAGTTCTCAGTAGGTGTTGGACTTTGCCAAGGCTGTTTGTGATTATTGATTCTGTTTGTGATTTTCATGCACAGATTTTTGAGGTGCAGTCAAGTACAGATGGCACATTGTTGGTGCCACTGGGACTGCAAACAATTATATATTGTTATTGTGGGTGATTTGGTTCTGCTGGCTTCACATGACTGTGGCACTGAACACTCATTGGGTTTGGAATTGAGCATGAAGGGGGAGATATCAGCACCTCCATGTTTGAGACTGTGTTACTCTGCCAGAAAATTCACTCTGAACTTCTTCACTTGAGGAGGCAGCTCATTCTGAACCAAACATCTCAGGTTTTGCTCATGAGGTCAATGGCACTGGAAAGAGACATTGATTGTGGCAGACCTTTGCAGAATCAGCTGCAACACAGGCATTGGAGCTAAGCACAAATCACCACCAGTGATTATCAGCTTTGGGTACTTAAAGAATGAGACAGCAGATACAAGCAACTCACATTATTTCATTTGCAGAATGTCTTGGCACACTCTTGTGGTCAAGGTGAGAAGATCTGCTGCTCCTTGTCATTAAAAGGAGCAAGTTCAGATGGTTCAGCATCTGATGAGAATGCTCCCTTGTCGCCTGTCAATGCAATCCAATCAAGTCCAACTAGGCCAGGGCAGATTAAGGACACACAGGATCTGGAGGAAGTAGCTAGGGAGAGGGGCGTTGTTGTACGCCTTCAATTTTTTTGTGGAGGACAGCTGCTACACTCATACAAAACCCCGCTGTTAATGTGTTTTGAACTCATTAACGGTGTCTGCATTGATTGATCAGAGCTCCCAGTCTGCCTGTGAGCTGGATGTCTCACTAACTTTAACCTCACACTCACAGGCTGGGCGGTAACTACAATCAGCGAATCAACAGGCTGCATATAAACACTGCTGATTTCTGTTGTGGTTCGGTAACTCTGCTGTCAGTACGCCTGGTGAGGGTCTGCTGGCCACTGGCCAATCAGCTGACACACACACTGTTGATTGGACAAAAGAATCCTAACACGCTGCTCACGTCTTGCTTCCTATGTTGATTCTCAGTAATAGTGCAGAACCTGTTGTTGATGTGGATGGTGCAGCGACCTTCATTTGCTCTGTTTGTACAGTAGTTATATTACATTTCTTCTTCTTCTCTGGTGCTATTTGCCATTATGTAGACTCAGTTTCCCCACAGGGATCATCATTGTAAACGTATGTTGTCCTAACCTGACACCATTTGAACTGCTCCAACTTGCTAAATCTTTACTCATCTAGTAACCCATGTAGGATAAAAACAAACCCAACAATTATCTGCAAAAACCCGTTGACTTCATCCCTCTTCGTATATACTTCTAAAACGTGCATGAGCTTTTGAAGTGTGTGTGATAATGTGTATGTGATCAACCCATTCATCTCTTGCCTGTGGCTGGCGGCTGATGGAGGGTGTAAAATAAAGCTAGCTAGAACCTGGAGGAGAGATAATTGAAAATCAAAGGAGGACTTTGTTAATTTGATTAGGCAGCCCTTGATTGTTCCCGATCAAATTAGATTTCATTATGACATGCAATCAAATAGAACTTGCTGAGGAAGAGGGGTGGGGAGGGGCGGAGGAGAGGTGACATGAGGGGAGGAGGAATGAGAAAGATTTCGGGGGCTGGAGACAGGAAGATGGTCAGACAGGTGAGAGACAAATGAAGAGACACAAAGGGAATGAGACAGGCCTACAGAGAAGAATCTCCAGGCAATATGATGATGCAATCATGGCCTCATTTGGTTGTGTTGGAGACAGAAACGGATGGAGGGATGATGGTAAATGGACTGTAACACTAAAAGCACTACATCCACCCTCACCCATTCACACGCCGTTCATACAGGCCTATCTTCCATCAGGAAACTAGTCACACACACACTCTCACAATTCAACGAGCGGTCCGCCGATCTCCTGCAGAGTGGACGACCTGCTCTGAGCCACAGCTGCACCAACAGAGATTTTAACCATGGCCAGACATTCCATATCCTAACCACACGGTCTTTATTGTAACCATAACAACAAAGGTCCCCTTACCTTAAAGGCATGGTCTGTAATTTATTTTAAACACACTGTTTGTTATATTGCTTGACATTTGCATAACAGCCTGACAGCAAACAGTAAATTAACACTTCTGCTGTCCGTGGCTGCCACAGCACTGTGATAAACTTGTCCAATCATTTCATTCGTACCAAGTGAGATGAGTGGACAGCCGAGCTGTCTGTCTGTCTGTCTGCCTACGTACCTGCTGTAGCCCAGTGAAGCAATACTTGTATTTGTTTCATAAATAGATTAATAGAGGTTAAAAAGACTTTGTTTAAAAAGTTAGAATACATATTTGTTGTAAACATTTTAAATGTGGAGTCCATGTAAATGTATGGCAAATATTTAAAAAATGTAAATGCAAATGTAAATTCATTGATTTTTTTTATTATTATTATAATTCTTACGGGCACACAGATGTAGTTTTCTGTGTGTTCACTGGATCACGTAACGTGCAGGTACAGGTGTGCTCACTGTGAGAGAAAAAAAAGCACGACTTTTTTCAGGTCTGTGGATTTGATGAAAGTTGTGCACAAAGATGTTTTTAATTAACTTTTTTTTGATTATTTGCAAGATAATCTGCTGGAGAACAAGAGTCATGAGTAACAGAACTTAAGAACAGAAAATTCTGAGAAATCAATCAGATTGCGCTTTGAGCTTTCCAGGATGCACAGCATCCTCTGGCACTGGATACCCACTGGCCTGTGGGAGTGATGCATGATGTACAATTTAGTAGACATGTGATTAATCAGAATTTCCTCCCAATATAAAATCAACACTTGGAAAATCGAACAATTGCATGACTCCTTAGATGTTACTTGATGTCACCATATTTTTCTTACCTGCATGGTTTCTTTTTATAGAAGGTTTGAACAGAAGAAAAATGAGCAACTTGGTGTTTCTGGCTGTCTGTTGACCATCTTGGCTTCCCACTGGGTAGCAGTCAGTGTATGAGATGATGCAGTAGCATCCACTGTAGTGGCTGATGTGCAACTACGCCATCAAAACTCATGCATATACAAGAAAACAGCTTTTGAATAGCTGTCCACTGTAGTGACCTCTATGCATGAAAGGGTTAATACAGTTTCTGTGAGTGTTTATTGTTTTCTAAGAGTTCATATGATTTAAAGGGAGAGTACACCAAACTAACCAAACTATTTTCTGTAAAAGGTTTGCTAAAGTGAAGTTAAATTCATAGTTAAAAGATTTGTTTCATTACCCGAGATTAATAATGATATTGAATCAATCTGAGTTACTCTGCCACTAAAAAGGAATAAAGAACTCTGGGTTCCTTTCTTCATAGATCATGAACTGTCTACACAGCGTGCATGAACGCACGCTGAAAGTGCACCCACCAAGTATAACTGCAGTCTTCCACACGGCCAAACTAGCGAGCTAGTAACACAAGAATGGCAGAGAGTAAATGGTCTGTATCTGTACAGCACCTTTCTAGTCATTTCACCACTCAAAGCACTTTTACATATCCTCATGTAGCCATTCACACGTCAGGACAGGAGGAAACTATTCTTTCACACACCATGTCTTGCCCAAGAACACTTCGACATGCTGACTGGAGGATCTGGGGATCAAAACGCTGATCTTCCAATGGACGACCCACTCTACCTCTGAGTCACAGCTGGCCAACTGCCCAAAATGTGGCCAAACTTTAAATGAGTACTCACACACAAGTTACCAGCAGGAAGAGAGAGAGAGAACTGCTGCTGAGCGTCGTTTAGTGAGCTAACCCGTTAGCACAAAGCTCGGCCTCTGAGCCCTGAGAGCAGTAGCTCTGAGCTAAAGATAATGTTACGTCTCTGTGTTTTCTTCTGTTTATGTGATTGTGGCATTAAGCACTAAGAGAAGCTGGTAGTCAGCAGTTGTGAACAGAACAGGGCAGCTCAGAGGCAGAGCGGGTCGTCCATCAATCGGAAGGTCGCTGGTTCGATCCCCTGCTCCTTTGAGTCAGCATGGGCAAGACACTGAACCCCAACCTGCTCCTGAAGCAGCTTCAGTGTGTGAATGTGTGTGAAAGAACAGTCTCCTCCAGCTTAGATTCCTCCTGAATGAATGAGGATGTGATGTAACAGCACTTTGAGTAGCTGAAATGACTAGAAGGAACTCTACCAATACAGACCATTAACCATCTTACCAATGAACGAGGGACTCTGCGGTAGCGCCCAATCTTCTCACTCTCTGTCTAAGCCAAACCACAATGTTTCTCTAATATTAACTCAGTTTTTTTGTTCCTAAACATACACAACACCTAACCTTCACATCATAAAAGGGATTTATTTTCCAACAGTGATTTGTTGGAAAGCACAATGATGTCATCCTGCCAGAGTTTCAGATCAGAAAACACAAGATTACATCAGTGTATTTAAGTTGAACTTGTTGAATAATTCAAAACTTTAAGCTAAGACAAATCTTATATTTGAAATCAGAAAAAGAATAGTCCAAATGCTTTATATTGTATGTATCAGGCTCATTATTTTCAAATTTTCATTTCTAAAAGTTTAAAAAAAATAGGTTAACATTGGATGGAAAAATAAGATTTGTAGGAAACCCTCATTCTATGAATGCCTCTGGTGTTAATGCGGATCATAAACTCCTGGAGCCTCATTTAGAAAATGATGTGTCGGATTCACACCAAAATGTTATGCGCATAACATTTTGGTAATTTTTGTCTTTTGTAGACAAAATGACGTATACCAAATAATAATATTTATAAAAATATGCACACACATTAGTGACCACAAATTTTCCACGTGTACACATTTATGAGCCTCATGTTCTGCCCATTACACGCCCACATTAACCACAAAGACTCACTGCAGAACTGTTTATGAATAGTGATGATTCCAATAGAGAAGAGTAAAAACTGAACAAAGACTGAGAGGCTGATGGCCTCAGCAGCTGTCACTGCTGCTGGTGTTCCCCAAAAACAATGAATAGATTAATACCAACAGAATCCCTCTCAATCAGGAGTGTGTGGTGGTGGTGCCCAAGAACAACATGAAGCTCCTGTGTTTCATTTCACTGGCAACAGCTGGAAAAGTGAAGGGGGACAAACCCGAAGTAGGAAACACACACACACACACACACAGGATTCATTAAGTGACAAATATTTAACGGCATACTTTTTCTTCTGGTTTGGAACACTTAAAAGACAATTAAAGAGCACTTCATGGTTATTACCTGTTGAGGACCGGTTTACATGTAACCAGCTTACACTGATGTAGCTACTTGCTTTGCCCTCACCCTCCACATCTACATGTTATCCAGGGCTGCCGTTAGTGAGGAAAGAATAATGACAGACATTTTGCATAAAGAACCTTTAAATCACTATTTCATACTCATCTCGTTCTGTGGCAGCACCCATATGGAAATGAGAACAACTATATCGGGAGTTCAGCTGAATTACAACACAGTAGAGCAGGAAGTGACTGGAGGTACCTCGAACAGGTTGTCACTCGGCAGAGTAGCTGGAGCTGGAGCTGGAGCTGTCTGGCCTTAGGTGATGAGATACTCAGCATGCCAGTCAATGTTATGAAGAAGTGACCAAGTACATAACACATGGCTATGTTGACTACGCCTGTATTTCATCTGGTAATATTCTGTCCACGAGTAGAAAAGCACTGTGCTGCACTAGTGGTAATAGAAGTAGTTGGCTCTGTTATTAGTAAGAGTAGTATTTCATCCTCAAGAAGTGTTAGACAGAGCAAAACTCCATTGTATGTACATGTTTGACTAACTTAAAGGTTAGCTTATCACACATAAAAGTAACAGAAGGTGATTACTTAATGAACATTTAAGAATGGGACTGTCCTTAGGTTCAGGAATTGTGTGAGGAGAAGAGGACAGAAAACACCCTGGAACAAAAGACTGTGCAGATCGAGTAATACAAGAAGAACAAATAGACAGAGAGACAGAGAAAAAAGGAAGAAGCAAGCCAGTGTTGTGACAGTATCTGAAATAGCTGCCTGGAGAGCTGTGTCGTTCATGCCAAAGAGATCCCTACAGGCCGACATTTCCAGCAGCAGCTCTGCTTCCTCCTGGATGCACACTGCTGAGAGCCCATTCATTAATTAATATGGCTCGGTATTAAAGTTTTCAAACAATAAAAAAGGACACAAAGGGGGAATTAAGGAGTGAGTCTTTGCACTGAGGATAAATTAATGAAAACGTTGGCCTCTCAAGGATAGAAATTCAATTTCTACTGTGTCTCTATCAAGCCGTTGTTGCACTGTAACTTTTCCCCACAGCACCGCTTTGTTTGTCATGTTGCTTTGACCACTGAAGGGGGGGGGATTTAAAGGATGGCTCCATAAAAAGATTAAGGCCTGTAGAGGAGAAAACTTTAGTAACAGATGCAGAGAGCATTGTTTCATTTTTCAGTTGCCTGTGAGACAAATCTGTTATTTATTATTATTTTATTATTTTAATTTGGCTCACAAAGACCCAAAAGACTGGACAGAAGTAAGAAAACCAAATTCAAAATTGCTGACGGAGCATCATGTTGTTCATTCCTTTGTATAAATGACAGTGGTCATTTAAAATAAATGGCGGCATTAGAAGAGAGTGGGAAATACACACTGGTATGGTTTTGTGGAATCTCTACATTTATAAATGCTAACACATGAGTGCCCAGATGGAGACAGAAAATCTACAGTTGTTCATTTATTCAAACACTGAGAACAACGTATGCTTATGTCTCCTAACAAGCCGCCTATGGCTGTAAGCAATGACAGAGCAGGAAGGAGTGGAAGAAGGCCTCCTGGAGAGAGCCAAGGTGGACGCTTGTGCGAGCAGAACAAGGCATTTTCACATCGACACTGAGTGTTTGTGTTGAAGCGGGGCTGGATGACTTCAGGGTGGTGGGCTTCTCCCTTTCACCCACCAGTGGAGCCTGAATATGAACTGTTCAGAGAGATCAAGTAGCAATTTTATGGGATCTTATCAAAGTGACTGTACAGAAATACGTCGAGTGACCAGCAGAGAAAAGAGAAGAATTCACAATGATCGGCAAATTGTGCTGAGGGACATGAAATAAAACAACGTGCTTTGTCATTTAGTTTGGAGGATGTGCCCACCACGTTTGTCATTTTGCCAATAGTTTGTTGCCCACACAACCCAAACCAGGTCACTCCTGGCTTAGCTGTGCGCCGATAAGAGACGGGCATCATCTACGTCCTCTTTGTTATATGTCACCCCTACCCGCTGCATGCTGGGTAATTAAAGGGACTCTGTGGAACGGTAGCACGGTGCAGACGGAACCCAGTGAAGATTGTAGCTGGGGAAGGGCTGTGTGTTTTCATTAAAGAGCAGGAAGCAGCCTGACAGGGGCCATTACTTTGCTTTTGAGCTGGCCAGGTTCTGTCTGTGTGTGACTGCAGCCTGAGTGTGAGCGTGCTGCGATGTGCGCCGCTGTATTGTGCAGGTATTTGTGTGTACTGTGTATATTCCAACATTCAGTGTGCTGATGGTCTTCTGTACCCTCTCTGCGTTCTCTACTCTTTCTCTCTCCTGCTCACATTTCCTTCTACCCCCGCCTCTCTCCATCTCCCCCCTCTACCTTTTTCCTCTTCTCTCCTCTTTCTGTCTTCCCATCGTCACCATCACCAGTCGTGCCATCCATCTCTCCCACCAGGTTAATTGTGCAGCAACTCTGTGGGATAGAGGGATGGAGTAGGGGGGGGGGGGCAGATGGAAACAGAAAGGAAAATGCAGTATTTGAAGCTGGTCAAAGCTGGGGGGAAGGAATAGGAAGAGTACTTTAAGGGAGTAAAAGCCGGGTTTTGTTGGACTTTGGTCTGTGTAACCCAGTGAACAGGGGGGCTGGGGGGGGGGTTCAAAGACTAACATCTATCAAATAGCCACATGTACAGAGAGAAGAGGTCCGTCAGGATGTCTGCAGCTTTCAGAAAGCCTTAGACTGTAAACTCAGAGCAATTATGACAACAAATTGAGATGTATGAACCAAGATAATATTGCAAAAAAGTTGAGACCTTTCATTTTATAAGATTGCGGATTAAGATTTAAGATTCAGAGGGACTTTTTAAGACATTGTGGGCATCCTGTAGGAAAAGAGAGTGATCATCCTTGAAGATAAAGGCAACATCTTTTACTTGAAACCGAACTGATGATGTGTTTCCTCTCTGTTCTGATAAAACTGCCTCCTCAAATGAAGCTAGATAGGAAATAAAGCACTTCAAGCACTGACTTTCCTTTAATCCAGTGTGAGTCTACGCAGCAGAGCTGTGTCCTGTACCCAGGTCTTGGTTATGCATGTTTTGCTCTTGTATAGCAGCCTGAAGAGCGATTTATCACAAAACCACAGGGTCCTGGCTGGGGAATGGGGTTATATTTCATACAGGCATTCTGTAGGGCAAAACTATTGTTCTGGTGGCGCAGGGGCCCTTGAGAAAGGCAGGATTTTTTTTTTGTGCTTTTATGTGTGTGTGTGTGTGTGTGTGTGTGTGTGTGAGACAGTGCTTGTGTCTGCATATATGTACTTGCATATCTACTTGGTATGTATCTGTTTCTGTGTACTGTATATATGCATACTGTACACACGTTTATATGGGCTGGACCTAACCACTCCCCCTGAATGACATCCTGCTAAGTCAGTATGCTGCTGAGAGGTTGACTTGACTGAAACAGGCTTTCCTCTAAAGGAGTTTTATAGGACCACCTCCTGATTCTGTAAAGGTGTGTGCATATATTACTACCATAAACAAAGGGTTCATTTACATGATAATCAGTGTCCTCATAGATCTTGATGCTTTTGATTTTTTGCAAGTGTGATGGTATGTTAAGACTGAATGTAAAGCACATTTTGGAGGCAGCAACTCAAAGGGAAGACTTAAGTCAAAAGGCTGCCTGAGTTTACACAACGCTGCGTCCGCGTGAGTTGAGACCACAGCTATTGCCGTAATTCACAAGAACCGCACTCAACTAAATGTATTCTATTTCTATTTCAGAGCTGACTTGCTTTTATAGCATTCGTTCTTCAGACAGGCACATCATGTTTGTTGTACCCTGACAACTGCTTTTGTATGTACTCTGTGATATATTTTGTGTGCGCTGCGAATGACAAGCGACGTGACGACATGCAGTTGCTGTGTGTTGTACTTGAGTGATGGTGTGGACCTTGGACACCGTTTATACTCTAGGACCACTTTTTCCACACAAATCCCAGTTTCACCCCTGATTTTAGATTAGTTGGATAGGCCCCATATCGTATACCTTACTCACACTACCTACATGAAGTATTGTACACAGTGGAACACATTCTCCAATATATGCATGTTGACAGAAACAGCTAAGTGAGAGCCAGGGCTGCCATTTCCACAGTGGCAGCTTTCATATGGAGGAGGGTGAAGCCCCCGGGTACCGGCCTCAAACACAGAGAAAGAGAGAGAGAGAACTGAGAAATTGTATTACTCCCTGCATCTCTTCATCTTTATTATGGGTGATCAGCCCTTAAAGGATGAGAGAAACCAAAGGATGTAAGTAAAAGATTAGGGGGAGGTAGACATAAAGGGAGGTCTGCTAAAAAATGATACTCCCCAAGATGCTCCCCACTGATAAGCAAAATGACCCAAACATAGTGGGATATAATGATGCTCAATTCATAGAAGTGTTCAAACAGATTTACAAACAGGAGACAAATTAAAAGGAAGACTGGAATAAATAGGTGGAGGAACATAAAAGCTGCAGATACTACCGCACAAGGCAAACGGGGGTGTTTCTTTTCGTTCCTTTCACTCCAAAAGGAAATGAACTCTCTCACATCACACCTTGATAATGAAAGGAAGGATACAATGCCAGTTTATTGTCTGATAGGGTGTGTAAAGAATATAAAAAGAAAGAATTGAAAGACTATCTACAAAACAATTATAATGGCAGAGTATCACTAAATCTCTAATGTAATAATAATAATAATGTTTCTATAAGTCGAAATACAGTTTTCATTATTTGCGTCAATTATCACTAAATGGATTGAACATATTGTGTCTGAGCTAATCGACCCAGGCGAACACTGCATGTGTTTGACTACATAATTAACAAAAATATCAGCGCAAACATCAGCGGAATGCTAATCAATTTAGATGCAGAGAAGGTGTTTGTTTCGGTTGGCTGGGATACCCAAATTGATTTCCTTCTGGAAACTGTTCTTTTTCAGGAATTGACGACACACGAGTCTCAAATACTTTCTTATTACTTTACTCCCAATGCTGATGTGCGAAGCAGAGTCGACTTCAAATGGGACTCCCTAAATTCTAATTCTAGATCTCCAGAATATATGAAATTGATTATTATTATGGTCCTCTTTCTAAGATGATAGAAACAGACCTTGATAGATGGACGATATTGCCACTACACATGTCAAATCTTGAATTGTAACCATAAAAATGATTCTACTTCCTCGGCTTTTGTACCTGTTCTAGTCCCTCCCTGTTGTAGTTCCTGCAAAAGATTTCATTGAATGGAATAGGATGATCTCTAGGTTTGTGTGGAACAGTAAGATGCCCAGAATTAAATATATGACTCATAGTTTATATCAGGTAATTAACAATACCAAGGTTCTTACCTGGATAAAGTAAACCAATGGACCCAGGTAGCCCTTAAGGTATGGTCACAGACCTGCAAAAGATTTCACCTAGAGAAGGATGAAAAGATACTGAAAAAGGTGGCATACGACCCAGAGTTGTGTAAGAATAAAGACAACAAGCAGATTGCATTACAAATATATAATAGACCACAACATTTTTTTCTACTGTCTAGGTTCAACAGAAATGGGACAGGGACTTGGGCCTCTCCTGGGCGAAATTCCTGAGGATGATTGGAATGCTACTTGGGACTACCAACTCAAGATCTTGGTGTGAATTCTGCTAGAAAAATATAGATATCACGATATGTTTTGACACCAACATTTATACAGCAGGGTTCTCAGGGACATGATGAATGCTGGAAGCAGTGCAGTGGTTCATTGGCTTTTTTTTCCATATTTTTGGGTTTTGCCCTTTAATCCAGTCCTTTTGACTGGATATTGCCACAGAAAGAAGGGTTATTCTTGGAAGAGAGGTTGATTGCTCTTTTGTCACATTATACTTGGGCAAAGTTCCAGATAAACCTGTGGCCAAGATGAATACCTTTATAAATGACTCTTAGTGGCCAGCATGAAAGCCATCACTCAGAAGTGGCAGCAGGCAGCGCTGCCATCAAAGGATGACTGGATTGCAATTGTCAATGAAATACTGACCTTTTCTTTATATAGGCTATTGTCTGAATAGAAGAAAAAACACGCTCTGTACCAATGTGGGGCGTATTTCAACCCATGTTCTCTTCTCCCCTTCTTTGTTGACATTAACCTTCGATGTGGATGTTGTGCAGGGCTCTATGCACAAGTAAGTTGTACACTCCATATTGTAAACCTAAGCAGCTAGATACTCCTTGCAGCCCTGACTCTCAGCTCTGGTCATTTCTTTCTATTGATTGACACATTTATAACTCCACTTCATGCCCCCACCACTTTGTCCCCTCATACTCTCTCTCTACTCCTCTCCCTCTCTCACTCTCCATATCTGTTTAGTGTCCTGATTGGCCTTTCAGTCTCTGGAGAGGGCACTTATCGCTGTGGCTGTTGTCCGTCGACCTGGTTTGTTATCCCACAGAGTGTATTGTAGGATGGCCCTCTTGGGTCAATGGCTCTCGACTAGCAGCTAAAACAATCAGCACTCACTCAATAGCAGAGCCATTAGGATGTGGAATGGCAATAACGGGCCAGCTGAAGATACACCACTCTGTTTAGGAAGGAGGAGAGAGAAAGAGAGAAGACCTGACGTAACCGATGGTCCTTTCTGGGGTTTCTGAAGGGGTCATGAGAGAGAATCATCGGCTGTGGTTCCCTCATTCATTAGCGAAAAAAATCGGAAGCAATTGGAAAATCAAAGGGTTTGTTGAACGAGAGAGTAAGAAACACAAGACATACTTTAGCTCCACACCTCTGAATTCTACTCTCTGTAGTGAGCACAGGTCATTTTGCTGATCATGTGTAAACTAGTGAGCCTTATAAGTGTTGTAAGGGGAAAGGGAAAGCATTTGGGACAGTGAAGGATGAGGGGAGTCAGAAGAAGATGAAGGGAAAGTACGTGTGGTACATGAAATGTGGGAAATGAGGGGTGGCACATGTCATATAACTGAGATCTGATCACAGTCAGTCAGTTTGACCACCTACTTAACATGTGTCCAATAAGCTGAACTGGTTCAAAGAACTGCTTCAAACAATAAGAGATAGAGATGGTGCTGTTTTTCTGACCAGATGTGGTCTGGCTGTTCTGATCATATCTATGTTCTTCATACATTTACACCTGGCATTAACATGTCTTTATCCTTATCCAGATATCATATCCAGATGCAGATCAAATTCTGATGCCAGGTGTAAATGGGGTATACATGGCATTATTGTAGATTTGTCCTGTTATGGTTCAGACCTAAACAGTTTTTCCATGGCTCACTTTTTTTGTGCAGACAGAGTAATTTGTTCATTTGTTCCATCTAATACTGTGTATGTGAAAAAAGACCACAACCATAACAAACTCATTATGAGGCTCCCACAGAGATGCTTACTGTATGCGTACTGCTCACTCCTGGGCATCTTTTAGAGAAATTAAGTTTCAAAACAAACTATTTTGAAAATGAAACCCTGTGAACACACAGTATTAAGGCAGCCTCACAGCCCAGCTTAGCATCAGGTTAGCTTGTCTACCCTGATGCTAGATAAGTGTGTCATATTTGCAGGTCAGGGAGCAGCAGGAGCAGGTGTAAAGTGCGGAATCACCAAGAAAAGTCAGTTTTCTTCATGTATCCCTAAAAGAGCTTTTGAGGTGGGTGTCTTATCCTAAACCCTGATTTGGATGAGGTAAAACTCCACCAAAAAACAAAGAAACAAAAAACTATTTCTTCTTGATTATGTCAGAAGTATAGTCTGATAAACAGTTACTAGGATAAATACTCATCACCATATGCACTCTTGCAGCATAATGCAGTCATCAGATGATGAATGCATGATGACGATGATGTCTAGCCTGTCTGCTGGACTTTAACCCACCTAAATAATTTGTTGCAATAAACCTCTCCTTTGCTGTTTAGATGTTGGCAGAGAAAAACTGTCACAACTATCCAACTATCAAATCCATGCAAGATAATGTCTTGTCCATAAATGTTGAGAGTTGTGTCTGCGCACACTCAACACACCAAGTTTGTCTTCCTTCCCCACACTGGACAATCAAACTGCTAAAGTAAGATACAAACAGAAACTTTTGAATGTTTGAACTGTTGAATGAGTTGAATCTAACTTTCTGCACACTAACAGACAGAAACACATCAATAGGATCAATAAAACAGGATGATGTACTTTCCTCTGTTTAAAGTGAGAAACAGATGAATGGGCCAACACAGTTAAATTCAAACAATGGATTTTTAACTCTTGGGTCCATGTACAAGCTGTTCAGGGTGTGAAGCCCATGTGTATAATAGGATTTGTAGGATCCCCTTACAGGAGGGGCTTTGCTTGAACATTTTTGGTGTAATATTTTGAAGCGGACACTGACAGAGCACACAGACGGACGAGTAGCCTGCAATGTTATCACTTATAGATTCGTTTTTTCACTGCCCCAGAAAATGGGCAGAAAATGGAGAGCATGTGACAAGTGTCAGTTGTGTGAGTTGGCAGCCCTGCTACTGTGGGGTAGTAGTCAGTATTCCCATAAAGGGCTGTGTCACATTTCTTAGTTTTTGTTAACTGTAACAACCCTGGTTGGCACCAGGCTATCATGGCCGTATCCAGAGTAGACAGCCCTGTGTTGGAGTCTCCACTTATTCCAGTTGTGGTATGCTTTCAACTGGAATCTACAGTATTTCAAATATCAGCTATATCTGTCCTGCTCTTCCACTCTCCCTGTAATTTCATTTGCTCCTCTACCCCTGCAGTGCATCTGTCCATCTTTCTCTTTTGTATGTTTCTCTCCCTGTGTTAAATTAGCAAAGCCATCAAACGCTACGATGTCATAGATGCCCACAGAAAATGACAGTGTGAAAACCTCTGTTGATCCTTGTACCTTTAGATGCCCACTGCTTGAAAGAAACAGATTCATTCCTTACCAGCAGCTCCTTCCCACTTAGTTCAATTAGGTTTGTTGAAGGCAAAAGGAGAAAATATAGTCTCAAAACAATTACATTCAGCTCTCAAAACACAAATTATCTTAAAGCTGTGATAGTGTAATTTCATGCTCACCACATGTATTATTCATAGTTCTTTTTTTCCAATCAACCAGAGATCCAGATGTAAGCAAACTCTGCTGTTTCCACCTAGAAAAAAAGCTTTTCTTATTTAGTTTTTCTCATCAAAACTTTTCGCTTTGTTTGTCAGTTCATTATAATTATTATATGTCAGTGTGCCTAAATGTATTTCCACTGCGAGCCCACTTAAGAAGTTGTATAGGCGAGTGGAAGCACGCTCTCAGGAACAATACCTAAACACAGTTAATTGCACTAAAAACACACATAACGCATTTAAGCAGTGTTAGAATACAATGGAGATTGCAAATGTGGTCATCTGTTTCACTGGATAGTGAAATTAGATCATAAAGCAACAAGAAAATGCTTGGTTGTTGCACTGCTGTTTGCTTCTGTTGCATTTCTGAGGGAACAAAGTGTACTCTAAGTATCCTTTTTATGGCCCCACATGCTGATGTGAGTGCAGTGGTGGTGAGTGTGTGTGTGTGTGTGTGTGTGTGTGTGTGTGTGTGTGTGCATGTGTTTGTGTGCACAGTGGTGAATGCATGTATTGAGATGCCTAATGATGAATGAGAGAGGCAGGCTTTAGCTCAGAGTTGCGGCTCAATTAAAGACCTGCAGTCGTGGTCCAGTCGTGAGGTCATTTTAGATTTGTGGACAGATCCATACGAAACAAACTCCAACATGGTAATGCAGGAAACGGTAGGTATGTGTATATATATATATATATATATATATATATATATGACGTGGTCAGAAGGGCACTGCACAGAGTCAATGGAAGGAAAGCTGCTGGACCAGATGGTGTCCCGGGACGTGTGTTCCGTACATGCGCCAACCAACTGACAGAGGTTTTCACCAGCGTCTTTAACCTCTCCCTGACACTCGCTGTTGTTCCCACTTCCCACAATCCACAACTATAGTGCCTGTCCCCAAGCAAAAGACTGCGAACGGCCTCAATGACTTCCGCCCCATTGCCCTCACACCAGTGATAGCAAAATGCTTTGAGAGGCTGATCTTGGACAACATCAAATACAACATCCTTGCTACACTGGACCAGCATCAGTTTGCCTACCGGGCAAACAGATCTACAGAGGATGCCATCAGTCTCACCCTGGAGCACCTGGAGAGGCCAAGCACCTACATCAGGATGTTCTTCCTGGATTTCAGCTCTGCCTTTAATACTGGCCCCCCCCACCCTGAACACCAGTGTCCCACAGGGGTGTGTGCTGAGCCCCCTCCTGTATGCCCTCTACACCCAAGACTGTCTACCCATCCATGCAACTAACACCATCATTAAGTTTGCAGATGACACGACAATCAGTCAGCATACAGAGAGGAGGTGCAAAACCTGACTGACTGGTGTTCTAACAACAATCTCATCCTTAACACCAAAAAGACTAAAGAGATTGTTATGGACTTCAGGAAGACCAGAAGAACTGATCCTAGTGCAGTTGACATAGACACACCTCCACTGTCATTAGCAGGGCACAACAAGCAGGGCTCTATTTCCTGAGGAAGCTCAGGCGAGTGAGACTGCCCCAAAACCTTCTGGTGAACTTTTACAGATGCACAGTGGAGTGTGCTTACGTACCGCATCACAGCGTGGTATGCTAGCTGCACCAGGAGAGAGCAGAGTGCGCTGCAGAGGGTCATTAAGACAGCCCACCGCATCATAGGGACTCAGCTCCCTGGCATTGAGGACATTTACTTGGCCCGATGTCTCAGCAGGGCCACAAACATCACCCGTGACCCAACACACCCTGCCCACTGCACCTTCACACCCCTCCCCTCAGGCAGGAGATACAGGACAATTCGTGCACACACCACTAGACTGAAAAACAGCTTCTTCTCCAAAGCTGTTAAACTCCTCAACTCATCCTGATTGTCGTCTCACTGACACCTGAGACAACACAAGCCCATCTGATCAGACACAGCTAGTTGAAACTGTAGTGAGGCTCCTGGTTTGATGGTGTTTAACTGGTTGTAGAAGTCGATACCACTGTGGTTTTTTATGCTCGATCGGAAAGAATCTAAGACTATTTATCTGTCTGTCCATACTTTGATTTTTTTCGACAACTGTTCATCTGATCGACTTCACACTTGGTGGGTGTAGGAAGCGCAGTCTTGTGTGTGAGCTCTTCAGACATACAGGACATATTTATTAGCAGTGCATTATTACTGCAACAAGTACACACTGTGTAGTATATCTAGAGGGGACCCCTATTAATTGTTACACTACTGCAAGGCATGCTGGGTACAGCTTGCTCCCTGTGGCCTGCAACAGTACATTTGAGAACAGATGAAGAAGGAGGAACAGGAGATTTTGCAACGTAGGAAATGCTTCAATGGAGCCTCAGTGATGTGACTTTTGGAATGAAGGTTGCCATGTGTATTGCTCAGGAAGGAAACACAGTGTCCAGTGAGAAGTTGTTCGAATAAGTGGTTCTCAAAAAAGCTGCAAGCAGCAAAACCAGAGGTTGAGCCTTCGGCCCGTACTGAACAGGCACTTTTTGAATGGAAACGACACTAGTAGGTTAAATGAAGCACCAAAGGAAGGAAAGACGACACATCTCTTCTTTGATGTCCTGAGGTCAATGGGATGTGCTTGTGTGGAGGCTGGTGGATCTCAGTAAAGTTCTGTTAAAGTGGGCTGAGGTAAATCTGTCCGGTAGAGGGACCTACCCACCATCCAATTATTTAGTGCATTGCTCTGCCAACACATACCATCAAACCACTCTGACTTAAAAAGGAGGGAAAACTGTTTCTCAAGGGCAGACAAAAACCGAAGCAAAAACACACTCAACATACAGCATAGTATTCCCTGGTAGTATGGGCCCAGTGAGCCCAGCATGAGTCAGTGTTTGCTCTCTCTGATCCTGGGATGGTATTGATCTCCACCACAGCCTCTGCCTGAGTGATAACTGTTCCTTTGAATCCAGCACTCTGCTCCGACTGTTGCTGTGTGATCCTAACATATCTCCTCCTTTAAACTGCACCCAGAGCTGCTCCATCACCCTCTGCTGTTTTAATTGCTACAGTTCTCTACAAATTCTTACTATCCATCCATGTCTGTCTGTCTGTCTGTCTGTCTGTCTGTCTGTCTGTCTGTCTCTTTCTCTCTCCATGCATGAGTGTTATATCTCTCTCTGGGTAATGAATGGCTGCCCATTCATCTGAGTGTCAGCAAGAAGCCCCAAGGAGGTGTGTCTCCCCCAAATCAATATCTCATTAGTTTAAGAAGGCCTGCCTCTCTCGCTCTCTCTTTCTCTCTGCCCCCTTCCCTTTCTCTGTCTCTCTTTTCTTCTCTCTCCACTCCAAATAATTTTCACTTCCTGAGGTCTTTGCTCCTTCTCCTGCTCTCCCTGTTCTCACACATAAGATCACGTCCTTTGAGATGGAAGACCAAATGCTAGCTTGCAGTCTATTCATTTTCCAAATGTGTTCGCTGTATATTGCTACAAACTGCATTCACGTGTTGTTAGAGTGAGAGGACAGGATGGGCTGATGTTGGTTTTGTGACTGTCCACCTGCTTTATTGTATTATAGCCCTGTATTGATCTGTATTGGCCACATGGTCAACCTGAATCCCACTTAAGTCGAAGAAGCAGAAAATAATGGCTGAAATGCTGTTTGAAATGAATGAGTGGCGTGGAATGACTCACTAACAAAACAGTCCGGATGGACATTCACATAGATAGATGTCGTGATTCCTCATTGTTCAAAATCGGTAAGCCTGAGACGTGACATGCAGTCTAACTGAATCATATGAGGAGAAATGCTGATGTCAGCCAGTGGCAGCTGGCCAATAGAGGGCACTGGAGCACTGCCCCATCACACACAGCTGGCTGTCGCTTGAAAGTGATCAGCTAACAAACAGGCAAGAGCTTCAACATGTGCAGGAAATAGTCCACCTGCAATAATAGTCAGTATTTTGTACACAGGATGTAACACATATACCAAAATCCACCGAAACAAAAAAGTTCTTTACCTATGTAGATATGTAAGATGTGTACCTGCCTGTGTTTGTCTATTCAGGCCTATGCATGTGTGTGTGTGTGCATGTTGAATTCTATTTTTTTCTTAAATTTTGTTATTTTCTATCACCTTTTACTGTATTCATATTTTTCTATCATTGTCTCAGGGTGTTGTGTTGTCATTTGTTTTCTTTGGCCCTTACTGACACATTTTTCACCGTAACAAATTGTAATACATTATGATAGTAGAGAATCTGCAGTTCATTTGTAGGTTTGCAGTACCTCAACACACCTTAAGTAAGTACGTTTCATTATAAAGATTACCATTCAGTTCAGCAAATACAAATAAAGGCCTGCTATTTAAATACATCGGTGATTTTGGATGTAGCCTGCCCTGGAGAAGAATGCACCAGCTGCCACAGTTGTCAGCCATGTTGGCAGCACCAGTAGAGTGAGTTCAGACAGAACCTGAGGCAGATTTTAGAGGTGGCTTGATTACTGAGCACACGCACAGGCACATTCCAGCACATGTGTTTGGTGCAACCATTTCTAGCGAGCTCAGAGTTAGTGGGTCCAGTTGGGACATGCTGTTTGGGGCGAACTGCCCAGCAGTCAAGTTTGTGCAAATGTTCTTCACTTTCTGTCATGAAGAAACATTCATGTGTTTGTGCCACAGTACAGATATCTGGCAACAGTTTAGCTGTGGCCAGTTAAAGGGCCATCGTTTTCAATTTTCAATTTCAATTCAATTTATTTGTATAGCCCAATATCACAACAGAGTGTCTCACAGTGCTTTACAAAGGTCACTGAAATAAACAAGTGTAAGCGAACAAACAATCTAATAAAGAGTCCAGCAGTCGATGAGGCCAAAGGATCAGTCCGATGGATCAGTCCGAGGCATCACCTGCCCTTTATGACCCTCCTTCTTCAGGAAGGAAAAACTCAAAAAACCCAGTGGGAAAAGAGAAACCTCCGGGAGCACCACAATGAAGGAGAGATCCAGCTCCCAAGGACGGACAGGCTGTAGCCTTGGACAGACGCACATCCATTGGCTGATGGAGAACCACATCAGCGGGGCCAGGACCAGGATCCATAGGAACCAGGGAACCACATCAGCAGAACCAGGACCAGGATCCACAGGAACCAGAGAACCACATCAGCGGGACCGGGACCAGGACCCACAGGAACCAGAGAACCACATCAGCAGGGCCAGGACCAGGATCCACAGGATCAACAGGAACCTGAGAGATGAGAAAGCACAGAAAGGCTCCGGGGAAGATACCAAGTTAGAGGCAGACATTTGACTGACATGAGACATAACGATGGAGAGGAAGAGGAGGAGAGAGAATAGAGGAGCTCAGTGCACCATAGGAGTCCCCCGGCAGTCTGAGCCTATAGCAGCATAACTAGGGGCTGGTCTAAGGCCCGAGTCAGCCCTTAAATATAAGCCTTATCAAAAAGGAAGGTTTTTAGTCTACTCTTAAATGTAGAGAGGGTGAGAGGTTTTCAGCTTTTGCTCTTCTACAATAGACGAGACTTTTGTTCCAGCAACGAGAAGAATAATGAATATTTTAGCACCAAACATAGAAATGAAGTGTCTACACATGGATTCACAGTTTAAAGCTAATATCATGAACGCTTGCTCAGAAAGATGAGCAGCATGGACAGTAACAGCACGTTTCCAGCGTTCCAGAGCTCAGTTTGGACGTCCAAGATGCACATCCTGTTGAGACAGTGTTTATCCCGGACATCACACAGATAGACATCACATCCCATAAGGGAACACAGCGGTGTGCCCTTTACTTTCTGTTTCCCTTTGTGCAGGTCTCATCATCTCTCCATCCTCGCTGAGTTTTGTTCTGCTCCCATTTCTCTGTACCTCTTCTTTTTCTTTCCTCACCAGTCTTTTCCACCATCCCACTGCAGCGTTGCAGCCACTAGCCATAATTCTTTATGAATGATTATAGCTACTTATGGCAGGCTCGCCAAGTGCTGACATAAAGCTCAAAATGTCTTTGTCACCACAATAAAGAATGCATTGATAGTCCGTCTTCTTTAGAGGTTTATCCAGTCCGCTCCGGACTGAGAGAGATCTTCCTGGTTTTAAACCAAAGCTTCTGCAGAGAGAAAAGAATAGAGAAGAAGTCGAAACAGATCCCTCCTGGCCCCGTGCCATGATCGACACACTAACAGACACGAAATGAGCAGAAGAGAAATCATAGAACTAAAATAAAGGAAGAATGTGTGTTGAGTTGTCTTAACGTCATTAGAATATAAAAAGCATTATTTGTGGCAAACCCAGAATCTGTCTGAGTCAGTGCAACCGATCTGAGCTTGAAGAAATCTCACAAGATCCAACCAAAACCCCAATCATAGCACCCCCCACCAGATGTCTGTATGTTTACAGAAAAGTGATCCATCCAGGGCACTGTGGCTGTTACGATGACGAGGCTGGCTTTAGAGTGAGAGCAGGACAGCCTACTGTACAGGATACGTGTGTGTACGAGCGTGTAGGTGTGAGAGTATATACAGTTGTAGAGGAACAGTGATTGGCGGTGGTTTAAACCAAAAAAAAGAATCCATCCATCCATTGTCTATAGTGCTCATCCCTACGGGGGCTGGAATCAATCCCAGGACTAGTCGCCAGTCAAACACGGGGCTGACACACATAGCCATACAGCCACTACAGAAACAAAAGAAAAAGAATGATAACAAGGCTAGTAGAAAACAATTGTGAAATAATGAATATAGAAATAACTCAGTAATGGCATTAAATTAAAGAAAAAGGAAAAAAAAAAACTAGCCATGACTTTGCTTTGCTTTGAGTTGGCCCGTGCTACCCTGGGTCCAGCCCCCCAGCCACACTCGGACATTTGCCAAACATACCAAAGCTGCTCCACTGGCTGTCACGCGGAGCCTTGTGGCACATGGAGGTGATGCTGCTGTAAATTTGCTGTGAGCCTGCGGAAGTGATAAATTAGTTTTGCCTCTGCTATTATAACGCTGATATATTAAAGAATGACAGTGAAGAATGAGATTTTGATGGATAAATATAGATCTTGTATTTATCTTTCTCTTGGCAGTAAAGCAGCTGATTTTGTACGAGACAGAAGAATTTATTAACTCACATCTTTATTGTCAGTGTTAATGTTTACAACCATTGTAGCAAATCCTCCTTTGTGACTGCTGGTATGAATGAGTATTATTATTACTTTATTGATTTTCACTGTGTATTGTTGAAAACTACATCCACCAGTCTCACACACACACACACACACACAGTAAAGCGATTCTATGTTAAAATGTTGAATCTGTTGA
Source organism: Pempheris klunzingeri (assembly GCF_042242105.1). Taxonomy (NCBI): domain Eukaryota; kingdom Metazoa; phylum Chordata; class Actinopteri; order Acropomatiformes; family Pempheridae; genus Pempheris; species Pempheris klunzingeri. The sequence goes on from NC_092031.1 coordinate 19,429,355, forward strand.
AATGCTGATCTTGATGCAGTGGCAATATTGTTCTTTACATTCATGCCTGTAAATCACATTGAATTGAATCAGAGTGAATTGAGAGAGAGGGAGTGAGTGGAGGAGAGTGAGCCGTAGACAGGAATATCTCTACAGTAGCTGCAAACTTTGCTGCCCTGTGCAGAAACAGTAATGTAGGTTTCTCCTGGGAAACAGGGACTTTATGTTTTATTTACAATGAGCAAGCAATACTTTCCAGCCAAGCGTGCGTGTGTGTGTGTCTGTGTGTGTGTGTGTGTGTGTGTGTGTGCGCATGAGTGCATGTGTGTCTGTCTGTCTGTCTTTCTTAGGAGTCAGTGTTAACGATACTAGTGATACTTCCACCTAATGCACATGAGCACAGCTGTTCCTCACACTCGACATGTACAGACACACACACATGCACCTGCACTGATTATACCGTATCCCTCCTAAATCCATAGAAAAAAGAAAGAGCAGCAATTCTCTTTTTCTGCAATCTTTGAATTAAAATTCTAATACTTTGATGGCATATCAACACTAAGAGCAATTATTCTGCTTGTCCACACTGTGAAGCAGTCCATCCATTCAGAACCAGATATGATTTTAGTAGACAAGAGCTAGAATTAGGTGAGGCGGCAGAGGATACTGGTAACGGTAGACAGCATTGCCGTCGAACGTTAAACTATTTTAACTTTTTGCTGTTGTCCGTGATGGAATTTCCAGTTCGATATTATGTAGCTCCCTCACAAAAGGATAAAACATGCTATAATGCATAATATACTGTATAATGCTATTTTGTGTTAGATGAACGCAATACATTGTGTGTGAAAGAACAGTCTCCTCCAAGTTAGGTTCCTCCTGAATGAATGATGTGTGTATGAGGATGTGATGGAAAAGTGCTTTGAGTGGTCGACATGACTAGAAGGGAGCTCTACAGATACAGACCATTTACCATTTACAATCATTTTATGTAACACATTTTACTTAGTTCTTTTAATAAACACTACAACATCATTATAGCAACATATTGCCATGTCAGACAAAGCAGCATTAACTGGAAGAGACAAGGGACAAAATTCATTGTCCTCGTTCAGCACAAAATACATTCTAATGGGTCCGTATGCTTGAAATAAAGTAGTTCAGAAGTCTGTGTAGCTCCTCTAAGTGGCCATATTTGAGTTTTTGTCTAAGAGGCTTCAGAAGTCTGAGATACAAAGAACATTTCAGTCTTACTGACAAATTTCTTTGCCAAGCCAGAATAAAACATCCTGGAAGTCACATGTAGGTTTGTTACCAGAACACTGGTAATGTCAAGGTTGATAAGAATGACCAATAACACTTTCAAAGTATTCAAGGCATTCAAGGCAAATGCTAAGGTACAGACAAAACCCAAACGATTGGCTACCTGTCAGACAGAAACACATATATTCTCCGTACTGCATACTATTGGTGTTTTGCATGCATTTCTGCCGGTCCCTGACTTCCTAGTGTTTGAGTTCCTTGTGTGAATATTCATACATGTTTTGCTGTTGTTACACAAAGTAACCAGCTCGGTTGAAGAAAGCAGATATCCCAGAGACTTCCTTGGCTCCAGCTTTTAATGCGGGACAGTTTGCCAAAGCTGACATGACATTCAACTGACATTCTGAGAGACTGCATTTCAGAAATCATAAAACACCAGTTACACAGGCGGCACTCTGCATGTACCTATCTATTTTTATAGCTGTTCTCAAGTGGTGCAAATTTTATTTGGCCTCTGCTACATCTTTACAAAAGAACACAACAAATGTGTTATGGGTAATTGTGGCAGGTTTTAGACGCTGCCTCAGTATTGTCAATACAGATTGAATTGTATCCTAGAGTGGTTTGAATACTAACACCATAAGCCTTAAAAAAGCAATCAGACAGCCATCCCACTGCAGTTTCTGATCTCATTTGACTGTCTCCTTTACTACTGACAGATGCAGAAAAGAGGCAGGAGGTAGGTATTTCTATTGTCTGTCTTTTTGTCGGTATATAATGATGTTAGATGTGTGTTTACTCTAACATAATTAGCTGTCTCTATTGGAAACCAGCTGTAAAATGGTTAGAACAGGTAACTTTGTAACACTGTTGGATATTATCCAGACAGCCAGAATGTTACACTACAGGGATCTAAACTGGCAGTTAAGGATACCTTAGGAAAAATTTGAAGGTGTGCGTTTGTGCCTCTATGCTGCTGTATTTCAGGGTGGGGTTTATACCTTTTAATCAGTCACGTCCATGCCACAAGCATACAAATCTGACAAAATATAATCTTGTGTAAGGGGACATGTTGGCTTGTTTTAGATATTAAAAGGAGCAGGCTGGTGCTGGTCGGGATCTTTGGGCTGACTAGGATCACATTCTAAAGGGCACAAAAATAGCTCTCATTGCATGGAGAACATCAACATATGCATTTACTGTCAGATTTTCACTACCATAAACCAAAGGCATCATACCGTACAAAGGGAGGCTGCACAAACGACCCCCCAGGCAGAATGTCAGAAATTCTAATAAAAGAAAAGAAAGCTCAGGTGTGTTTCCAGAGTCAACAGTCCCAAGAAACACTAGTCTTTCAAACTGCATCACAACTATTTGGCTGATACCGCAAGTGTCATCATATCCAATAAGCAGCACTTGGGAACTGCCCAGAAACCCCAGAAAACCCCTTCTGGGTCTTGCCTTGACATCCACTGGTCTAGACATCCTATATCAGTCTGGCTTGTCTGTGATTGTCACGTGTAATTAAGGTCTTGACAGTGGTTTGATGTGTTTAATTAAACCAGGTTAGAATGGGGCTGGGGAGATGCACACTACAACACAGCTTAACAAAGACAGACATGGATGGCCTGTACTCTATGTTCAGGGATTTATTGATTGTAAAATATATTTAAAGGAAACAGGCAATTTTGAAATCTAAACTGTAAGTGCACTGGTTCGGAGAACACGATTTGAAATTGTGATCATTAATGGGGTTTAATTCCAGTTTCTTGTGGAAGAATCGTAACTGCCTTCCACCCTCACAAAGCTTTGGACTGCTGTGGAAATAATTAGGTTTTACCTTCTTCAGTGACAGATGCACTCATACCTTTCTGATTTTTCTTGTGATCGTGGTTGAAAACTAGCATTGCCAGTGACGCCAGCTGCAGAACCTTCTAGAAAATAGAAAGCACAACACATCTCAGTGCTTTTGATGGTGACTGACTGCTTCCTTCATGGTGTCATTTTTTATTGCCAGCCTCTTTTTGGTATGCAGCTTTGTCATCCTTGTATAGTTTGAGCAGCCTTGGGAGTCTAGTATTACATTCATTCATTACATTACATTTATTTAGCAGATGATTCTTTTGCAAAGCAACTTACAATAAGTGCAACCAAACAATGCATTACAAAAAGTGACATAAATTGGGAGTGTTAACCTTCTACATGAATAACCCATAGTGTGTTCGGTGTAGGAAAACTTTGGAAGCTTGAACCCCAGGTCGGCAGAAGCATTCTGGGTTATCTGCACAGGTAGAATGGCAGACGCAGCCCCAGCACAGAGGGAGTTAAAGTAGTTCAGGTAGGAGATGACAGCGGGTGAACACTTGGACCAATTCCCTTGTGAGGATGGGGAGAATTCTCCTGGTGCTCTAAAGGAGGAATCAGCAGAGGTGTGCTACTGCCGATGATCCTGCCATCCAGGGTCACACCATCCAAGATGGTACCGCCATCCTGGACGAACTTAAGGTCAGTCTTGTCTTGGTTGAGCTACAGGTGGTGCATTGATCCTGGTTTCTGATTTAGGTGATGCTCCACGTGTCCTTTCAATGATCCGGACAACTGGGAAAAATTGTAGTCAAACAAGCCACAATGTGCCGCAGTGGCTCCACCTGCAGCACACGTAGGGTGTCGGGTGGGAGTCACAGGTGGTGAGCTTTAGTCTCAGGATTATGTCATATGGATAAGTTAACAGCTACAGACAGCAGAATGCTATGGGAAGGATGAAGTTGCTAAGTGCTGGCAAAATAAAGGCCCACATTTCCTGTATATTGGTAGTGTCATTTGATGAAATCTATACAGACACTTTGTTGAATATAGTGGAAGCATAGGGTAGCATAGGGTTGGAGCAGCTGCCATGTACGTTACATGTTCCGTATGGCCTGCCTCTTAAACCCACATAATCTCAGATAAAATCAAACAAAATAAAAACTTTTTGCAAACAAACTAGAAAACACATACCTACCTGGCTCATACCATATATAATTAGGGCGTGCCGCTGCTGACTTGGAACCATAAAATTTCCATTGGCCTTTTCTCAAACTCAGACAAAATAAAAACACTTTTAAGATACATGACTTAACTTATTGCTGACATATATATCATCTCACTTCTTACTTTCATCAAAAAATGATCAGTTTTCACTGGACATTATGAGTAGGTAGATTTAAATATGTTAGACTTTGATTTGGACTTTACTGGTAAAAAGATGGAAATGACCAGATAACAACCATTTCTGACAACCGAGCTGCAACAGGACATGCCAACATCAGGGTCGTGTCTTTTTCAAGTCAAAATCCACAAAAAGAAAAAGGTTGGCTTTGAATATCAATCATCAATCAATCTTTATTTATATAGCACCAATTCACAACAGCGTTATCTCAAGACTCTTTCCATAAAGAGCAGGTCTAGACCAAACTCTTTAATTAGAGAGAGACCCAACGATTCAGGAATTCAACATTAAGGTTTCAAGAATCCCCACATGAGCAGCATCAGATATTATATTAGGAAACAGTCGCAGGAAGAACTCCCCTTTAACAGGAAGAAACCTCGAACAGAAACAGGCGCGGGGGGGGGGGGCTTTCTGTCAGGGTCCGTGTTGGGTGGAGGTTGGACAGAGAGAGAGAGAGAAATAACAGCAACTATAGTACTGACAATGGGACTTTGACTAATAATGAGCAATATGGTAACAGTGAAGAACATGACAATAGTTCATATATGAATAATAATAACAGGACTGATCCACGACTAAACCAGGATGCACAGGAACCTGAGAACCACAGCAGGAGAACCAGGACCAGGATCCATAGGAACCAGAGAACCACAGCAGGAGAACCAGGACCAGGATACACAGGAACCAGAGAACCACAGCAGGAGAACCAGGACCAGGATCCACAGGAACCAGAGAACCACAGCAGGAGAACCAGGACCAGGATCCACAGGAACCTGAGAGATGAGAAAAGCACAGAAAGGCTCCGGGGAAGATACCGAGTTAGTAACAGATATTAAAGAGACATGAAGCATCAGGATGGAGAGGAAGAGGAGGAGAGAGGAGCCCAGTGCATCATGGGGAGTCCCCCGGCAGTCTAAGCCTATAGCAGCATAACTAGGGGCTGGTCCAAGGCCCGGATACATTGCTCCTCTGTATCCACATGCCTATTTAAGACAACGGGTTATTTACATATTTTATGCTAATGTGCCTCATTATTTAGCCCATTATGTACCTGAACCTTGTGTTTTCAATCCCTCATAGAGATGGATCAGATCACCACCCCACAGCAGGCTCATTACACCTCAGAGGCAGCATTTTGCTCATAAATGACAATGAGCCTCATACTGTTGTGTAGATGTAGGAAAGAAGAGGACATGTGGTTCAGAGAATCACATTAGAGATAGAAATGAAAGAGTTATAGAAGTTAATATTTGAAGCCACCATGGCAACTACAAATGACGGCTACTACCTACTGTTGTCTAATTAGACTCTTCAGTGCAGTACTGCAGTGGTAAAACAGGCTTGGGGGGGGAGGGGGGGCGGCTGTGTGAAAGAATGTGTGTGTGAGTCCTACTTAGATTCCTGATGCTGCTCATGTGGGGATTCTTGAATCCTTAATTTTGATTTCTTGAATCATAGGGTCTTAATGAAAGAGTTTGGTCTAGACCTGCTCTTCAGATAACATCTGTTATGAATTGGCTCTATATGAATAAAGATTGACTCATGGATTGATTCCCCCTCTATGTATGGTGGGTGAATGTGAATGTGGTCAAAAAGACTAGAGAGGTGCTACACATGTACAGACCGTTCACCATTTCCTGCCAAATGTTAGTGTGAGCGGTTCTGATTAGCGTACATGAGAATCGTTGTTGCTGGCTCAAGTGTAGACACACACTTTTATGCTTTCCTCCCGTGCTCACAAAACTTCTTCCTCTTCTTCTCTTACAAATGAGTGCCTGTACGTTGACTTGCAGACTGAGTGTTCGATTTTGTGAGGAGACATAGCAGTAGTGAGGGAGTTAATGTGAGCGTATGGACTGAGGGACAGGACTGCAGGACTGAGCCTTGTGGACTGACCACTGGGCGTGAAGACTACTTTGCCTGGACTTTCTTTGTTTTACGTCGATCATAGGAGAATGACTCAGTAGATTTTGGAGGAAAATCTACAGTATACGCATTCATCACGTGACCCTATGAGTGGTCCAGTGAGGTATCTCCTCTGGTCATGAAGGTGATTTATCAGTGATGTGTCAGTAGGCGTGCTCTGAGATTAAAGAGATAAAAAAAAAACATCAATGAGAAATGCAGACTCTGGATACGACTCTACATGTTATTTCAGTTTCAGTTTGTCTTTTATCTGTGTCGACAAAACGATCTGCTTTTAAGGCTAAATATTCTACATGTGCTGAATGTACCTCAGATGTAATCTTATAGGTTTTTATATACTTTGTGTACCCCTCCTCCAGATGTTCCACACTGTTTGATATTGCTGTGACACTGATGTGCTTTTATTAATTTCAGGCATAGGATTAGGTTCTAAAAGTCTCCATGATCACATGTGACATATAACAACTTGTCAGCAGCATCACACATGCATGTATATGAAAAGAAACACGGGCTATAATGACACGGCTACAAGGAGTCAGTTTTAATTTGAGGGTTTTTACATCCACAGAGTAGAACAAACAGTTCTATGATCACAACACTGGCATTCATGCAAACAGCAGCCGCAGCAATGTGTCTGGACATGTGTTGACATGAATTTACTCTGTTGGTGTCAGTCCGTGTCCCCCCCCAAATGACTTTTGCAATTAAGTTAATATAATTGCCATATTGGAAACACCAGCAGCTTAGCAAAGAGTCACTGGTACTGTTGATCATGTATCTATTATGGAAACACACACCACTTTTGGCTTTTGAAAAAAGTGTTTAACATTTGTATAACACTGAACTGAAACCCTGAATGCTAACTGAACCACACCACTTTTGGAATAAAAGCCCACTGTTGGCCCCATACATCAGCCTCTCCCTCCAGTATTTACAGCAGCGTGTCTGTGGAGTGGATTTTTTTGTCCAGTTGCAGGCAAAACTCTCTTTGTAATGAGTCTGTGTGCTGGCAGAGCTCACAGACATACCCTGTTGCTCATTTGGCCAGAGTGGAGAAAGTAATTATGATAAACCAAATTACATTAATCATTTAGCTAAAAGTCTGCTGATGTGTGAACAAGTTCAGAATCAAAATGTGTACACAAGGAATTTGACTCCAGTTTCAAGTTGCTCTCCGTGTACTTACACACTCATTTAGCAGTGAGAACTCTGCGTTCAGGGATGAGAGATGAGTTCAGTCATCGCCCAGCAGAAAACTGAGAAGAGTTGTTACCCACGCGATGCTAGAGAGCGGTTCATACTCGTAGGAGGATAAGCCTTCCAAAATGACTTGTTATTAATTAAGACAGTGAGATTTAACAAATAGGGACCTTATAGAGGTCACTGTGTTTCCCAAAGAGACACACACAGCCTCACACTCTTTTTGTCTGCCGCTGCCTCTTTCTCTCCACATATAATGAAACGGGGCTAGCAGAGTGGTCACAGCAGATCCATGACAGTGACTCTGGTGTCATTAAGAATCAATAAAGCTACGGCAGTGGGACGAGCAAGTGGAGGAGGGGTGTGTGTGTGTGTGTGTGTGTGTGTGTGTGTGTGTGTGTGTGTGTGTGTGTGTGTGTGTGTGTGTGTCTTTCTGCGACTGTCAGCAGAATGGCTCTTTTTATGTGTACCAATCATGTCACACAAAGAGAGCGCTCTCCCCATCTCTGACACACGCACACACACACACACACACACACACACACACACACACACACACGCTCACAGTCAAACACAGTGCTGGCCCTGAGAGTCTGGCATGATCACTTAATGGGTTATTTGTTCTTTGTTGCTTTGTGTCCGTCTCACCTCACACATCCCAACACAAAAATACATGCACACACACTCACGCACACATGAACACACACACACACACACACAGATTGGCACAAGCCACTGCTCTCATTGTGTCTCCCTCTTTTTCCCATCCTTTACACATGCAGCACACACACATACAAACACACACAACGACAGTGACAAATTGACTGAGGTGAATGCTGGTGTCTGTGATGATGCCTGAATTGGGAAGGCTCTATGTTTACAACAGAGGAGCTTTAAGCTCTTAGCTCTGTAACCATCATCATAAATTCGCCTTCACGCACTGTAAATGGTCTGTAGCCATGGATCACTAATGAACACACACATTGTCTGTATGAGTGTGTGTGTGTGTGTGTGTGTGCTAAGTTCGATTTGTATACAGTTATTTTTGGATAACGTGATATCCCCATAGCATGAAAGAAATGTATTCCTTCCTTTAAAACTTTAATTCAATTTAGAAAACTACATTTTCCCATTAAAAGCCACATACATGAAATTGTTAAGTAAATGCTAACAAGCTTTTTAGTGAATATTTCACAAGAATTACAAAAACACTGGCAGATGGAATCAAAAACAAAAGAAGTCATTTAACATAATCTGGGGTTTGGCTATTACGGACGTTCTTGCCGGTCAATAGGGTTGGCTCAAGTGCACTTCATGATGTCCATCAGTAGGCGATCACCATTATGCTGCTTTCAGACAGCGAATGGGTGCCACCTCCAATGTTTCCAATGTAATCATGGCAGCAAGGAGAGGGAGGGGGGGGGGGGCTGCTTCCATCAACGTGCACAGCTCTTTGCATTTGGACTTCATGATTGTTGTGCAAGTCTGCCACTGGTTCGAACCTTTCCATTCAGTGATATAAGCACTCTCTATGTCATGAGCTCAGCAGCCAACCTCCTTTATTCAAAAGTATACGTTCAACTTGCAGAGCAGATCTGTATGTTGTAGCAAAAACTAAATATAGTCTCGTTTGAGTATCATGCTACACTAGTGCACAAGCTGTGTCACTAGCAATGCATTGGTACGGGACTGCAAATGTTCATTTATGCTGACTTAGTACCATACAGAACAGAGCCAGTGTCGGGCTAGATCCTCTCTCTCTCCTGGCTCTTTGTGTCTGCACTGGACACAGGATCCAATCATGAGGATGAATAATCCGGATGATAAAAGTGATACAGTGGCTGGAGAGCATGGACACTTGGGCACTTTTGAGTGGGTGTCCTTTTGTGAACTTGTCTCTGTGTCCTTAAAACCCTGTGAGCAGCGATCTCTCCTTAAGACCTGCCAAATGCTAGCGAGCTAGCACCTTAGTTAGCAGAAGACCCACCTCAAGCCCCTCTGAAGACGCACTAATCCCAGATATCCTGAATATATTAGCCTGAGTTAGCATTAAGGTAACAACCTCTGGAAAACTGTTGTGCATGCAGCTACACAAACACAAATGAATGCACTAACCCATACACACAAACGTGCACACCCAGTTATTCTACCACTCGCCCATTAGTCTTGCATTGTTTCCCTCCACCACTGACATAAACTGAAAATACTAGCTTAGATTATTCTCATTTCAGCAGTTTTAGTACTCCTGGAGGTAGTGTGGAAAGCACTGAAGGTCTGTCTGTCTGTGTGTGTGTGTGTGTGTGTGTGCCTCTGTGGAATGAATATCCTCTTCTAAAGCTCAGTGCTTTTCCACAGTGGAACAGGACAAGGTGCTCCACTTTTCCCACCTTCTCTCTACCTTCACCAAATCCTTGCTTATTTTGTTTTGACTATAGTTTTGCAGGCCTTAATAAGAATAGCGTGTATTTAAGACTGGTCACTTATGGATTTGAATCATATTTTATAAAAGTAAATCACAGAATCACCTATGAACCTGACGGTGATGTACAACTCAGTCTCACAGAAGTTTGTGAAATAGTCACAAAATGTAATCTATGAATTTGTGTCCGTGGACACAAATGTCTCATTTCTTTCATGTCCCTGAGCACGAATTTCAAACTAATGTATTTCTATGGGATGCTCTTTTCTTCGTCAAGTCTTTTTCCTGTCAGTAGGACTTCTGTAGGACCTGGGGGGGGCACAGAAGCTCTGCTGTTATTTCTCATTTTATAATTGTTTTTGAAATATAACTAATATAACACTAACGTAACCACCAGATAGTATCCTTATTTTCAGACTGATGTGGACTGATAAAACAAAGAGAGGAAAACAAGGATCAGTTCTGGTGGTTAAATGTTGAGTAGAAATCCACAAACACAAATTCATGGATTAAATTTCGTCACATTTTCATGACCTTTTGTGAGACTGGGTTGTAAAATTTACAACCCAGATTGATGCAAAATGCAAAATGCAAAATGCAAAATGCAAAATGCAAAATGCAATGCAAAAAAAGGTTACATTTAATGTAACCTTTTTTTGCATTGCTAATCATGAAGTTACGGTATAATTAGATCGTGTTTTAGTTTTGTTGTCCATCTGTGCCTTTCTTACATTTTTTTTGCCTCTGCGACCTGCCATGCATGTTCCTCCCCTGTGTTCTCCTTCCTCTGTGTCAGATGCAAGTCTTCAAGGTATTGGAAGTTCCAGGTAGATATAGTGGGTACTGGCCTTCAGGGGGGACTAACGGTGCTTTGGTCATGATGCCAGCTTCATCTGGCCGGGTGGTCTGAGAAGCTTCCCTTGTGCCTGGAGCGGTGGCTTTGCAGGAAATAGAGCTGCTCAGATGGAACTGAAAATAGACAAACAGTATTTGTGAGATGGAGAGCGAGCAGCACTGTGCTTCATGAAGCCAAGAGGCTAGATGCTGTCATTGTTCGCTGTAGCACTAACCCATGAAATCGAGTTCACTCTCCCAGAGATGGCAGTTTAACGCTTGCCCATCGGACATGGAGGAATTCAGATGTTTACAAAAAGAGAGAGGTGCAGTCAAATATCCATAGGTGCATGTATACACACACACACACACACACACACACACACACACACACACACACACACACACACACTTTCACAACACAAATGCAGCACATGCTTTATTCCACACATCCACAGTGGGACTCATTACATTATCACATTACACTCTGTCACTTCACCCCTCTCACTCCTACCCTTTCCCTGCCTCTTTTTTTTCAATTTAGGTGTTTACAGCACATCTGATCCCTGAATTATTCTTGGGGTTAATTGTGTCTGATGCCCACAACTTCACCCTCCTTCCTCCTCCCTCTCCATCTTCATATCCCCAACCTCTCTTTCTTTATTTTTCTTCATTTCACTTTCAATTACCAAACTGCCAACACCAGGCATGTACAAGGGAGAATAAAACACATGCAACCAGGAAAACGCATGGGGCCTTGCGTGTGATGCGAGAGGGGCTTCATCCATTTATGCATGCCTCATTTAAGTGTTCCTATTGTATGCATCCCCCGGGAGAATGTATGCAGATGGACTAGTGGTGGTGGCATAGAGTTCCATCACACACACACACACACACACACACACACACACCACAAGCATGAATGCCTATGTAGCTGATGTTTTGCTGAGGTTGGGGTCTTCCTCCTGTGCAGAGAGACATAAAGATCAGTGGCCATAACACACAGCCAAGCATACTGCAGTATACGGCTACAATCAAGCTTTTATGTGGACCTGGCACAATAAACGAGGGCGGGAACTGAAACGGCCATTCTGCATACAGTTGTTCTTCAAAAAGTAAGGACAGTCAACCATAAAGATGGAGATATGTGGGACTGTGAAAATCAGCCACAGGAAAAGATCTCAAAAGAGATCGGAGCATGGAATCTTTATCTGTCCTCAAACAGTTTTCTCTCTTCTTCAGGTGCCACCGAAAAGAGTATTAGGAGGTCTGTCTAATAGTATCGTAGCACAGCAGTGTCAGTTAAACAGATGCTCTACCGTGTAAAGGTTTCAGACATTGCCCCCTCCTAAGATAGCTAAACAATCACTGTTATGGGACATGGGACACATGCCATATCAAGTGTGCTTTAGGAAGGACAATTGACAGGTCTCTCCTCATGCAGTGCTTGCTTGGGTGTCACTGGTCAAGTTCCACGTAAACCATCTATCCGGCACCATTCTGAATAACACAGCTGCACAGTCACTCTTAATGTGACATCCGCGGCATCTGTATTACTTTTAACAGTTGTTCCTACGGTTCGACAGTTTTGAAAGGCCGTCACTTTGTCTCACCCACCGTGCAGTGAAAGAGTAGCATGTCAACCGTGCAGCGCTGCTCCTACTCTCTTACCCATGCAGACAATTCTGATGCCCTGATCAGCAATGACATAACCGCCACGACAACATGTGCAGTATTCCTTTCTTTTTATGTCACATGGAGAAAGGTGGCTAAATATTAAGGTATCACACATCTTACAACACTCGGTTGGATAAGGAAATTGCGCAGACAGAACATACATACAGATCAAATTTACAATGTATACAGTGTTATCATGTCAACAGCAGCAACAGAACGGAGATGATAATACGGTTTTCTTTACATTTAATGGTCGACATCTAGAAAACACCGTCTGTCAGCTTTGACTGTGTCTGAGTACCAAGCATCACTGATGGAAACACAGAGTCTGCCTCCATCTGCCACCCCTTGTACTGCCAAAGTTCTGCTCTCCGTCGGCTTGGATCACTGCGCTCGTCAAGTGCAGTAACCTTAGCTTGATGCAGGCTGTTGAGATGAAGCCAGGTCTCTGTGAAGATGTAGCTGCAGTCTATAATTTCTTGTTGCTTGGCCAGCCTGAGTCCCATTTTGTGCACTTCACCTTCCAGCGGCCAGACATTAGCAGGAGCAGCTGGTCCGAGCTGGGTTAGCTCAACTCTTATGCTAACTCTCTCACTCTTCTGGGGCATTCGCACCGTATGCTGCTTTGTTTGGTCTCACTGGTGGTTGTAAGATGCCGTGGGCAGCGATGGTCAGGTCTGCTGCTCATAATCCAAACCCCAGGCTTCATTTCCACTGTCCGTGAGTGTGATTTGAGACAAATAATAAGTGGTGTGGGCAATAAAGAGGATATTTTGAAGGATCTACTGACTGCTAATTCTGCATGTTCTTCACTGCAATGGCAAGTGTCACTTCAGCTGTCATTGTCACCTGGAACATAGCGTGTATATGGCAAGTTTCACACACTGCCTACTGGTATAGTTACACTATGTGAGAGTAAAAATGATGTATTGGAGAAATGGTTTTATACCTTTTTAAACTTCCGATTAGTGTGTTCCAATAGAATGTGTTAACTGACAGGAAACAACAATGAAATTCTACCAAATCAAACTGGATGTTTAGTGTACGTTCCTCAAATACTTTTATTGATACAGATAAATACAGTGCAGTGTCTTTTTTCATTTTTGTTTGTCATTTCAGCAATGTAGTATTTCCCAGCTGTAAATTGCTTAAATGAAATACTTTGTCTTACTTGTCTCTTTTCTCATTTTTCTTTTCGGCTAATTTGACTTTTTCTGGCAGCACTTAGTTTGGTACACTCGGGCCTTGGTAGATGCTCTGTATTTGTGTGGCGCTTTTCTAGTCATTTCGATTACTCCAAGCACTTTTACATCACATCCTCGTTCATCCATTCACACAGGAGGAATCTAAGTTGGAGGAGACTATTCTTTCACACACTAAAGCAAGGAGCAAGTTGGGGTTAAGTGTCTTGCCCACTTCGACATAAGGACTGGAGGAGCCAGGGGTCCGCTGATCTTCCGGTTGATGGACGACCTGCTTTACCTCTAAGCCACAGCCGCCCCTTGTATGCCCTTGCCACAGAGAAGTACAATGACATCCCAAGGCTCTAACCACACCCCATCCCATCAAATGTCACTTAAGTAAGGGACAAGTCCCTGCTCCCTCATCGTGGCTGTGCAGTTTAGCCTCATTTGCCATCTGGTAAACCGCATGGATATACCTGGATCAGCAAGAGGAGTCATTTACATCATGGTGGGATAAGTGCTGCCTGAAAACTGGTGGAATCCAGTCAGGTTCTGCTGTTGTATTTATACTTTATGCATCCTCTGGCAAATGAAACGTAATCAAGAACTGATTGTTGTTATGCAGAATGTTCCAATTTAAGTAGACAGGAGCATTATGGTGCCGGTAAAATGTTCTTAGAAAGAAGAAAAAATAAGTCAGATGGAGCTCTCATCAGTAGCCAGCGTCACTGAGCAGCATCTTCACATGTCAAAATAAAAAGGCCCATTACTCGAAGCAAAGGAGCTCCCAATTAAACATGAAATCTGCAAGATTACTGTTGAGAGGGGGCTGGCGTTCCACCATCACCAGCTGACATCCTCTCAGCTCAGTTCTCATCACTACCAAAAAAGCCACACCCACCACCCAGGAATTTATTAGTGTTTCTTTACTCCAAAGTACAAACCAATCAACTATCCATCCCTGAACTAATAGCAAATGACTTCCCTCCTTCCTCCCAGAGCAGGAGTGGTTTTGTGTACGACATGATGGACTTTTATGGTGCGACTTTACATCCTTGTCACCTTTTATGGCCTCACACATTTTCTTAAATCAGCACAAATTGAAAGTAAAGCATTGTGCTCTTTGTGATTATTTATACATGATTGTGTTGTTTGTGGTGATGTGTGTTTGCAGGAGGGGTTGTTCTTTCTGTGTTGTGTCTTATTTTGGAGGCTTTACAGTGAGTCGTTTTTCACTTTTACGTCCTTCCCATCAGCAATCTCCCTCCACTTGTTACTGTGCTTTTTATTGGAATTTCTATCTCTATATACATAATGCACATGCTCTTCACTGGATCTCTTCACTGGCCTAAATATCACATTTTTTCCTTCATGTTTCCTGTTGTTTCTTTTCCTATCTACAGTTTTATATCTTGTTCTTCCTGTTTCTACCATCTGCTTAAGTCCCTGATCTCCCCCATGATACTCTCTGCATCTTTTCCCATGCCATTGTGGTTCTGTTAGTGCCAGTGATAATCTCGTGACCTCATTTGGTGTTATTCATCAGTGACCAGTGTTTAACCAGCCTGTCTCTTCTGTGTGCTGGCATTTGGGGGCTCTCATTAACATTTGCTATGTGGGGTTTAGCAAAGGTGATACTAAGATACGTCTACATGCAGTAACTCTTCACCCTCCCCATGAGGAGAGTTTTCAGGGTTGTCATTCAGCTTGGGAGACCTGCTGCAAATGCATGGTTGGGATGGAAGTGAGAAAAGGAGGGTGTGAGGGGCAAAATATGAGATTCTGGGTTTCAGGTAAAACACTGGATAAGTGGGAAGTGGGATATCCAAAGGGGAAGAGGTGCCAGGTTCAGCAGCTGACCACTGACCCACCCGGACACCTCTTTCCCACCGCTCATCTCTCTTTAAACTTGACCTTTTGCATGTAAAAGCAACTATCCCCATTTACAGAACCGTCTCTTAAATCATTTCATACATACCACAATGTCTTAAGATAAGATTTCCCAGGAGTGTAATTTGAGAATACTTGATTGACTCATTAATCTATATATAGGTAAAATATTAAAACATACTCAGTAAAATATACAGTTTAGAGTTGAAATTAAATTAAGCTAATTTGCTTGACATTTGGCAAACCATGGCACAAGTCATGAGTGAGCTGCTCCTGACACAGACTGGCAGAAATGGCTCATAGGTGAATTTGTTGCCCAATATCAGTGGGATGCTCTTCAGTTCAGGCAGCCTCTTTGTGTCCTCATGAGTTTTGGATCCGCTCCTCATCCATCTCTGTCCGTGACAAAGTGATGTAGCACTAAGTTTTTGTTTTACTCAGCTTCAGGACAGTTTTGTTTACCTTTGCTGTGCAGCAGTCTCACAGCACGATGACTCACGTCACTGTTAGTACTACCTTTGTGAGTGCCGACACATCTACTAGTTCTACTGCTGACACATTTTACAATCTTTGTGACTGCTATGAGCTACTACAAATCACCATAGAAAAAACACCCCATCCAACCTAAACATCTTACCAACCGCTGAGAACACAATGCTAATATGTCTGAGATCAGTTAAAGGTAATTAAAAACTTCAGGCCATTGTTTCTGATTTTTTTAGCCTCCCATAGAGTGACTGAAAAGTAGAAGTCATTATTGCTATTTAATTTTCTGCCTGAGGAGGGTGGTACTGTTTGTCTACATGGGTGATGGCCTTCAGCCTAAACACCACCAGGAGCTTCTGCTCCACGTTACAGCTGTGACACGGCTGCCAGAGTTGGTCGCAGCCACTCTGGTGAACACTTCAAAAATCCACTTGTAGCACCGTGGTTCATTTCAGAAGCAGCTCAGAGCTCTGCTCTGTTAAAGATATGCACCTGGTCTATTTCCAATGGACGAAATGACTATGTCAAGCCGCACAGAGCAGATGAGGTGTCATGAAGTCAGACAAAGAAATGGCAAAGAGAATCTAGTCAATTTTCAAAATAGTGGTGGCACCGGTCAGAGGGTTTCTTAACACCATGCTTGTCTTGGAAGTGAAGAAACACATTCACTGTAGCCTGATGTGTGTACGGTACAGCACAACAATGTAGGAAATACATACAAGACGCACATTTAAAACAGACCAGAATCCGAGCAAGTCAACTAGTCAGCCAGGAAAACGTGGTGATGTGGTGCTTAGCACAGTAAGAAGGTTCCAGGCTTGAGTCCAGTGGCCAGTGAACTTGAGGCCTTTCTGTGTGCTGTGCTTGTGTGGGTTCTCTCCAGGTTCCACAGCCCAAAGTCATGCAGGTTAATTGGTGACTCTAAATTGCCCGTAGGTGTGAGTGTGAATGGTTGTCTGTCTCTATCTGTCAGCCCTGTGACTGGCTGATGACCAGTGCAGGGTGTCAGCTGGGATCGGCTCTAACCCCCTGCGACCCTTAGGGTTAAGCAGTACAGACAATGGATGGATGGAACTGGCTTGAAAAAGAGATGTAGCAAAACAATTTCTAAATTCTGAATTTTGCACAGGGTTATCACTATTGTTATTTGGCTTTACTTGTCAGCTCAAGAAACACCTACACATGATCCAAGAGCTCTGTACTGACTATAGAGCAAGGGAGAGCAATAGGCAGGTTTTGTAGTGACTGGGTGAATGAGGAGGGTTGGAAAAGACATGGTCCTTGTTAGGATGCAGGACTCTTTAGGTGACATTAAGACCATATTTGGTCGCAGCAAAAGGGAAATTAATTTCCAAGAATGATTCATCTATGGAATCGGGATCTATGTAAATATGGTTTTACTCAACATGTCACCAGCCAACCTGATCTCACAGATCAATGTGGAATGATCATGACCTTTTAACACTGGATTCAGTGGAGGTGGCATGGAATGTGTTTAAATTACATGCCGCTACCACAGAAACAATGTCAGAAGTTCGTGAAACATGAACTGATGTATTTCCATTGGATTCTCTTTCTGTCTGGGAGCACACAATCCGTCTTATTACATCTCATTCTATATTCATTTTTTAACTTTAACCACGACGTTACTTTTTTTATTTATTTATTTTTTATACTATTTTTACAGTCCGCTGTAGGTGTGTAAAATGTGGAAGAATGTGTGCTTGATAAGCCAACAGTACAACCTATTTTAGCTATGACCATCCGTTTGACTTCCTTCCATCCTGATAAAACACGAGGCGAAGACGCTCCACTTTTCCTCACTGTCACTGCTTCCCTGTTCAACATTTCGCAACATGAAAGCTTGACAGTGTCCTTGATGGCTCAATAATTTGGTGGACTGCCGTTAAAAGCATCAGTTTGAATTTGTTTCTCCATGACTATGGAAAAAATATCACATGTTTGACCTACGACCCTCATAATCCAGACAGACATGATTACATTATAAAACTTTTATTATTACTATGATACTATTATATTGTTTACATACTGCATTTGTTCATAGATGTCAGTCGTCTCAGATGAAACACAGCAGCCACACTCCAAACTTTTGATAGCTAAGATGCAGGTTCTGTTTGAGCTGTAAATGCCCGTGTTGGAGCAACAACTCTGTTCTTCAGGACTGAATTTGCTTCTTTGTTTTGAGACTATGAATGCTTTTCATGAGGCATTAACAAAGCTTCGTGAATGCTTATTTTGTCAATACTAACAGTTCCCTATTACTATCCCAGTGCCGATAGCATTAAACTTTACGCGGAACAATTTGGGCTTTTACTTTTGCTAATTACAAATAATGGCAAAAAAGCATTGTAGACTTCTGTTTATTTCACACAGTATGTTCAACAATTTCAAAACTCCTTTATGAAACATTTGCAAGATATGTGTAGGGACCCATGTAAACCTTGCCTTTTTGATTTATGATTTTATTTGTCCGTCTTACTCCTGCATTTCTATAGAGCAGTAAAAATGCTAAATAACCCCTGGGCCCAGCTTTACAGACACCATTGGCCAATGAGGGACACATGACTCTCTTTTCTGCTCTCTGTCCTGGACGGAGGAGAGATCACCTCTCTCCGACCAAACAAAACAAATGAATGACTATCTGCTTAAAAATACACTGTAAATGACTCTGTATTATATAATGAATTCACTTTCTAACTATAATTTTAGTTCTCACTCACTTCAACATGATGCTTGTTCTTCCAAATCACACTCCACTAAGCATGCTGAGACATCATCGTGTCCGGACCTGTGGCTTTGGTGGTGTGAAGTCTCATCCATTTTTATTTGCTACCTCCCTGTCTACCTCCTTCGCTCCATCTCTCCCTCCATCTCTTCTTGCTCAGTGTGATGGGATACAGGAGGCTGCTGTAATTTGATTGGAAGTATTAAAGTTGATTTGATTAAGCGTGGGCCAAATTACTGGCTGCTTAATGGAATCAGGCCCAGTCACCTGCCAGGAGCCCCTAGTCAAGGCGTTCAGCCCTGACACGCACACACTGCTCCTTCATACATACACATTGCAAGTAATTTAATCCCTTTACTTGAGCTGATCACATGCCATTTCAAAAGTGATCAGACAAAGTGGTGATGTTGTAAAGGCTGGTGGGCTCACACACATCACATGCCTTGTCTTAGCGATATCTGACATCACTTCCTGTGGCCATGTTGGTCAGTTAGAGTGACTGCCAGATTAATTCCTCCCAACTTAACATGTCTAAACTTGTTATTCATCCTCCTGCTATTAATCCGAGCTAGCAACAACAGGCGATGCTTTTAATTGCACGATGACAGATGTGGTTTTTAAACACTGTGGTAACCAGGCCGATGTTTTCTGTTCCAAATGCACTAGACACTTCTTTTTCTTCTTTTCTTCATCTTCTTCTTATTATGATTAGCCAAAGACCTTAGTTTGGGCTTAGAGACATGAGGACAGCATCAAGTTTCTTTTCACAGGCTGTTACCTGAAAGCTAAACAAGAAGCTAAATGATCATTAGCAGAGATTTCAGCGTCTATGTTTGAATGATTGCGTTGTCGTGCAAGCATGAAACACGTGGTGCATTTGAAGGATAAACACATAGATATGTAGCATCTTGACACGACTGTCTGCCTTCACCTCCGCTAACAGTTTAGCAGAAGAATAAAATAAAGCAGAAAATATCATATCATAGCTCTTCACATTATCTGTATATCCCCAGGTACATTTATGCAGCACGTAGAATGGTTTTTACACTTCCTGGTGGATTCAGTCTTGTAAATGCAGTGTTTCCTCATCCTGCACTGCTTTGGTATCTTTACTGGGATCTGTCATGCCCCTCTAAGCCTATATTATTTTATTGATGCATAGTTTTAAGAAAATTGTTAATGTTCTCATGTTTTTTTGTTTTTTTTTTTCTTTTTCTTTTGTAAAGGTGAAAAAAAGTAGACACTGACTGGAAGCCAGTAAAAAAAGCAGCTTGGTCCCTCCAGAGCAGCAGCCTGTGTTCAGTCTGTGTTTGAGCTCTTGTGTGTGTGTGTGTTAAGTAGGATGAATGCATCTGCTGTAGACATTTTGTCTATATTTGTTAAATTACGTGTTTATATGTCTGCTATTGCTCTGAGTTGGGGGGGGGGCGGGATGAAAAGTATATTAAACATTGCGCTGACAGCTAATTATCTGTTTGCTATTGTTTGCTGAAGGGGCTCTGTCATTACTGTGAATGGATAAATTGCTGTTTCACACTTTTGTCTGTTTCCTATCTAAACCTATTTCATCTTTGTGTTCCTTTCTTCTCTTTCCCATCTTTTAACCTCTTTTAGTCTGAATTGTTTCCCCCCCTTATTTGTGCTTATTTCCCCCTTTCCTTTGTTTTCATCTCATTTTCTATTCTCTCTATCCTGCTGTCTTTTTTTCTCTCTTCGCAACTACAGTCATTTTCTTTTTTTCTACTGCAGTCTTCTATTCTTTCTTTTCTTCTCCTTCCTTATTTAGTTCTTCTCATGATGTGGTGTCAACAACCCCGGACACTCACAGCACATGCACAGAAGCCCACGCAGAAAAAAAGACATTTTCACATCTTGACCAGAAATCTGCCTTTACATGACCACATGTCTAAAAATGAAACCAAACCTTTATTCCTTTCTCTTTAACACACGCACACACACACACACACACACCAACCACTGGAGGGATTAGAGCTATAGATCAGATTAATGCCAACCATTTAAGAGATACTCACATACACACAGATGCTGCCACCCTGAGCTCACCACATGCATTTTTAATCAGAAGAGGCCTCGCTCCACCCTTCCACCCCTCTAATTATCATACTACAGCAGTGAGAGGTAGCCCCCTCTCCCTCCACACTCACACCCCAGCCGACCCCAGGAGCACTTCTGAAAAAGTTTTGTGTTTCTTCGTTTTTCCCTCTTTCCTCGCGTTCTGTTTTTTCTGTCGCCCTGTAGATATATCTGTGCTGCAGCAGCACCACATGTTACTGTGATTTCAGATAAATTCTATTACATGTCTGTCTCTGTCAGCAGAGTGAGGAATTCAGCTGGCGATGTGGTCACTTATGGGCTGGATAGAGTATTATCTCCCTGTAATAAGACAGCTTTATCTTTGAATTATGAGCTCGTGCCACTGTGGTTGTAGATGTATCATTCAGTGTAACCAGAAGCTCTCTCTGGTCAAGGCCATTTGACTTTCCATCCAAACAAAAAAAAAAAAACCCACATTCATCTTGAATGTCTTTTCCCAAACAGAATGAAGAAGCATATCTTTAAAGTGCTTTTCATATAATCTGATGACGGTTGTCAACCGATGAACCATCAAGGCCAAGGCACATGGGGCATATCAGCTACAGTAAAGTTAAAGCACTGTGCTTACATGCACTAAAAACACAACACCTATAGCATCTCACTAGCAGAGACAGACTGAGACGAACACAGTCAGATCTGTCAGGCTGCACCTTCCACTGCCCACTGACAGGTTTCAGCAACAATTGATGGCGGCACATTTACAGTTGCAGGAGCTGTAGCACCTTCACATTTACATTTTTGTTTTAATTTCTAATTTTTTTCTGGCTTCATCACTAAAACATGTATTACCTGTGGCGGCAATCCACTCATAAGCATTGGAAAATGAAATGTGGGGTTTAGATCAAGAGCGGTGGAGCTCGATGCGATCACTGCCCATGAAACAGAAAGTCAACAAAATAAAGCTGCATTAGTTATATTAAATATTTCAAATTACTTCCAAAACTAATGTTGACAGCTCATAGTCTGAGATGCTGTAGTGTTGTCATCTGCTGCTCCGTCAGAGGCCTGTTAGCCACCAGAAGCATCTGCTCTTTTACAGGGATCTTCTCTTCTGTTGGATTTATAAATGTTCTTTGCATGTTCATACAAAAGACTTCAGATTAGCCTGTGTAATGTGTTCATATAAAACCCTCCAGTGTGAGAAACTGAAAATGAAAAAAAGCTCACACTATGGAGAAATACTAAATGAATAAATGAGTAGCAAACACACAGATTAAACCCAAGTATGTAGTCAGGCTGCGATGTTACTGATGTTATCACACAGAATAATCTGAGCTTCCAAAGGTTCCAGTCGTGTCACTGGACAGCTGGCTCAGGTGCTGTCGTGTGACAGAGTGACAGAACAACAAATGACAATAAAATGAATTAGCATTTTCTGTTCCATCTTTTTTGTTTTCTTTGCCTCAAATAAGTGTGCAGTCTAAATGTTAACCATGAAGCCTGTCAGTGGCCACAGGTCCGTGCGAATGTTCCAGTCGGCTGGTGATTCGGCCAATGCAATCTTTTGTTGAACTGATGAGCAGATTGACAGAAAATGAATCAACATCTTTTAGAGTTCATACATTGTTTAAGTTCAGTAAAAGTAAAAGAAAAGTTTAAAATAAAGTTGAATAAAATCACACATTTGTATCTGTTGGTCCAAAACCCAAAGATCATCTTTGGCTAAGAGGAGCTAGAATGCACATTTGATTGCCTAAACCAACCTAACAAAGCATGATAAGCTACTGCCTCTATGATCATACAGTGAAACCATCTCCCTAAAACACTCAGGGTAGCATTTATCACTGGTTCATTTAAGCTAGGTGTACCTAATAAATTGGTAACTCAGTGCATAATAGACTTTTTGTGTTATATTGTAGTAAAAGTAGATTTAAAAAGTGAATTATCTTTTAAATCTTATTTTGAGTTTTCAAAGCAGTTTTAAAAGGTGAATTATTTAATCCTCACAAGCCAGTGTTGAAAACCACAATATAAGTTACACACACACACACACACACACACACACACGTATCGAACCGTCTTCTTTATGCACATCAGTACAGGAGTTATGACATTATTGCATCAGATGTTTACCATGTGAATCAGGTGTCAGTCTGCTCTCTCTCTGGATGACCTCACGTTAAAACGTCTCTCTCTGTGTTCTCTGCTTGTCTAACAGGGCAGCACGAAGGTCCCTTCTCTCCTACCAGTCGCCTGTACATGGAGACCCCCAGTTGGGCAGGTTAGTGTGTGT
This sequence comes from Pempheris klunzingeri, assembly GCF_042242105.1. Lineage (NCBI taxonomy): Eukaryota > Metazoa > Chordata > Actinopteri > Acropomatiformes > Pempheridae > Pempheris > Pempheris klunzingeri. The sequence goes on from NC_092031.1 coordinate 19,452,515, forward strand.
GTGTGTGTGTGTGTGTGTGTGTGTGTGTGCGTGCATATACCTCTTGGTTTGTTGCATACAATCATGTGACAGGACCACATCTGTATGTTTCCAGCGGTTTTACTGATACATATGCTCCGACATCTACAGCACAGCTACCCAGGTGTGTGTGTGTGTGTGTGTGTGTGTGTGTGTGTGTGTGTGTGTGTGTGTGTGTTCGCTCGCTGGGCTCTCTTTGTGAGTGTGTGCTCACAAAGGGAGAATGTGCTGACTGCAGTGCTTTGGTTCTGGGCATGCCCATTAGAAGTGGCTATAAATCCTGAGCGCAGTGCTCTCACTGTGTCAGCAGTCCAGCCAATGAATGGATATTAAACGCCACAAAAAAGCCTCTTTAATTCTGCCTGCCTCTGCCATGCTGCTGCGCACTCTCTCCCTCTTTCTCTTTATGTAGCTATCTATCTATCCATCCACCTTTTCTCTTTCTCTCATTTTTCCTTTTCTTCCTTCTTCCTTGCCCCCCCCCCCCCCCCGTTAAGAAGCTGGTATCTATTATTCAGTAGCATAGATGAAATATTATTTACAGCCAGTCATATTGGCCTTTTTATCTGAAATGCCTGTACATGCTTCCTCTCACTTTTTAGTATGATAGATTAGAGGAAAGATGGATTAAGAAAGGCTGTAAAGCTGTTAAAGGGGAGTTTGTATGTGAAGAGTACTAGAGCGGTGTTAGGAGAGGAGCATGTAGTAGAAACTGTTCATCATGCAGAGGCATTTTGAAAGCAGGGATAAGCGAATACTCAAATGTCTACAATTAAAATGTTGACTGTTTGGCTTATTTTGGATGAACTTGTGCAGGAGCTTCTGGATCTTAACCACAAAGTGTTTGCCGTTATGTTTCCCAGTTTCCACCGCGTGCATGGTGTGTTTTAGTGCAAACTCATAAATGCTGGCTGTAAATGCTCTGTCCTAATGTTACCCTGCACGCTCCCTGCAACCCAGTACTCACTTCTAAACCTCAGTGCAGCTTGATCATAAAAAATGTATTATTATTTCGATTAAATTCGAGGTTCTGAAGCGTGACCCTGGCTGTAGGTGTGGCCATCTGTCCTACCAGCACATCAATACCAATCTAATAGCAGGAGGAAAGATCAATCACAACCAGCTTAGATCTGTGGAAATATACACAGTCCATGTGGTTCTTAGCAGCCTCCGCACCACTCCAGTGTGTATCAGCTCTGAGTTCAAGGGATGCATGCTTCAGATTGGGCTCAGCACATTAAGTGGTGCATGTATGTAGCTTTACCAGAACACACATGACATCAATAAAAGGAATGAGCATTAGGAAGCTGTATTGTGGACTTATTTGGATATTATACACATTCATCAAATTAATGTTTCATAATTGATATCTATTTTATTATATAATAATTACTAATTACTATTAGAAGACACTACGGTCTGAACATGTTAGAGCACGACCATACAGAACACTCATAGTAGACGTGAATGACAAGAATTTATGATATACATAATAAGCCAATGTGCACATGCAAACACACACACACGCACACACACACTCACACACACACACAGAGCTCCTCCTCCCTCTCTATAATGTCAATTACAGCTGGCCTGGTTTAGCCTCTATCAGTGTTCGTCAGCAGGCCTCCAGGCCCAATCAAGGCTCTGCAGCCCAATCACACTGACATTGCAGTTAATTGGAAAGTTGTGCGTGGCTCAAAGGGAGGATCATTGTTGGAGAGCGTGCAGCTCCTTTGAAGCTCTGTGATGAGATGTGTGTTAGTGATACAGTGCCAACACACACAGTTGTGTTTGATGTGTACTGATACATGGGGTCGATATTTGCTTTTTATTGAACACAAGAGAAGACTAATTATTTCTCTTTGTTGTTTTCATACAGTCTGGGATTTAACAGATTAGATCTTTTTCACAGATTTGTCCATCATTTTTACCAGTCATATCATTATTTTTTATTTCTATTTTGACTTGGCAGTCATTGCACACACCCAGAGGGAGGAGCTTGCACCCAGGCCCTCACAACCCTTTAGTGCCGTGACCACTGAGTAGCAGTTATTGGTAGAATAAAACAGATGTGATCCCCCACTGACTTTTCACCATTACCTAGAATGTTAACAAAATTTTCCTAAAAATTTTTAAAAAGCGGATGAATATGCTACGATATGAGCATATTTCTCCTTTTAATCACCATCAAAAACTTAGCATGCCTTTGTGTGGCATTTTTGTGTAATGTGATATAAATATTGTTACAGCAGTTTAAAATTATATAATTAAAATTATTCTAAAATATATATTTCCCTCTCTCTGGATTGTTACATCTGTCACCACTGCCTTCTTCTGTTGTTTGTCATCAACACGATGTCCGTCATCACCAGTTTGTCAGTCTGGATCTGGAAGTCCCACATGATCTTAGCACTTTGGGAGGTGTATTCCACTCTGACCGTGGGATTCCAGCCCATACTCTGTGAGGATGTTCCTGTACGCTATGCCAGCTACTTGGTTATGGCGTCCCATGTATGCTGTTCCTGCCTGCATCTTACACTCTGCTATTATGCGCTGGATTGCTTCAGGAGCAATCAGCCTTTTCCAGCCACTGGTAGGATGTCTTGACATCAGCCAGCTCTTCTATCTGCTGTAACTTGGCTTTGAGTTGGCGTCCAGAGTTGTTTTCCACATCCCCATTGAGTTTCTTGATGAAGGCTCTTAGGCTCCTGTTGATGTTATACATTTCCATGCATTCCAGAATCCATGCGTGTGGAGTCGTTTGCTTTCTTGTAGTCAGTCCAGACAGTGCACAGGTTGGTCTGCCTGGTCTTGCAGTCTTAAGTGACTGCTCTATCAACCAGTAGCTGGTGCTTGACCCCCTTGGTATTGCTACCAATTCCAATTCCTATTTCTTTTTTTTGCCAGATTTGGATATTGACAGAAATCAGCCACTTCACTGACAAACATGACCAGAAAATAACTCTCTGGTCTCTCCCTGAAGACAAGGTCATTGTTCTGGTTCTAGAGCTTAAACACAAAATGATACAAACTGTAATATCCTGTAAATGCGTCATGTCCTTATTTGTCTGGTTTTGATTACATTTTTCAAGATTACAGAAACAACAAACGTAAATGTAAGTCTAGTCCGATGATTAATAGCGTATCCATGCTATCTAAAGCCTTCAGTTCTGTGGTGAGTTCCCTGAGATGTACCTCTCTAGCACCGTGTAAAGCTTCATGAAACTTGTCTTCTCCAAATTATACAAATAAGTTGAGAGTCTTCTGCTGCCCAGAGGTTAATGGAAGCTCTTGTTGATCCTCTAGTTGGGACATTAATCTGATTTCTATACTGGCACCGCATATTTCCCATCAGTCAGAGGCAGATGGGACAGTATCACAGTATACTGGTACAAACTGGACTAAGACAAGACGGTGGCTTGATCCAACCAGACAGATGACTGATCCCTCGACACACAAACAAATCCAAGCTGCATGTGTGACAGTGGTTGCTGCTGGGCTGATGTCTCTGTGCCGATTGGTAGAATTTGACCCTATTGTCGTTTGTTAATGTTGGCGAAGCTGTGACAGTTTGTTTCCTCCTCATTAAAAATTAAAGCTTGGCCTTAATGGTGATAGCACAAAGCAATTGGTGAGCTGTTAAAACTGCCCTTCTGTTATTAACACAGATAAACACTTGCACAGGGATGATGATTTAACTGTCACACACACACACACACACACACACACTACCAAACATGTATATACATTACAAATGGTATACACATGTGTATACTCATCGGCACAAAAGGGTAAAAAGGCTCAATAGAAACAAACTGTGATCATTGTGAATTCAATGGATTTCTTTGGAAAGCCACACAAACACAGAGCCAGAAAGAACTCAGGGGTGTAAATGACGAAGGTTCTCTTTGTATTTGTTAAAGTGATGTCCAGTGTCTCTGAGCTGCTTTTAACACTCCCAGAAAGGCCATTACAATTAGAGAAGGACTGGCCAGAGCGAAGGGAAATGGAGAAGAGTGTGATGAGAGTAAAAGAGGAATGTCAGCACAAAGAGTGGCAGAGATGCTTTTAGCCTCTCTCCGCAGGAGTAATGTCCAATTACTGCTCCGTTTGTGGCCGCTGCCTCACACTGTCATCAGCACACAAGCACCAGGTTATGGCCCTCTGCAATGGGCCGACTGTCAGCTGCCATGGATCACAATCAGCCAGCGAGTTCTCAGGGCCATCCGGAGGAGAGGAGCACTTCACCCTGAATATTCACGCTGTTTTACTGGTTGTAATAGGCTAGAGAACTTGCAGGCAGGGAATTTCAAACATCATCATGAATAAACCTTCCCTCTGTGCCTTCAGCAGCACAATCAAACTCAGTGCTATTTTCAGCTCAGTTTTCTATTTTCCCTCGTGAGCTTACTGGTGTTCAAGAAGAACTCTGTTGATTCTCAACCAGCTTCATTACAATGTGGGTAGTATATGCTTGAGTAACCAGGTGTCTCACCTCATGTGGGCTCGTCCCATATACCCCACGTTGAGACGATGTCCCGCATTTTGATTGGCTCTAGCTTTCAAAAGTCAAACCGCTGCAGGACAGATACTTTCCTAAAATCTGGCTCTGATCCAGTGGCTGTGAAGAAAGCAGGACAGCTGTCATCAACAACTGTGCCATAATTGTCAGAGATCCCGAAGCATTATGGAAGTGTTCGTAAGCAGCAGCTTCAGCAGTGCACGCTGCGCTCCTGATGCCTTCTGTGCCCTTCCATCGACAATAACAGGAAAGCCAGTACAAGTTCTCAGTGCTTACTGTGGCTCTCACACTGTTTCCCCACTGTCAGGCTGCTCCATCCAAGAAAATCATCTCTGAAAGCTCGACATCTACTAAGTAAATAAAAACTGATCCGACAACTGAAGCCGGCATTCTTGTAAAGAGCTTTTAGTTGTTATTAGAATGTATTTTGCAAACACATCATCATTAATACCGCAGCCATTTTTCTCTAGTTTCTCTGGTCATATAGCACCTTTCTACTGGTTAGACTCTACCCTTTTATGACAAGAGCGTCTCTCCAGCTGTGAAATGCTTCTTTAAGGAAAAAGAATGGGTGACAGTATGTTCATGTGTTGCTGTTTCATTTGCTCTGATTCTGACCAGCAGGTGGTACCAAATATTTAACTTTCTTGTCTTTGTCATGTTCTCTCTTAAACCGTACAGCTAACTCACACTTTGAAGGGTATCACATTTTCAAGATTGTCATGAAATGTTGCTGAAACATGTCAGAGAATCCTTGTTATTTCTGCTACTGTAGACCGCCTTCCTGTTGGGACATCTGCAGCTTGGCATTCACTCTGACTGTGAGTGAATTTTGGCTCCAGTCCGTTAGTCTTTTCCTGTTTGTCAGTGATCTACAGAGAGAATAAGAGGAAAAAATGAAGGAGGAAAAATTCCTCTGCATGAGAACAAGAGTCAGCTCATTTTCATTCAGAATTCTCATCCCACCTTTGCTTGAAAAGTTAAGAACTGTCCCATACAGTAGCCGTATTGCTGCGTGTAATATGGATGTGTGGTGCATTTTTCATTTCCAGCACTTGATCACTTGTTTCAATTCTTAATATGAGTAAATAGCTTAAAGAGAAATTTGTTTTACTCCCCAAGCTGTATTTATTTTAGTTATTGCCATGTTTCTTATTGGTTTTGAGATGTTAGTCATGTTCTGAACAGTCCCCTGGTTTATTCCAATTATCCAAATCAGAACTGTGGAAATGAAACCATCGATCCAATTCACAATATATTTGATGGGAAAACTGTGCACACAGCAGAAAGCGGAGGGCGATAACAAGTACAGAAGGTCAAAGTTCACCAGGGAGGTCACTGAAAATGTAGGATGAAATTGGAGGTTTGTTGATGGAATCTGTGGGATTCATGCTAGCTGCTCTTGTAGTCCTGTACAGTGATGTCACTCATGATAATTAGTAGTGATGTTTGGTGAGTAAAATATTGTCAACACTAAAAAAAGAAAGTGAAAGAAAGTTAATTTTAGGGATGTCAGACATGAGTAGAACCTTAAAAATGGTCTTATAGAGAAACTTTGTTGATTTTCAGGCTTCCCTGTATCTTTACGACGTGGGTAGTATACAGTATGGAAGTCCACAGTGTTTAACCTTCCTCCATGCTGCCTGCTCCCAGCAAGAGTCTGCTAAAGTCAGCCAGGACGGTTGTTGGACCTACAGATTGTTCTTCCACACCTCTGTGTGCCCGCAGTGAGAAAACCATTTGAATAGTTTAATGCTGGAATCAGACATTTGGGGCCACTTGTATGAGCCGGATCACAGTGTGGAGGAATTACAGTGTGTGGAGGAGGAGGAGGCTGAGTCAAGCAGAGTCAGGCACCACCAGCTGGTGAGGAGAGCAGCGCACTGCATTGTGGTCGTTCGTTCAAAAATATTTGTGCCGTCTACTTGCAGGGACCACTTCCAGTGGTAAAGTACAACTGTATCACCACATGCAGACATTACAAATGGTGGATAACTCCAAACAACTTTTGCGCAATTTTAAAATAAAATAGAATTAAAAGTTAAATTTCTTTATACACTTTAAGTCTTGCAATTCAAAATGCAAATGTTACATATGAGATCAGTGACTTTGCAGCACTGAACCTTTACAAGTATGACTGTGTGTGTGTTCATGATTTAATAATAGGATGTACTCAAATCTTAACTGGGATGCTTTTCTGGAAACTAGGCAAACACATGCATTCCTTCCAACACCCTTTAAAAGTATTGTGATATTTTAGACAACAATTTAGCAATTTCTTTTTCAAATCTGAGATTTTTCAAAAATGAATTAATGACTCTCACACACACACACACACACACACACACACGTCTTCTGATTTAGATTCCACCATAGTAATAAAAAAAATAAAACCTTTGCAATTACTTAAAAAAATAATGCAATGACAATGTTCAACAGCTGCTGCCACATCTTCAAGTGAGACAGTCCACCCTTCCGCTCGGATTTGTTCTTCCTCAACCAGCCTCTCTCTCCTTTCTTTCTATGTCTCTCTCTCTTTTTATTCTCTCATTCATCATGTTGACAACAGTGCAGCTACTTTTGTGAAATGGAGAAAAATGTTTAAGTCAGCTTTTCTCTGTCTCTCTCCCTCCCTCATCCCTTTTGGCTATCGAGATATGTGTATGTGACTGAGTGCCTGTGTGTGTGTGTGTGTGTGACAGAGAGAGAGAGAGAGAAGGGCAGATGGGAGTAATTTCTGCTCAGTGGAAAGCACTTTACATATGAAGACTCGTATGGGATTTGGCTGCAAATGTAGATGCCAGTGAGTGAATTGTCTCACATTCGTTGCCACAAAGTTCATATAGAGAGGCACACACACACACACACACACACACACACACACACACACACACACACACGCACACACACACACAGCATTGTACAAATAAAAGAGCGTTTTTCAGTGTTCTTCATCTCCTCATATGTCACATCTACTGCTGCTCCTGTATTGTGGGAAGAGGCGTGTGTGTGTGTGTGTGTGTGTGTGTGTGTGTGAAAGAGAGAGCGAAAACTTCCTTTGCAAGTCATTTCACTGTAAATACTGGTCTTTGATATCAATAAGCGACATGCAACCTCAGCTGCCACTTTGATATGGAAACCTAAGCCCCCTATTCAGTGTGTGTGTGTGTGTGTGTGTGTGTGTGTGTGGTTGTGTCCACACGTATGTGCGTACACATACAGACATGCCTTTGTGTGCCAGCGTACGTGATAATATGACTGAATGAAAGTAAGATGAAAATAGAGCCTCCTATCTGCTAAATGGAGCGTCTCTCTGGGCTTTAGCGGAGGCATGATTGTGCCATAGGATTAAGATTGAGTCCAGGATATCAATTTGGGTCTTCTATCCTCTGATTTGCTGAGATCTAACGGGCTGTTATTAATAGGACATCCTCCTGTTAGCTGTTGATTTGGGATGGCTTTGAGCTGCTTCACTCAGTCTTTGTGAGGGTCTGTATGCTTTTGATTGTGTGTCCTTTTGTATGTTATCCTGATTTATGTCCTCACTCTCAGCATTTCATGTACTCTGATGCTCAAGTGTAACGCCTAATATGACGTATTACAGACCTGGTGTAGTAATGACTTGTCTGTCTGGTGCAAATTAAATCTATTTGTAACAGTTTTTCAGAAAACAATCCTGCTTAGTTTTTAAGTCAAAAACAAGCAAGGTTAGTTTGGTAGACTTATTGGCAATGTTCATTAAATATATATCTGATACACTGAAATCAAAGCTGTAGCTAATTTAGTACACCTTATTTTTCATGTGTCCCTTGATGCTTAACACTCTACTGATCTTGTTAATCTGGAAAAGATCGTTCACTGCTGATCTTCAACCGATCTTAAAGGGTGGCACTTCTCTCTCGGATATCTCTGTCCGAGTCCCTACATCAACTGGGAAAAGACTTCATTAGGCACCAGAGTTTCATTTCTTCATTTCAGCTGGTAAAGCAATGGTTAGTGATGGCTAATAATATGTTTTTGGGACCAGCCAAGAGCAAACAAAACCCAATGTTTAAGTATCATGTCTAAAAATCAGAAATTCAGCATGGATATGAAACAACAGTGGAGGAGACAAAGACCAAAGTAGGCTAGCAAAGCCAGGAGCATCACTTGTGTAGACACTAGCATTGCTGTGGAAAGCAGAGGCATACTAAAACATATACAGTTACATAACAATGTAGGTCTGTAGCCCGTGGAAAAGTGAACTGGTTCTTAGAAGGTTTGCAAGTTGACTCAGGCGCAAACAGGCAGTGGCACCAGCCCGCATCTACAACTAGTTTTGCATTGATGAAAGGTTCCTGTCTTTCAAAGGTTCAGGCTTTCAGCCGAGTTTCAAGCGGTCAGTTGTCAGAGAGCTCCAGCAGAGACACCACAGCAGAACAACAACATAAGAGAAGAGAGCAGTCTGTGGACCTCCTATTGTTTTAAAGTTTCTCCCAAGGGGGCCCATGAAGTAGGCTGTTTTTCTCCCTTTCACCACTTACATTTGGCAGAAACAGACCAAACTGTGACACCCTGAGAGGTTACAATTGAGGGCAGTACGACAGGCTGGAAGGAGGAGGATGGAAGATTTGTGGTAGCTTTATGATTTTTGGTTTGGGGATTTGATGTGAGCGTGCCGAGGTCCATCCGACTGGAATCTGTTTAATTAACCAATGCAGGCATACAAGTGTAGAAATGGGAAATTAAACTTGATTGTTGGCTGTACTGAAGTGTATGAAGTATATGAAGGTGACAAGAGCAAAATCAAACGTGTGCTTAAATTAATATAGTATGTAACATTAGTAACATTAGTAACAAAGTCCATTTGGATAAGCTGGCCATCGTACAAGGTTTGATGCACACACACACACACACACACACAAAACCTTAGAGTGCTTTATTGTGTAAGAGAAGTAATATCATATTGAATATCCTCAGCCAGATATTATTGGAAATAAAAATAAATAAATCTGTGCTGGGATGAGCATCCATAGCAACCACCATGGTAATAATAGAAAGACCTGAAGGAATTTCCATACTAACCATCGAACTAAGCATCATAAACATTCACTGAGCAAAGATTATGAAAATAAAATACACATTTCTCACTAGGAATGTTAAACAAATGCACTTCACCAAGGCACAAACTGGAAGGTTGGAAGAACTTTGTCAGGAAGTAAAACTGACACCCATCATCATCTCTGTGCCTTGCTGCCACCAATGCATGTGTGATGTGTGTGGTGCTTTCTGATGTTAGGTGTATGTGTGTATGTGTGTGTGTATGTATCAATCAATCAATCTTTATTTATAGAGCGCCAACTCATAATTATCTCAAGACTCTTTCCATAAAGAGCAGGTCTAGACCAAACTCTTTAATTAGAGAGAGACCCAACGATTCAGGAATTCAACATTAAGGATTCAACAATCCCCACATGAGCAGCATCAGATATTATATTAGGAAACAGTGGAGGAAGAACTCCCCTTTAACAGGAAGAAACCTGGAACAGAACCAGGATCAGAGGGGGGGCTTTCTGTCAGGGTCTGTGTTAGGTGGAGGTTGGACAGAGAGAGAGAGAGAGAACAAACAGCAACTATAGTACTGACAATAGAGTGTGACTAATAATTAGCAATATGAAAAACATGACAATAGTTAATATCTGAATAATAATAACACGACTAATATCAGTAAAAAGTGTCGGTGGCTGACGATCCTCAGTAGTGATTCATGAAGCCAGAGAACCACAGCAGGAGAACCAGGACCAGGATCCACAGGAACCAGAGAACCACAGCAGGAGAACCAGGACCAGGATCCACAGGAACCAGAGAACCACAGCAGGAGAACCAGGACCAGGATCCACAGGAACCAGAGAGATGAGAAAAGCACAGAAAGGCTCCGGGGAAGATACCAAGTTAGTAACAGACATTAAAGAGACATGAAGCATAAGGATGGAGAGGAAGAGGAGGAGAGAGGAGCCCAGTGCATCATGGGAGTCCCCTGGCAGTCTGTGCCTATAGCAGCATAACTAGGGGCTGGTCCAAGGCCTGAGCCAGCCCTAAACTATAAACTTTATCAAACAGGAAGGTTTTTAGTCTACTCCTAAATGTAGAGAGGGTGTCTGCCCCCCCGAACCCAAACTGGAAGGAGATTCCACAGGAGAGGAGCCTGATAGCTGAAAGCTCTGGCTCCATCACTACTTTAGAGGACTTTAGGAACCACCATGTACCTGTTTGTAGATATACACTGTTGCCCATAAAGTTGGAATCAAATGTTTTTTTTTACCTCTTCTCATGAAATCATTGTGACAATGTGATACATTCTTGATAAATAAAGTTTATATCTCCTCAACTTTATTGATCAAACTCTTCCAAACATGTCATAGTGAGACTTAAACCACAATGAACCTTTGCAAACTGTGTATTCAGGATTTAACAAAATTGGGGGTATTGAACAATTATTCCAACTTTATGGGCAACAGTGTGTATATATGTGTGTGTATATATATACACACATATATATTTGTAGACTTGTGTGTAGATTTTTTTGTAGTATAAAGGTGTGTTTATGTGTGTGTGTGCATACGTGTGTGTGTGTGTGTGCGAAGGCTACTTAATTAGGCCTTTCCTCTCCTTCTCAGTCACGTTGATGAGGATTTGTTGGGACTACTTAATCTTCATTAAAGATTGAAGTGAAGGTGGAGGAAAAACTTAGTAGAGGGAAGACGACAGTTAAATTCTAAACTGTGAGATAAGGCCCTATCTGTGACTCCCACCTTCCTGCTCAGCTCTAGTCCACTCACATGGAGTGAGAGGTTGTAGGTATCATATGCCTTTAGCTGGTACAGAGGGACTGTGGAAGGATGGGCTGAAATGGATCACCGCTCATTTCTGGCTGCCCTGATAGCGGTGGGCAGCCCTCGAGCCATGCCAGCCAGGCCACTGCCAGCACCATTATCTTTTTAATTATGCTTCGTCCACTGGCTCCATGTGGAAATCCCAGTGCAGCATGAGAGGAAGAGTGCTTTTATAAATGTCAGGCCAGATCCTTATCGTCATCAGTGTAGTTCTGCTGCTTCATCACTTCCACTGTAGCCTCTACTGTACTCTACTGCAGTGTGTGTATGTGCACAAAGCTGGTGTGTGCGTGTGTGTGTGTGTGTGTATAGAGGTGACACTTTGCTCTGGTTTATTTCTAATGTGTGCTCTGCGGATACAAATGTTGACTGGCAGTAACTAAGGCCAGAGCACTACTATTATAGGTATTTAAAATGGATGTGACAACATGGCTACATAACATCTCCTACAAAATTAGAAAAATGAAGCCCCACTTTTCACTTTCACAAACATGCAGGAAATTTGGTACACTGACCTATCATGTCCAAAAAAAAAGACTCTTGGTGCCATGACCTGAACCCACCAGGAAGCTGGCCATTTTAGATTTAATTTCACTTTTTGGTGCATTATTGGTGATTCGGAAGGGTCGTAAATTGACAAACTAGTCCGAGGAGGTTGATCCAATCCACCTCCAACTTTGTCACCATGTGGAAAAGGCCTTATTGATGAGAAGTTGGTAGATGTTTGAGTTTTCATTGAACGCTGTGGCCGTGGTGAGGCCTCTACGTGGTCAAATCCACATCAAACTTCACATGTTTGATAAGAGTCTCACTCTGAAGATGTCTACATGTCATTATTCAGTTATAGTCATAGCGCCACCTACTGGCAACTGAAAATAAAATCTTTGATGCTACAATGTCTCCTGACAAGCCAACAATTGGTTATTGGTAATTTGGCCCCCATGTCAGGAGACATGCAATGTGTGATCTTTTGTGGTTTATGGATTTGGGTGTGGCAAGATGGCTCAACGACTCTACAAAATTTCAGCCAAGTGTCCCCCGCACTGTAATTTACCTAGATGTACAACATTTGCTGGGCATATGGACCATGCTGAGAATTGAAATAAAAATAGTCTCTAGGTGCCATGACCTAAACCCAACAGGAAGTCACCCAATTTGAATTAAATGTTGGTGTATTTTTGGCCAGTTACAGAGGTTTTAAATTGATAAAGTAGTCCAAGGAGGTTGATCAGATCCACCTCAAACTTGTTGAAGGTCTGTACAAAACTCGAATGGCGTGGCCGTGGTGAGGCATTGAATTTCCAGGTTTTTCCATGGAATAGGAAGTTGTAACTTCCGTGTACATTGTTCAATCTGTAATCATCCATCCATTATCTATACCACTTATCTGTCAGGGTCATGGACTGGTCGCCAGCCAATCACAGGGCCAACACATTGTGTTGGTGCATGTGATGATGTCACTTGCATCGAACATAAACAAAGCTTTACACTGAAGTACAGACGTCAACTCTGTCCTGAAAACTGCATTGACCATATATGGTCCAGTCATATACTTGGTTTTGACTTAGTCTTTTTGTCTGTGATTTTTAATACTAATGTTTTTGATATTTTCTCAATAATTTTTTTCTATTTGAGCATTATTGTGGCTGACTAACTAAGTTGCAACCTGAAGTCATACTATATATTTTTGCCAGATGTCCATGTGAATTAGTCAAATAGAATAACAGGTCCAAAATTATAAGTGGCTTGACAGTGGGGTATTGTACAGAACAGGACTGATATGTGACCATGCTTTCGACTTTATGTATGTATTCTTGATATGCCTGTTTATGGCTTTAGCCACATATCTTTTTACACAGAGGTTTGTCATGGCAGCTGTAACATCTACACCAGGCTCCCCGCTGAGCCAACACATGTTCAGCCTGTCCTCTCCGAGTGAGTCTATGGGATGAGGGTGCCACTGTAGCATGGCTATATCTTGCTCCTTTAGTGTTGCTCACATCAGCGGGTGGTGTCAACACAATTAAAGAACTACTTAATAAATAATGCCCCCCCCCAACTGTAATAAATCCATCATAATGGCAGACTATAGAGTTTCTCCTGTTTTTACTCAATAATTGATGAAGACAAATTCCTCCAGGCACTAATTAGATCAACAGGAAATTAGTATTTATTGGAATACAGGCCTTCAGAAAAGGTCATATTGAATATTTACTCAATGTCTAGTCTTCCATGTAACACTTTCATGGTTATGCAAAAGGTTTAATGGAAAGTCTTTTGTCAAATACAGTCAACAGTGTTTGAACAGTGTGGAAATAGAGGGGGGTGGAGAGGGAGGAAAATCCACAGCAGAGAGACTGAAAGATAGGGTGTCACACTACAGTGCAGGGAACAGTGAGCTCTGCTTTATGTGTTTTGTTTTTATGTGTTGTGACAGTATTAAGAGAAATGTACAAAATGACCATACCATCATTCAATCATCACCTCTGTCACACCACAATGGGCAAAGACAGACCAGGCCCAGATACACAATATTTAGTATTTAAACAGTTTGACCACAAACCAAGGCAACAAGCACAACACCAGAACAGCAGAAACAGAGATAGTAAGAGGGGCAAAGTAATGCACACAAACCTGCCACTGTTTGTGTCTTAATGTTTCCTCCCTGCAGCCATGTCTGTCTGATCAGTATGTGAATATGGCAGTGGTTCCTGAACATTTTTAAACCAAGGCACCCCTGCAATGAAAAACAAACAAGCAAAAATAAGTTGGGAGGCATTTTAATGGGATATGTGAGCCTGCCATTACTCACCCTGCAACACCGCACTAAATGTGCTATCACACAATGATGTATGTCCGTCTCCCAGAAACAGCTAAAACCTGTTTGCAGAGCTGCGAGCTGAGCTGCTTTCACTGTTCAGGTTTTAGCTGTTACACTTTGGCTTGCAGATTCGGTTGCACAACAAATAATGAAATAAATAAGTCTTGAGGTACCCTTCACCTGTCCTGATGGTACCCCAGGGTGCTGCATCGCCTACTCACTGGTGTGTCCACAGTTTTGATGATTCTGTTTACAGTTAGTTTAGATTAGATCTTGAGCTAGAGTTGATATTTTTGTTGTCAGTGGTTTCAAATCAGGTCCCCAAATGATTAATAATGGTGCCCCACAATGATCAATGTAAGACCACATGTTCTCTGTACTTATACACTACCATTCAGAGGTTGTTTTGTGTTTCCACAGCAGACACAGTGCTGTTGAGTATTGTGATCTGAGGCAATGTTGGGAGGTGCCTACTGGAGTCCACCGTCATCTCCGCAGTTTTGAGTGTCTTCAGCTCCAGGTTGATGTGACAACACCACAGGCGAGCTGTTCAACCGCCTGTCTGTATGCAGAGTCATTACTGTCCTTGATGAGGCCAATACCATTGTGTCATCTGCAAATATGAATCGGTTGTTGGCGTAGAGGGAGAAGAACACACATCCCTGGAGGTGCCAATGTTGATTTTTGGTGTGTCACATTTGCCTCACCTGCTGCCTCCTGTCAGTCAGGAAGTCTGTGATCCATTGACAGGTGGAGGCTAGCACAGTGAGCTGGGAGAGATGAAAGCAGAGGACTTTTAGTATGATGGTGTGATGAATATCTGAAATCCACAAACAGGATCCTGGTGTCCCTGCGGAGTCCAGATGTTGCAGGATGTAGCGCAGTCCCGTGTTGACTGAATTATCTACTGTTTGCCCGGTAAGCAAAGTGATGAGACATGCCAAAATTACTCCAGGTCCAAATGTGGTCATTCCACATGTACTACAGATACATGTGACTAGCGCATTGGCTTATTAGCATAAAACTTGTGCTTCATGGAGCTATAAGCATTCATATTAGACCAGATCATATTCTATTGATCTCCAGGTAACTATCACCATGTTTCACCAATCTGCAAACTGCAAACTTGGTGACCCTGACAGCGGAGCGCCACTCCTTATATAGACAGCTTCAGCCAGCCTAGACAATCAGACAGCTAAACTGTGCTCCAAAGACAGAGAGCTGTAGGTTTCACAGCCTAAATGGGACCACTTGACCCAAACATGATCTTGGGCGACTTCTGTGTGTAGAGGCTTAAGGAGAAAAATTCTACATGACTACATCAAGGTTATCAAGGTTAATCTTGAAAGTGGAAAAGCACTTTGTCTGTAGGCCATACTACAACCCAGTAGGAAATAACAACACTGAAAAACAGACAAATAAGAAACCATTTAACGCCATGGCCTGCTTACACATGGTAGAAGCTAAAACTCTCCACTTCTGAAATATTCCTGCAGGGTTATGAAGCTGTGCAGTGGCTGGAACAGAACTGTGTTTCAGCTGGCATGCATCATAGAATTGTGTGGTTGAATCTCGGCGTCAATCCCCACATTTAAGGCAGACTAGTTGTAACAAAGGTATCAATGGCAAACATTATTCTAAACTCAAAAGTAGGAGCACAGTTTTGGAAAAGGTATATGAACTCATTTGTTAAAGTGCAACTTGCATGTTGCATGTTTTACAGTATATAAGGGCAGAAATTCAGAAGAGAAAGCGGTTATTTTCAGCAGTGCTCCTAAAAATGCTCTTTTTTTTCAACGTGTCATGACATAACATAAGGGAGTTGCTGTTCGCTGCGGTACTAGGTGGTTGTGAGTCTCAGCAGTCACATTACAGTGAGTTGATGTATTTTCAGTAGGTCTTAATTGCATTTTACCATATATCATCATGGTAAACTGTGACGGTCACAGTTTTCCTATACCAAGAAAAGGAAAGCTGTTAGCTTTGTGCCTGGGTGTGTTTTGTGCAGGTGAGGAGAGGGGACTTCACTGCTTCATCATTACAAAAAACACGATCATTTGTGGTGCTTATTTTATACTGGGGAATTATCTTCCCTGCGATATGATGGAGTTTAGGATGGGATTTTGCAGCCAAGCTGTTGCTGTGCTCACAGCTGCTTCACTGGGAGCAGCAGCTTCTGGTTCTGCCACAGCGGGCGGTGGTCACGGACCCGTCAGAGACTCAGTTCAGCCAAAACATGCTCTGTGCACTGTCCTGTTTTCAAACTTTTGCTAACTTCCAAATGTGATTTCAGTTCTGAGAAGCAGCACAGAGCACCATAAAATGAAGTGTAGGTGTGGAGTTCTATCACGCATTGCAAGACACCATACAAGCGGTTACTTGCTATTATTGTATCAATACTCTTGGCCTCCATTAAGCATCATAGTACACTTACTGATAGTTAGCTATAGCCCATAGATATATATGTGTAGTGTTATGGATCTATAAGCTGATGCTGATCACTCACCCAGACACCTGCCCAGTTCTCCCCTGGTTCTCCTCACACCACAACTCCATTCCTCCTCTCTGACGTTCCTTTCAACCCTCGTCTGTTCCTGATCTCCTGGACACCTAACTGGCAATCAGTATCAAAATCAACTTCAGATCCATTCATTTAAATCTGATGCTCTCCCTTATGTTACATCACTTCCAATTTGCCTTTTTCAGATGCAATGTGGAAGAAATATTTTCTCACAAAAACTCCAGGTGTCACTGTAGGGAATGTTTGAGCATATTTTTATGAAAATCTAGTTTCTTGTCCATTTTCCTCCCTATTGGATGGAGTCTCCAACCTGCAAGTTGCTCTTTAAAAAGATACTTTTTTACTCATCTGCTTCACTTGTAACCCATCACTACCCACCCCTGTCTTGAGGGGAGAACATAGTAGGACAGGTCGTAGACTTTCCCTCCTTTACAGCTACAGATTTAGTTCATGTTTTTGTTTCACCTGTATTCAGTTTTTTGGCTGTTACAAATATTGTATGTAGATAATATAAAATAAAGTATATGATTATAATAAAGTGTACATTTAATTCACACCTATGCATTGTTCTTAGCATCTTTGCATCTTATTTACATCTTCTTTCCATGCATAGTGCCCTGCATAGCAGCAACTGAGCAGTAAGGAATAATGAAAACAAACTTCAAAGCTGAGAGTGTCATGCAATCGTGTTACTCATCCTGAAAACAAGCAGATTCTGGTCTGCAAAAAGGTTGTAAGTGTAAGCCCCAAAGGTCCTAATGAGTACTTAGCCATGATCTTTGTCTGTTACAAAATGACAGAGGTTTCAGCCACAGTGTATCCTAATGCATCACACGTATGTAAGGTTTTGCATCTCTATATACGCACGCACACACGCCGGCATACCTTTGATATCCAAAGCCATACACTTATTCTACACAATAACACTCCTCATACCGCTGTATCTTTGTGTGTGAACGGATGTGACAGGTGTGACGGATGTTCGTTCATGGTCCTAGCATTGTCCCACTGCTGAGCTAGTGCACTAAACAAGAATCCCACATAAAGCTTTCAGTCCTGCTTTAGTCTCTCCTTTAATCAGCAACTACCTAATTAGCTTGCAGTATGCTAATGCAGCCTGTGCCTTTCTCTTTCCCACTTGTTATGCTAACTTATTAGCCCGTATTAGCATCAGGGCTGACTAGCTGCTACGCAGCCCCTATGGAGCGCCAAAGTCAGCTTCACTTGCTCTTTATACATTTGTAATACACATTGGGAAAGTGATTCACAGTAGCTGCTCAGCGTAGGTCTGAGCAGGGTGGTCCATTAACTTTGTAAGGGGAATCTGCATGTGAGGAATGTCATTAGTTTTGTACCTATTTGGTCACATTGGACAGATATCATTCCATATTCATTATCTGTGGAGCATTAATGTGTGTACCAAATTGCTTGGCAATCTATCTAAAAACTGTTTACGTCATTCACTCTGGAACAAAGTGGGGCGCTGACTGAAAGAACGCTGTCCATGCAGCCAAAGCAGTAGTGTGGCTGTTTCCAGCGAGTAGTAAGCACCCAGCTGCTCCGCCTTCTGCTTCTTCTGTGTCAAAGAAGCCAGAGGACCGTACACTACTGAACATTAGGATGAAAGACTGAAAGAGAAAAATGTAACCAAACTTTAAAAGAGAGCAGATAAATAATAGGAAGAATCAGAATCAGAATTCCTTTAATAATCCCCAGGGGGAAATTGCTTTTTGTTACACACAGCTCCAAAAGAATAAAGTAATGATACAAATAATACCACTACTACTAATAATAATATATAACAACATGCACATTCAGAGTGAGGAGATGTATTATATAATACTAATAATACTACTACCACTACTACTACTACCAACAATAACAATAATAAGAAGAAGACAACGGAGAAGAAGAATGTAACATAAAACCTGAGCAGTGACTGATGAATGATCGTCTCAACAGTTTCACTGTGGCGTAAAGAACAACAGCACTGAATACCTCTCTTCTTTTTAAATGGATCTCTTTGTTGCAGTTTTGTCTAGATTCAGGCTATGATATGATGAATGGAACACTTCATATTCATCCTAAACCCATGGGCAAGAGGAGAAGCAAGAAAGAGGGAATGCTGAAGTGAGAGGAAGGTCTTCAGCCCCTCTGCTGCTGCTCTGCCATGTGATATAGTGAACATAAAACATGATGAAGCTGTGTGATAGGACAGGGGAGGCCAATGACTGAACACGGCTTTGATGGGCTTATTATTCTAACTTTGATTTATGGTAATTGACCTCTAAGTGGAGCAAGTCATAATTAATGTTGAGGGGGAAAGGCCAGCCATCTCTCTCTCTCTCTCTCTCTCTCTCTCTCTCCCACTAGAACCACAATGATTACATTGTCAGATATTGGACTTCTCCTAATATTGAGACATCTTTCCCTAACTCACTACACAATCATCACAGTTTAGCAGAACTGTATTTCCATCCATTGTCTGTACTGTTTATCCTAAAGGGGGGGGGGGGACCATTCACCACCAGTGAGGCCATGGGTGGGCCTGAGCTGGGCCCAGTCTCTCTCTCCTCTCCTTATTTCTCCCTCATTCTCCTCCTTCCAGTCCTTATCTCCCTTATTCATCCTCCTCCTGCTCCACTTCCACTCCAACAGGACCTCACCCTACCCTCTCTGGTTTCCTCAAACAGGCACAAAGGTAGTCCACACCTCCTCCTCCTCCTCCTCCTCCTCCTCCCATCGCACATCTCCCTCAGGTGGAGGATAGAGTGATTAGGGCAGGGACGGAGGAGGAGGAGAGGGACAGAGATGGGTAGTTTGAGGATGGAGATGTGCTCTTTGGTTTGGATGGAATGACTAGCGGTGGAGAGCAGATGGAGACAATGGGCCCTAGACGGATCCTATGTGATGGATGTGCTCAGCATTTTACCTCTTCTTCCCTCCTCACTTCTTTTGTCTTTTCACCCCTCCCCCTTTCTCTCCTCTGTTTTACATTCTCTCCCCTGTTTTCCTGTCTTTTCTACCTTCTGTCATTCCCCTTCCCTCCTCTCTTCTGCTCTATGAATTCTTCCTTTCTATTTCTGTCTGTAGCTGCCCATCGTGACAACTCCTCACTTCTCCTTCTTCTTATCTTATTCTACTTCCTCTGCATCCTCTTCTCCCTTGTTTTAACCTTCTATCTCTCTCTCTCTCTGTCTATCTGCTGCCATCTCTCTCTCTCTGTCTGTCTCTTTCTTTCTCTCTCTCTGTCCGCCTCCCTCTCTCTGTCTCTCTCTCTCTCTGTCTGTCTCTTTCTTTCTCTCTCTCTGTCTGCCTCTCTCTGTCTGTCTGTCTGTCTCTCCCTCTCTGTCTGTCTGCCTCTCTCTCTCTCTCTCTCTCTCTCTCTGTCTGTGTCAGTGTCTCTCGGCCTCCCTGTGGTGGTGACAGTGTGACAGCTGTGTGCCGGCCCGATCACACCCAGCCTTTGATCACTCTCCCAGCTCACCATTGTGGCTAATGAGGGGAGCAGGAGGGCTCCGGGGCTCACATACTGCAGCTCCCACACCGCCCTCAGTACCTCCACCACCCCTTCCCTCTCCTTCGCTTCTCTCTGTCTCTCCCTCCTCTCTTCTTCCTTTCATCCTCTCCATCCTCCGCGACTCTTTCTTCTCCATGTGTCCTTGTCCTCCTCCTCTTAGCTACTCGTCACTCTGCTCTCACTTTTTGCCTTTTTAAAGAATTATAGATTTAAGATTGAACAACAAAACAAAGACAAATAAAATAAATGCATTTAGTTTTTTCTGGTATTTTTATTCCTGTCAAGATGTCAGCATGTATAATGTTCTGGGCAGTCACACTAACTAACCACATGAAGCTGCAGCGTCACCACAGCTTACACTACAGCTGGACAGAGTGATGAACAGGACGGACAGACAGACAGACCCTTTGCCCTGATAGTTTGATTTGAAACAGAAACTGTGAATGCGCTCAGTAGATTCCAGAATAACTTAATAAATCATGACAGGTTTAGTGTAAAGTTTGACATTCGGCCCTGACGGTGGCCATAGGGGAAGGGAATCATGGGAGTTTACCTCCACTAGATGTCTGAGGATGTCTTAGGATATCAGATTATAATACTCAGAATGTTTTCAGACAAACTCAGCCACTAGTTCTTAAGAAAACTTGTCATGGACCAAAGCATAGTTCAGAGGAAGATGTTGACGTAATAGTAGAGCTACAGAAAATAGTTTGCATTGAATATATGAAGCATATCTAAACCCCAACCTGGGGTCAGGCCTCACACATTACTGAGGTAGGACATTTTAAAAAGTCATCACAATTATTTCAGACTGCGTTCTATATGCTGCTATTTTCCCAGCGTGAAATAACATATCATTTCACATAGTCAGGCCTTTGTATATGGTGATCACATGCAATAGAGGCTGTGAACCAATCCAAACTGTATCTAAATGGATCCAAACATCTGAGCTGTGGTGTTGAGACACAGTCCAGGTCGTTGCTGTGGAATAAATGTGGGCTGACTGATGTTCCTGGGAATGCAATAGATTAAAATGAATTTATCCATTTTCTTGGTTGTTGTGTTTTCTCCCCAGAATTGTATTAATAGCAGTTTTGTAACGTGGGACATTTCAAGCAAGCGAGATTAACTATGTCAACTTATTCTCTCCACATGAGGTAACACGGTGGTGACTGAACCTACGGCCCACTGATTGTCCTTGTATTTGCAGTATTCTTTGGAATAACAAACTGAATGCCAAGAAGAGCAGTGGTTGATCCAGCAGAGAGGGTAGAAGGAAGAGGCGTTGGGTTTTCTCTGGTCTCTCCTGGGTTTCTGGTGGTTACAATGACGGGATGAAACTTCAAAAACAATCATATGCCAAGAAAAAGATACAGATTCTGATTCAGATGAAGATAAACTGTTTGGATCTCTGTTCAAGTGAGGTCACGTCTGCACTTACTGCCTATCGTCAGGGGTGCCGCTAAAGAGCACAATACTGACGTCGCTGAGATTGTATCTTTGAGGCAGAAAACACTAAATGAACTGTATTTGAAAATAAACACCGGCCTACTTCTTTTTCATCTCCCAATTCAAAGTGAGAAAAAGCATTTTACCCATATTCAGATCCATGACACCACCACAAAGCAGCTTTTGTGCTCGGATAAACTCCAGCAGTCAGAAGACGAGCGGTGAGTAAGTGAACAAGCAGGCTGCTGCAGCAGCCCGTGTCTGGCTCTGTGCCAACAGCCTGTTTGCCCTCAAACACCATCAATCTGTTGATTCAGTTACTGGCATTTGCTTTTGTATATTGAAGCCGTCTGCATGTGGGGAAACAATAGAAAAGAGACATTTACAGACTGAGCCCTTAATGTGTATCGATTCCTATCACTGTTTCTGTCTGCAGCCTTTCTCTTTTACTTTCCTCCTTTGCTTGTTCCTATAATTTCTTGTTTCCTGTGTTTTTTTTCTTTACCAAGTTTTTCCCCTCCATTTTCTTTTCTTTCCATCTCGCCCCGCTCATTCCCTGTGTTTTTGCGATCGCCACCTTTGTGGCGGTATCGCCGGCCTGGAGAAATGAATTTTCTCCCATGTTGAAATGCAGGTATGGAAAAATATAGGGGGAGTGCAGAAAGAGAGAGAGAGAGGTGGTGTTAATATTGATCTTGGTTAATTAGTTTCCTATTGGAGTCCTGTGGGGGGGGGGGGCTCTGTATTTGAGTCCAGGAGGAGGAAAACGGAGCCCAAATTAGAGGGAATTCCATTTTAAACAGCAGCTTGTTTGGACACATAGTGAAGAAATCAGTGCTTCTCATATTTGATATATTCAAATCACTCTGATCCCTCTCTCTCTGTTTAATTAGACCTCCTTTTGTCTTTTTGTTGCTGTCCTTTTACCAGGCTCGGCAGCATTTATGTTTTCTACCTTCATTTGCATTTTTTTCTCTGAGTGTGTGTTGGGGGCTCCCTCTTTCCAATCATAGCCAGCATGAGTAGACGTGGTTCAGTGCTCCCATGAACATGTATGATTACCCTGAAACATGTGTAACCCACAGGATGTGGGTTTTAGCAGACAGAGCGCCATGCTTCACATGGCCGTGTGTGCTCAGAGATTAGGCCTCCCGTTTTTACAAATGATTTCACATTCTTGCTTTCTCTTTCTCGCAGTGCACGAGCAGACAGGCTGGATTCAGGGATCATACAGCCACAGTAACAGAGTGAGCCGTGCCTTCCTAATTGCAGAAAACGTTATACTGCCTGCTGCACCTGAGTCCCAGCACCAGTGCAGCCAACGGCCCAGATGTGCAGCGTCACCTCATGCAAAGCACGGCGTTGTGTTTGTACAGCAGCAGTGTGCTGCACTACACATGGCCTGTAGCAGTGCCCTGCAGTGGTTGTAGTGAAGTCGTCCTGTGACTGTCTTTCATAGTCTCCATGGCCTTTTGGTGAGATTTTCTTCGTTACATTTGAAGCGCTGGTTCTCCCTAGAAGAATCCTGACATGTTTTGTGATCTTACATTGCAGTTTTTCTTTTGTTGTGCTTTTACATGAAAGAGCGTACACGTTTGGATGTGGCCATGGACCTCTGAAAGTGCTGTAATAAATGTGAGATGACTTATAATAGAGTGGTGAAAAAGTAAGGTAGCCCTGACCTCCCTCTTCCCAGTCACATGTTACATGTGCTAGTGTGACTGGCGTTGTGTGTGGAAGCTGCTACTAAACGTGTGTTTGTGTGGAACCGTCTATTTGACCCTTCTTTTGAGTGACAGGATCTTGATAGACAGTGGGGAACTGCTCTCTCAAGTTCATTGGACTTTGCAGCACATGTGAGCTACAGTACTGTCGTAGTAAATGGTTTTAAAGTTGCCATAAAGTTTGAAGAGGTGACTGACTTTCCTGTAATTCCCCCCCCCCCCCCCCCCCCCCCCCCCCCCCCATAGAGAAGCATCCATTAACTCTGTGGCTGGCTGCATGTTGTGTTATCACAGACATCTCTGTGGGGGCTTTTGTGTTGCCACCAAAACCTGCTTACTGTGCCATTTGTCACCACGAGGCTCATTTGATTCAGTGAGTGATTGATTGGATGATTGATAGTGGCTCCTTACCCTCCTCCCCCCTCCCCCCCCTGGCGTCGTCCACCCTTTCTTTTTGACTCTTGGTTCCACCAGCTCACCTGTCCCAGTGCTTGACACCCGTCTCTCCATCTGCATGCTTTGGAGCTGGTCTGACAGGCAGCCCACCTAGACTCATCCATCCATTCATTCACCCACCCGCCCCCCCTCCTTCCTGCCATCACTCTGCATCCTTAATTGAATCCTTTCAATATATTCCCTGTGGCTGGATGGGAAGGGTCACTTGTTTCTGATTGCCTCACCACACGCCGGGCGTTAAGGACTTTCTTTATCAGGCGCCAAGCTGTCAAGGTGGAATGAAATGTGTGTGTGTGTGTGTGTGTGTGTGTCTGACTTTCACCACCTTGTCCTATTCACCTCTGTGTTTGGCAGTCTGAAGACTGAAGCCTCGGCTGCAGATTTGCACAAAGCTGTTTTCTTAACATGTCTGCAAAGTGGTGTTAGATCAATACACAGGTTAGCCACCACTGGCTTTTTATTCAAAATCTGGAGCTGCGCAGTCTTGTTGGCAGGCTGATGAGTATCATACAGTCTCTGTCTGCAAATTGTTTCATTTCCAATGAAGAGTGAAAATCAGCTTTCGTAATATTTTCAAATTACATTTTTTTTCTCTCCATCAAGTAAAAGTAATTATAAGAAGACAGGTTTTTTTTAAAATATCCTGGTTCATTTTGTCTGCCACTAGCATCTGCGACTGTATTTTTGTTTGTACTAGGACACTCATTGCTCCTTTTCACTGTCCACTTCTGACTCAGACGGCCGACAACCTGACGCTCATATCTGCCTCACGTGGTCTTTGGCTTCTTCGCTCTGGGGGTTTGTGTTCATGAACATGTCACTGAACTTCCTCCTCATCTTAAACTGGCTCTTGTGCACAGCTGTGTCTGCACCGTCAAGGAGGTAGTTTAGATTCAATCTATTAAATTGTATTAGAAATATTGCCAAGAGTGTGGCTGGTGGCTTATAAAGGCAGTGGACATTTCCTCAACACCAACACAACCAGTACGACAGTCAGGTTGCCAGTGGACTTCTTCCCAAGAGCCATCACAGTACTGAACCCTACTCATACACCTCAGGCCTGACCACTACCCACACACCTCATAGGAGCAAGCACTGTGGTCACTATGTGCAATAAATGTGAACATTGCAGTGTTTGCACTACTCACTGCTGCTGTTCTTTTATGGCTTTTTATTGTTATTCATTATTGATGCACAAGTGAATGAGTGATTGTATGTTCGTGTGTGTATGTTACATAGTTTTATTTCTAGGTTTTTTCAGCACAGCAAATTTTGTTGCACTACTTGGTGCAATGACAATAAAACTTTTGATTCTGATTCTTCCAGTGGCTTCTGCCGTTACCATCCTTACAATGTTTTTAGCACTGCTTCTGTGAATGATTAAAGGCTTTTAATGTGACGTGTGGGATAGAGCAGTGTCAGTCTGCTGCCAATCTGATGATGGCAAATATGCCAAAATAACACAACACTTAAAACGGAAGTAAACTATTGTAATCAAACTCTTCCCAACCAGTACATGCATTTAGGCTGACGTAAAAAATGTGTGATGAGGTTAAAGCAGTAACATCAGTAAAGCAGTCTGCAGTGATCTATGAACTAATAAGTGATTTTTACAGTATCTGCTTTATAGTGCCGGAAAAGTTTCTCATTCAGTCCTTTAAATCCCTGCAAATCTGCTACTTTGGATGGGAGAAGTTCCATGCCATTAAGCACGGCCGTCCGCTGTGTTCGCCTTGACTGAATCACATGGAAATAACACGGAGCTGTTCCACAATAATCACACTGGCTGGTCAGATGTGACCAGGTGATATTACATCACCAGAGATCACTAATCCTGCTCTTAAAAAGTCATTGTTTTGTGTTTTCTTTCTGATTTGCATTATGACGATATGTTTCACATTCAGAGATGTGATGTAACTGACACAGCATCAGATACTTGTTACTCTCATCATTGAACTCTTTATCAAAAAGTCAACATTGTCTGTCTCTGGCTGGTTCTCTGTTTTCTGTACCATTCAGATGACAATATGGTTTTCTGTAGAACTCACTCGCTGAGCTGTTGCCATTATGCATCACTGTGATTGACTCAGCTGTTTCGGAGCGATGTGGTTGGCTGAGAGGAAACATATTTACACCCTCCAATCTGGATTCTTCTTCAGCTCAGGTACTGTACAAGATAAAAAGTGGGGACATCCATGTGCATCCTTTAGTGTGCATCCAACACCCGCCTCTTTGCACTTGTTGTTGCACTTGCGTGATTAAATCAGGGCCCATATGCTATAGTTTATTTTTATCACATACACCATGTTGGTGTCAGGAATACATGACATTACATTTGGATTGTTCCGCTATAAGAAATAGTCCACAGAGAACCTCCTGTGTGTGTAATGTTTGTTATAATGGTATGTACTATTAGAATATTTAATAATAAAATAATTCTATATATCATGTATTGACATTATTGCGCATTGAACCACCAAGATCGACACACACACACACACACCCATCCACACACACACACACGTCTTTTTTACAGGTGTTTTTCTGATGCGTTACAGGAGGGTTATAAAACTTTAATTTGGGGCCTATGTGTCTATCTGGGTGTTTCAGTGTGCCTGAATACATGAGACAATATGCCTCTGTGTGTGTGTGTGTGTGTGTGTGTGTGTGTGTGCTGCTTACTACAGTGTTATTCCCCTCTGATAGCTCTCTGATTGACTTCATCTGTCTCTCATCAAGTTACTGTTAGCCCTGCTGCTCTGGACTCACTCTACAAAGCTGTGTTTGTGTGCATGTTGGTGTGTGTGTGTGCATCAGCCTCATTAAATCATCAGACAACAAACCTCCACTTCCCAAATCGCAGGCTTGCCTCTGTGCTGTGCCATTCCAGCTAACGAACACACCTCCTCATCTTAGGTTACATTATGGAGTCTCACTGCGATTGCTGACAACTCCTTCTGATTTATGAGGCAAAGAGGATGGAGTTTATTAGCTTACATCCTCACGGCTGAGAGTTCAAAGTCAAGACACCTTCCACCAAGCTTTAGTGAGCAATACCAATGAAGACACTTTATCTTTATTTATCTGCAGTGCAGCTCTCATGTTTTTTTGCTGTGATTGTCTGTAATATTCTTTTTCCTTGCTGCTGCAACACATAAATTCCCACCATTAATATCCTCCCAGCATCATCAGAGCATCGAGGAAGGGTGGGGGTGGGGGTGAAAGGCAGATGTGAAAACACCTCCAACAACTCATTTTCCTCATAAATTGTTTTTAATTGAATCTTATTTTGAAACTGCTCTGCATGTTTGAGTATGGTCTAAGCGAATGCACGCCTTACGAAAGTTGTATATGTCCGTAGATGTTTATCAAAATAGTTATTGATTCTTTTTATTTTTTGATTCTTTTTTGACAAGTTGTTAACATTTTGTCTTGTTGAGTTTTACTATCATGCATTGGCATTCTTCTGACCTGAAACAAAAAGTGTTCTGTGGGTGTTCCAAAGTCATTCTCTAACTTGGACATAAAAGGTTCCACCTGCACCTGCAAAGCCAGTCAGTAGTCCGCAGTAGTTCAGTGACGTAGACGTCACGCAGCAGTAGAGGCAGGCAGTGTTTTCCCGATATAAGCTCCATCTGTGAAGCTGGAGACACTGCACTGTGGTGCTTTGAGCTAACTGCTGACAGACGCATGCTAACGTTCTCACAATGTACTATCATTTGATAATTAGCCAGAAAAACAAAGTATATATTAGGCTGATGGGAATGTCATTAGTTTGTAGTTTGTATTGGACAAAAGTGGACATCCTGACCTGATGATGGTGCTACAGGTAAAGTCAGGGGATCACCGACGCCAGCACGATTCTGTAAACGTTCAATATCTGTACAACCTTTAATGTCAGTCCATTTTGCAGCTGTTGAGATCTCATTCTGGACCAAAGTAGTACATTTAGGTTGCACGTGGTTTTAAAAGAGAACTTACATGTCACAGAAGCTGTGACAACTGTGAATTTGTAAATCACTCAAACCGCAGATGGAACCTCATGATTCCAAGGTCGCAAGCTGCCCTGTATGCTACTTATTAAACACATAGCAATGCAGCGTGCTACTATTACGACTACAGCTACTACACACACACACACACACACACACAAACACACACACTCCCAGGCCCCTAGTGGATAGTGCTGTGAATCAGGCAGTAATCAGCAGCTCTAGTGGTTTCCTGTTAAAACCAGACTCTGATTATATGTCAGCTTGCCCATGAAAAACACGCCCATTAATCGACTTATCAGTTAATGAATGTTGCAATTTAATTGATTTGCCAGAATGCAGATTTGCCGTAGCCTGGGATTAGAGTCAGGGATGAATAAGAGTGACCCCCCCCCCCCGTTTTTAATGTATCAGCCAACAAAGGGATAGAAGGGAAATGGAGGGAAAGAAAAAGAGGGAAGTTGTGATGTAGCAGAAAAGCTATCAGCACTAGATTAGTTGTGTGTGAAGGAGCAAACCAGTGACTCTGTGTATGCCATGTGCTGCTTACACAACACACACTCTCTTAGCACAAGCCTGCACACACACACACACACATGGAGCCTGAGGGCAATGGGAGAAAAGCTGCTGAAATGGCTGTTTCTCTGTCCCTTGGGGGGAGGAGGGGTGGGGGTGGGGGGGTCTGTTATGGAAAGTCATTTTAGAAACTAAATAAACAGGTCGGTTAATGGCCTCTGTTGCCTTACCGTATTCTCACAGTCAGTGGCCTTGAATGTCTCGGAGGGGAAAGGTCACAGGGAAGCTCCAAGTACAACAGGAGGAAGGGGGGGTTAAGACAATCATTGCTCAAACACCTGGTGACTATTTCACTACTACAAGTTATCTTTGGGTTAGAATGGGATTTCATGCTGGAGACATTACTGTGCATTTCCCAGCTGGCATTTGGGTATCCCTCAGTTGGAGCTGGGAGAAAAGGAAGTTTAGATTGATCAGTTTATTACGTCGTCACCAAACCCCACCATCATCACTCTTAGAATACTGAAAATTATTCTCATGCTGCTCATGTGGGGATTCCTGAATCCTTAATGTTGAATTCCTGAATCGTTGGGTCTCTCTCTTAATTAAAGAGTTTGGTCTAGACCTGCTCTTTGTGGAAAGAGTCTTGGGATGCTGCTGCTATGAATAGGCGCTATAAATAAAGATTGATTGATTGATTGATTGATATTCTTCCCCACCTGGAATTGGGTCTTGAAGCTTTCACTTCTTTGAGATGATGTTTTTTAAAATGGTCCATTTACTGTAACACCTCCTGCCTAACCTCCACTTGCAGTGTATGCCCAAATTGGGATCACGTGGTTCCACTAACTTGTCTGTGATTATGTATAAAATACTGAAGGTGCGCTCTGACAGTTAAAGGCATGCGTTACTATTGAGTTTGTACATTGGTGTGAACACCCAACTCTAAACATCCTGGAGGCAGGCGTAATTTCCTCCGTGATAGCGTCTGCTTTGTGGGTCTTGGTGTGTTTAGTTGCAGATAACGGCATGTTAGTGATAGAAGAGTGCGTGCCTGAGAGTCTATCTCAGCTAAAACGATGATTAAGGGGTCTTGCCCTTTAAATAGACAATCCTGTTGACCCAATTTAGAGTCACGATCAATCCAGCACTCGCCACATTCATTGAGATGCCAGGCATTGATTTTCTCTTCCTGCCGGCCCTTCCTGCACACAGCAAGGTGGGGGGAGGGAGGCCCTGGGAAGCCATCCACTCACACTACTATGTGTATGTCCATACATGTGTACATTTCTACGAGGGTTTAGATAAGTCTTATTATATTATAGGTAAGTGATATTTTTCTTATTTTAAATGACATAAACAGTTAAATTAACTCAAAACCTAGAAGAACCACGAACATCTTCCATTCCATTCTACATACAGCAGTTTTAAAGCCTTCATTTTAAAGCCAGTGCATCAATACTTTGGTCATCTGGTTTTCTGCAGCTTTAGGATAAAGCTGCTTTTGACTGATGATTACAAATGAGGATCATCATCATCACAAGATGAAGACAACAACTATGTTATACTTGTGTAACAATATTACACACACATGCAGGTAATTTAGCAGCTCCTACAATCTTTGCCACCATTGGGTGACTTTGTTGTTAGGTTTTATTATAACTAAGCTTCAGTCTATATTGCATTCCAGTCCAGTGACATAAACAGGGCTGAGACAAACACACTCACACACTTACTCATTCATATGTATGTTTTTATATATATACACACTGTTGCCCATAAAGTTGGAATAATTGTTCAATACCCCTATTTTAGTTAAAGCCCGAATACACAGTTTGCAAAGGTTCATTGTGGTTTAAGTTTCACTGTGATATGTTTGGAAGAGTTTGATCAATAAAGTTGAGAAGATATAAACTTTATTCATCAAGAATAAATCACATTGTCACAATC
The DNA here is from genome assembly GCF_042242105.1 of Pempheris klunzingeri. NCBI lineage: Eukaryota > Metazoa > Chordata > Actinopteri > Acropomatiformes > Pempheridae > Pempheris > Pempheris klunzingeri. Next base: position 19,482,879 of record NC_092031.1, read on the forward strand.
ATTTCATGAGAAGAGGTAAAAAACATTTGATTCCAACTTTATGGGCAACAGTGTATATATATGTGTTTGTGTGTGAATTGAATTGAATTGAAATTGATGGAAAAACATTTGTCAGCATTTTAATTATTAACCAAACTTAATTTCTCAGGTTCCATGCTGAACAGCTCTACTTACTTTAAGTTCTACATGCTTGGTGGGTTTGCGTCGGCTTTCATCACCATATAAACGGTTCAGATGATTTGGCTGAAGTGGGGTTTGGTTTACTAGCTGTGTGAACATCTGATAGCTCACATTGTTGCCCTACTGGACTCGTAGTTATTTCGCTGCAACAATCAGATTCTAACAGGACATGGGGGACGTGGCTGTTGCATTTTCTGTGTCCAGCCATTGCAGTCCATCTCTGTTTTCTGTGTGGATGGAGCAGAGGGGGGGTGGAGTCTGTCTTGTTTGAGGCTAAACAGGAAGTCACTTATAAACAACCTAAGTTGTGTTTGAGGTACGAGGACATGTTGGCTGTTCTGCTGTGTTTAGTTGTTGCTGTGTGGCGGTCGGACTGTTTTACGGCACACAAAGTGTATGCATGATGAATTAGAAATGTAGCCCGGTGTTAAACAGGTGACTCATTATAATGTTGCCCCAAAGGATCATTTAAACACCTACCAAAGGTCTCTCTCTCTCTCTCTCTCTCTCTCTCTCTCTCACAAACACATGCATGCACGCACGCACAAACACACCCACTGTTGTCACACTAAATGGCTTTTCATCAGCAGTGATGGTTTCATACATAAAATCAATGATACAGTCCTTTCGGGGGTATTTAAGAAGAGACATTGAGCTAGTTTTTATACACCTGTACACACACACACACACACGCACACACACACACACACACACACACACACACACAGATACTACACACTCTATAGAGACCATGACCATCAGATAGCACCTCAACCATGTAAATTGAGCACACAAAGCAGAGTGTGAAATGCACATCTATAATATTGAATGGTGAAAGCTTCGACAAGAGTACTTCATGTCTGCCCAGGCTCTCTGCTTCATTCCGCAGAGGTGTGTGTGTGTGTGTGTGTGTGAAGCCCAATCCTTGCAACATAGTGTTTTCCCAGTGAAGACAGAGTGAACTCAATCAAATCTCTCTCTCATAGTGTGTGAGATGTCTTTTTCCAGACACAGGGATGGATGGAGGGAGGGGAGGTATCAAAACCTGTTGAATATTTTACAAGTCTACACTCCACTACCCCACAGCAAGAAGTCCCCGATGGTGTGAAAGTGTGTGTGTATGAGTGAGAGAGAGAGATTCAAGTTTGACAGCTACCACAGTGGGTATCTCAGGACTTCACATCTTGGGTCTTCAACTGTGAGTCTTAGCCGTTTCATGCCAGCTGCACAAACACAGACACACACTGAACCCGAGTCAAAAAGTGAAAAAATATAAGATGGAGAAAGGAATGTTACTCATTCCTCCAACAGCCGCAAACACAAACCTTGGAACTGAATGTTCAATTCTGCAAAAAGCTGTCTGTGACTGTCTGAACTGTGCAGTGAGTTTCAGTTGACCACCTCCATGTCATCTGTGTCCCCTGGGATTAACAGCACAAGGCTGCCACAGTTCATTTGAGCCAACGAGTCACAGCAACTTGTTTTTCAGTGCATTCCAAACAGTCATTAGTTTGCGATTTTAATGGTGGATTTTAAAGTCGTGAGCGTTCACAACTCACTGTCACAAAAGAAAATGTCACCAATTAAAAACTCTGTACATTTAGGTTTGTCTTGCCAAACATGGGTAAACATTATGTGTGACTGCTTGAGCACAGCCCGATACAAACTGACATTGTTTTCTAGTGAACTGATTACACCAGCACCAAACTAATGCATGATTAACAGCACACAGTCTGTGATGCTTTATTTTAACCCTTTATCGGGCAAGGGACCATATTTGGTAACTTAAGTGGGAGTTCAAAATGCCCCCCCCCCTTGCCTCACCATGGGGCAGTAGAACTACGAGATCTCTCCAAGCCAATCAGCAACAATCTGGCTACATGACAGACTGGCAAGAAACCATATATAGTAACTTCACTGACCTTGATTTTCACCATGACATTGAACTTTTTTTTGAAAAACTCACGAAAGTAAGACAGTCTTGTAATGACCACCAGTAATGATCTAGGGTTGAAATTTAGAATTTCTCAGTATTTCAATGAGTGCCCTATGAAGGGTTAAAGAAGTAAAAAAGACCTTTCATGTTCACTGAGTGACACATGACTGTGTCCACATGTGTCAGCATTCTGATCAAAAAGGATTTTAAGGACCTTTTGAACTTGGTAAGCCGATTCCCACAGCGGCCTGTGGAGCTGCACAGACTCCTCGGCCTCCACACCTAGCTCCATTCCGCCTGCAGAGCCTACAACAGTGGTTTTATTGACAATTTGAATTTACAGTATTCTTGCTCTCTTCAACAGTGATGGAGTCCACCCAAACAGGCTGGGTAGATGAATGCTAGCAGCTAACTTACAGTCCGCTCGATGTGATTGCCTATTTACATCCCACACCCCCTCACTGGAATCTCCTTCTCAACCTGTGGCCTCAGCTCAGAGCAGTGTTCTCCCCACAACCTCCTCCCATCAACCTCATCTATCATTAACCCTCTTACCAGGGATTTTCCCAATACAGACAATTATTATGTCGTATGTAATAATCCCAAACATGCAGTGAGAGTGTGCTCGGAACAGCTTTTGGAGGCCCCTGTCCAGGAAGTCTTGAATCAATCAATCAATCAATCAATCAATCAATCAAATAATCAATCAATCAATCTCTATTCATATAGCGCCAATTCACAACAGCATCATCTCAAGACTCTTTCCATAAAGAGCAGGTCTAGACCAAACTCTTTTATTAGAGAGAGACCCAATGATTCAGGAATTCAACATTAAGGATTCAAGAATCCCCACATGAGCAGCATAGTGCTGACAATAGGAATATGACTAATAATTGGCAAAATGGTAACAATGACAATAGTTAATATATGAATAATAATAACAGGACTAATATCAGTAAAAAGTGTCGGCGGTTGACGATCCTCAGCAGTGATTCATGAAGCCAGAGAACCACAGAAGGAGAACCAGGACCAGGATACACAGGAACCAGAGAACCTCAGCAGCAGAACCAGGACCAGGATCCACAGGAACCAGAGAACCTCAGCGGAAGAACCAGGACCAGGATCCACAGGAACCTGAGAGATGAGAAAAGCACAGAAAGGCTCCGGGGAAGATACCAAGTTAGTAACAGATATTAAAGAGACATAAAGCATAATGATGGAGAGGAAGAGGAGGATAGAGGAGCCCAGTGCATCATGGGAGTCCCCCAGCAGTCTAAGCCTATAGCAGCATAACTAGGGGCTGGTCCAAGGCCTGAGCCAGCCCTAAACTATAGGCTTCATCACTAAGGAAGGTTTTTAGTCTACTCTTAAATGTAGAGAGGGTGTCTGCCCCCCGAACCCAAACTGGAAGGAGATTCCACAGGAGAGGAACCTGATAGCTGAAAGCTCTGGCTCCATCATTAATTTAGAGGACTTTAGGAACCACCAGTAGGCCTGCATTCTTGGAGCGCAGTGCTCTAGTGGGGTAGTACGGTACTATGAGTTCTTCAAGATATGATGGAGCCTGAACATTAAGAGCTTTGTAGGTGAGGAGAAGGATTTTAAACTCTATTCTGGATTTTACTGGAAGCCAATGAAGAGAAGCCAGTACAGGAGAAATATGATCTCTTCTCTTAGTTCTCGTCAGAATACGAGCAGCAGCGTTCTGGACCAGCTGGAGAGTCTTTAAGGACTTATTGGGGCAGCTTGATAGAAAGGAGTTGCAATAGTCCAACATATGCGTCCAACAAATGTGACAAATGCATGGACTAATTTTTCTGCATCATTCATAGACAGGATGGGCCTGATTTTAACAATATTACGTAGATGGAAATGTTTTTTGTGGGAGTTAAAGGACAAATCCTGATCAAAGATGACTCCCAGATTCCTCACAGTGGAGCTGGAGGCCAGAGTAATGCCATCCAGAGCAGTTGTTGTTAGAAAAGGAGTCTCTAAGGTGTCTGGGGCCTAGCAGAATAACTTCAGTTTAGTCTGAGTTTAGCAGCAGAAAATTTCTGCTCATCCAGGACTTTATGTCCTTAAGGCAGACTTGGAGTTTAGTCAACTGATTGGATTAATCTGGCTTTATTGATAAGTATAATTGGTTATCATCTGCATAACAGTGGAAATTAATGGAGTGTTTCCTGATAATATTACCCAGAGGAAGCATATATAAGGTAAACAATATTGATCCAAGCACCGAACCTTGTGGAACTCCATGTCTAACTTTTAGAATCGAGCAGCAGTATTGACCAGCTAATCGTGTGGGAGGAGCTAAGGTTAGCATAGGGGTCTTATATTGTATGGAGACATGGCATTAGCTTAAATGCTGATGGAATCACTTCCTTAAATTTGGCAACAGCACCATCAGATAGGCATCTAGTGAGGACATTTTTATCAAATGGTGCATAGTCCAGTAACAGGAAATAAATAGGAGATAAGATAGAATTTTGTGGAAAGATTGTTACCATATGGCAGGACAAGCTCATGGGTGTAAGGGAGTCTTCAGCTCCCACCTCTGGAAGAATTTCTCGTACATCTTGGGGGAGGTTGGGGACATGGAATCCAAGTGGGCTATGTTCAAAGCCTCCATTGCAGAGGCAGCTGCTAGGAGCTGTGGCCAGAAGGTCATCGGTTCTGGTTGGACACCAGCTGAAGGCTTTTTGGGCCTGGCTGGCTCAGGGGGTCTCCTGAAGTAGCAGATGATTACCGTGGGGCCAGAAGGTTTGCTGCTTCAGTGATAGCTGAGGTGAAAACCTGGGTGTGGGAGGAGTTTGGGGAGGCTATAGAGAAGGACTTTTGGTTGGCATCAAGCAAGCTCTGGCAAACTGTCAAGCAGGGCTTGACAGAGTAGAGGTTGGCAGCATTCACTCTTGTACAATATTTAAGAGGACAGGATGTGTATTAAAACATTTATTAAAACATAAAAAAATCATACATACAAACAATAACTAAGTGTGACTGTGACTAGCTATCAAACAATAATAGAGTGTGTGTGTGTGTGTGTGTGTGTGTGTGTGTGTGTGTGTGTGTGTGTGTGTGTGTGTGTGTGTGTGTGAGCTCTGGTTTTGTGACCTGAGGTTGTACAGTCATGTGTCACACACTGACCAATGGTGGCTGTAAAGCTGGGTCCAGGGGTGCGTTTAGCACCTATGTGTGAAAACTTTAGGACTCTGGGAAACTGAGTTTGGAGAGGGAGCCCTTTGTTCAAAAGACAGAGAAACATGTAGTCTCCACCATAAAATGGTGGAGGGCCCAACGTCACCCCTGGGCTCACCTGTAAATTATCAAATCGATCTTAAAATTGTATTGCTAACTTTTAAGGCCCTCAATGTCCGTGCTCCTAAGTATTTGTCTGAGCCACTCACCCAGTGTGTGCCCTCTCCTCCTAGAACCTGGAACTCTCAGCCCACTGAACTCAGACGCATTAAATCTGTAACTTCTTTTAAATGTCATCTTCAATCTTTTCTCTTTGTAAAATGTATAAATACTTTAAAACCGCTACTAGAGCATTAAAGGATAGGTTCATCTCAAATGATACTTACATGCTGATACGCATATTGAAAGGGGTTTTGGTCACTGTAATCATGACTCATGACTATATTAGCAAGCACAAGATCCTGCAGTTGCTGTATAGAGCTGTTGTATAGAGGAAAAACCAATGTCTAAAAATGACAACTAAAGTTTCGGATACATTCTCACACAGAATAAGGATTGCTACACTGAAATTGCTTTAAGAGGGATTTTCTTCACAGCCAATATGGACAGGAGAAACTCTTACATCAGGCAAAAACACCTTCAGTATGTGGTGTCCTGGTAGTATACAGTATGTGGTGTAAGTGGTGTATATTTGTATATTTGATGTTTTTTGAAGGTATGAATCATTTTGACGCTAAGCTTGAACTGAGTTGTCTCTGATATGGTTTTTCTGCAAAATGATTTACCTTAGAATCCTTAAAATGACATCTCCCTCCTCTTCCTTTTTTCTGACCCCCCCCCCCCCCCCCCCCTCACAATGCATACCTGCTCATCTTTGACTCTGTCCATTAAACACGGAAACCCTTGCTTGCTTTCTGTTTCGCTGCTGTACACTTCATACTAATACGTGGAAATATGAGCTAATTCAGCGATTTTGAAAAACAGACAGGAGATATTTAGCTAGTTTGCAAAATTCTGATGAAATGCTCCAACAGGCTTCTCCTCTGGCTTGCAACACTGAAGCAGGTGCACGTAATGAAATGTTAAGCATCAATCCGTCCATGAATTGGTTCCCTAGGTTTGTGACATATAAAAACCTTGCCTGACTAAAGACTGTCCTTGGTACACATGCTGATATGCTGACCCATGGCATTGGCTAACACCACATGGACATGTTACCAGTGCTAAAAACTTCACTGGTCATGCCAGTCAGTCTGGGCCTAGTTGAATTCTCCAATCTCTGCACCTTTAAATCATCCATGACCTGTCATCCTTCCCATCACCTTAACACACAACAACCACATACGAACCAACACGCACCCTGAAAAATAGTGAATCAACAGGGTAACCTTTGCTTTTGCTAAAAGCATTAGGGAACTGTTGTTGCTGCCTGACACCAGTGGAAAGGCTACAGCCATTATCAGAGGTTTCATCATTCCAGTCATCAAGGCACATTCATCAATCAGCTGAACAGATCTGGGAACAACATGCAAGCAGGCAAACAAACAAATACACACTCACATCATATTAGACACGTGAGGACAGACAGTGAAACAGCTACACACACAAACACACACGCACACACACACACACACAGAGTCATCACTCACTCCAAGATAGAGACAACACCCCTCTCTTTTATCAATTCATCCCCATCATCCCTCGCTCAGTATCTCCGGCCCCGTCTGTGGGCGTCATGTATCACTCGTCCTCCAAGCTGACAGGCCATCCCTCTATCTGCTGTGATGGAGGAGGCTTTGGCGGACAGCTGGATTCCTAAGCAGACACATGAGGGTCTGATTTGCTCAACTGTAGGCCCAGGATTGTGGTCCCATTGATCAGCGTTGTGGTTTGGATGTCAAAACCTCCAGAAGAAATGCAATTTCTATTGATATACATGCCAGACAGGGAGGGAGCACTGGACCTCAATGAGAAGCACTTGAAGATCATAGTGCATGAATCTGTCTTCTACTCTCTGACCCACCAGTGTTGTCCACATGGGGATTTGTCATGCAAGCGCCAGTTCTCATAGTTTTGTGGGAAAAAAATGTGTTGTTCAAACTTTAGAATGTGCCAATTTATATTTACTGTACACCCCCTGGTGTGTATGAAACAGTCCTGACAGTCTTATGAAAAGGTACTTAAAGGCACAGTTGGGGATTTTTTGACCTAGCCTTGGATCTAGACCTATGGTATTCCCTACATTTGTAGAAGCTTTTGGAATAAGAAAGCCTTGCCAAACCCATATGGGGTGTGTTGTTTTAAAATGTGGAGCTGGCAAGCTTGAAATCAGTACTGCATGTTAAAAATCACATTATCATATGCATGTTTTGCAGATGTAGCGGGTGTAATTTTTGTGAAAAGCTGTTTTATAATGTCTAGGTGCCTAATGGAAATTGTTTAACATGCTTCCCTAAGCCTACCTCTTGTGCATACATATTAAAATCATACCAAAATAAATATCTTCCCCTATCATGACGCTCATAGACTTTCATTGTCTCCTGTGGTCTGGACACTGGTGTGTGTGAACTGGGCAGTGAAGGCACAGAGAGCGTATATTCTGTATAGTGAAATTTCTCCCTGTCAGCGCAGTGCTGCAGCCTTGTGATCCATTACAGGCCCAATGACACACAGGATGAGCTATGAGATGTGGATCTCTGTGAAGACTGATCGCTCAAGAATCCCTGCTCAATATCAGAAATGGAAAGGTGATTTTTAAACCCTGCCAAGACACTGCAGGCGATAATTCCTTGTGATTCCATCAAAACAGGACAAAGCAATGTTTGTGTAATTAGATATGGTGAGGACTAATAATGTGTAGTATGTATAGAGAGGAGGTTTGAAGGTGACTGGGTTGTTTGGATGGAGGTGTGATAGCCTGCAGACATTTACCCATTATACAACCACTACTTTAGGAAACTGATTGTTGTGTGCTTAGGTCTCAACCTCTTGGTTAAGTTTATGTACAACACTTTAAACGACCTAATCCTCATGGCAGTGCACTGGAAGCACTGTTGTCTCACAACAATAATGTTCTGGCTTCAGGCTTTTCTGTGTAGAGTTTGGTGTGCTATTTCTATTTTATCACAGGTTTCCAAAGGCATTCAGGTTATGTTAAGATGAATTTAAATAATTTAAATTGTCTCTGGGTGTGAATTTACTGGTTAAGGTTACTAAGAGAATGTGGTTAAGAGTTTCAAAGAAGGAAAACTTTAATTGCACACGTGACGGGACACAAACTCTGGTCTCCTGCATGAAAGTCCGATGTGCTACGTGCATGGTACCCTTCTTCCTCCACTAAATGATGGCATTGGAAGAAAAATCAAGCATTGCAGATTCAGCTAATGTGAATGTATTGCCTAGAGTTACTAGGTTGGAATCTAAGAGTGAATGGTTGTCTTTCAATGTGTGTCAGCTCTTTGGTAGACTACTATAGTCATATCTGGTGGAGTACTGCTCTTCCTGCATGAGTTTTAAAGGGGATTCAGGGGATTCACAGGACACACCACTAGTACAAACTTGACAAAAGCCTGTGCATACGTTCATGTTTGTACGCAACACACAAGACAACAGTTGCTGCTGGCCATTTGAAGGAGGAAGTGTAGTCGTTGTCATGATTTGATGAATCCTCTCAGCACATGTTTTGTTTAGCAGCTATAAAAGGATACTGTACCTTCTGTTATTCTGTTATGTATCTAACAGAGTAGCTGCTCAGGGTGTGTTTGCTGCCCCCAGTGGTTGATACACATAAACTCTGGGAGGTTTTGCATTAACTTGCACTCATTGCCACCACCAGTAACCGCAGTGTTACCAAATCAAGCAGGACTGTAATCTTGTAACTGCATCCTGACTGTGTCAGAGGCAGGGCAAAGACTTTATAACGTGCTCTAAGTTCCTCATCTCCATAGCTGTTATAATGATATAACTTGCAGGAGAGATGAGCAGGAAGATTTTGACTGTGTCTCAACAGGAATTATAGTAAAGAGCAGAGTCCTGAGGAGAGTTACTAACTTCTCAGAAATCTGCTGCCTTTTGCATATTCTCCATCTCCTCCTCCTCCCATTCCACTGTCTCTGCCAGTTTTTGTTTTTCTGCTCCCTGATTTCTCTTTCCCTCTCGCCACTTTTTTTGTTACTTCTTCAATCCCTCCATCTCCATTCACCCGTCTCCCTTCTCATTCTCTTTCTGTCCTGCAGCTACAATAGCAATGAGATATTTTGCATTAAGGCCCTGACTGGCTGGGCTAAATGGGGCGGTATGCAATTAGTTTTGCGAGTACTTATCTCATTAAAGTAAATGAATTATTGATTTAACGACACTCATGCTTTTAGAGGCAGGCAAGCTGCTTTTATGACTCTCTCTGTTGTTTGTAAGGATACTGTCCATCTCAGCACAGAAAAGTAACCTCTTCTCATTCCATCTGTCTGTCCTTACGTCTCTTATGCCTCAGTTTCCCATCTTCACTTTCTTATCATCTGTCACATCACATGTCACTTTCTCTTCTCTCGCTGGATAAACACTGCTATCATCATCATCATCACCACTGGTTTCCTGTTGCTTGTGGTGGAAACGGGTAATACTGTGAGTTGAATAATCAGTTTAATGTACAATAATCCTAATTGCTGCTAGCGGGTTTGGGCAAAAACTACAATTCCACTTGCTATTTAATTTAATCTAGTGTACTTTCAATTGAAAAAGTACTTTCTTAGTAAATAGGGAAAATAACTCATTTATATTTAGTGTATAGTTTTATTAATACCATTGGCACCCAGACTTGGCCTGATGATCTGACTTTCCTTTTTGTTTTCACTGCTTTGTTCAGTCTGACCGGGAGTTCATTTTAGCTGTTTTCTGGGGAAAGCTGTGGTAACAATTGCTGGGAGTAATGTCATGTTGATAGAAGAAACTAGTTGATTATGTAAAACAATTTGTTTACCCATCCAGTCTACATGTTGCTTTGTGGACTTGGAGAAGGCCTATGACCGTGTACCTCAGTGAATCCTGTGGTGAGTACTGCTGAAGTATGGGGTTCCAGGTTTGTTGCTACGAGCCATCCAGTCCTTGTATCACCAAAGTGAGAGCTGTGTCCACATTCTCAGCACAAAGTCAAGCACATTCTCCGTGGCTGTTGGACTTCACCAAGACTGTCCCTTATCACTGATCCTGTTGATCCCTGTGATTTTCATGGACAGAATCTCAAAGCACAGCCGAGGTGAGGAGAGCATCCAGTTTGGGGACCTCAGAATTGCATCTCTGCTTTTTGCAGATGATGTGGTTCTGTTGGCTTCCTCAGACTGTGACATTCAGCAGGCGCTGGGGCGGTTTGCAGCTGAGTGTGAAGTGGTCATGATGAAAGTCAGCACCTCTAAGTCTGAGGCCATGGTTCTCTGCCAGAAAACGGTGGATTGCCCCTTCCAGGTCGGAAGAGAGTTGCTGCCCCAAGTGGGGGAGTTTAAGTACATTGGGGTCTTGGTCACAAGTGAGGGCAAAATGGAGTGTGAGATGGACAGACTGATGCAAGCGGCTGAAATGTGTTTCCTCCGTAAGGTGTCTGGGCGCAGCCTTATAGGGTGACAACATCCAGGACGGGCTCAGAGTAAAGCTACTGCTCCATCTCATGGAAAGGAGCCAGTTGTGGTGGTTGGGGTATCTGGTCAGGATGCCTACTGGGCACCTCCCTCTGGAGGTTTACCAGGTGCGATCCACAAGAAGGAGGCCCCGTGCCAAAGGGATTATACACTGTTGCCCATAAAATTGGAATAAAATGTTGTTTACCTCTTCTCATGAAATTATTGTTACAATGTGATTTATTCTTGATAAATAAAGTGTATATCTTCTCAACTTTATTGATCAAACTCTTCCAAACATATCACAGTGAAACTTAAACCACAATGAACCTTTGCAAACTGTGTATTCAGGCTTTAACAAAATTGGGGGTATTGAACAATTATTCCAACTTTATGGGCAACGGTGTATATCTCATCTGACCTGGGAACGCCTCGGGTCCCCCAGGAGGAGCTGGAAAGCGTTGCTTGGGAGCTGGACGTCTGGAGCGCCCTGCTTGACCTGTGCCACCACGACCTGACCCCAGATAAACAGAAGATAATGGATGGATGAACGTTCAGAACTGTAAAAAATGTACCAAGTTAGTTTGAGTTACACTATCCAGTTTCGTTTAAATAGAGACTTTAGATTTCAATGACATGATGTGGAAAGAAGTGAGGAAACTAATACAGATTTGCTATTTCCTGAAATGAACAAGCTACCAGCATTTTGCCAATTGAGCAACTTCAGTCTAAAATGTCTGTTATTGCTGTGGCGTTAAAGCACAGCCTAAACCGTTGTTCCTTTCAATCAAAACTAAAAACTACCTTTCTCACTCTCTGCCCCTTGTCTATCCTCTCTCCACCTTACTTGAGGAGATGGAGGGCTGATGGGAGGTTGATCCACTTTGCGCCTGAGGGCAGATGGAGATCGGTGGGTCTGGTGGTGGAGTTCTGTAGCCCCCCTTGGATCCTCCTCAGAGGGTCCCTGACAAGCCTGGCTCCTGGGCTGCTCTGCACCTCCACTAATCACCCTCACTGGAGATGATAACCTGCAATCAGCACTTTCTCTCTCAGCCAGACAGTCATGCTGCAAGAGACTTACTTACCTTGTGTCATCCGCATGGTAGCTGTGTATGTACAGCCATTCATTCTCATTGCTTTGGTTAATGTATTGTTATCTTGCTCATAATGCACATTATGGATTTTCAAACCAGAATTGATGAACAAGAAATGAACAAAGTATTTTTGACACTGAAATCAACCGCATAACACAAGTAGTGGATGTTACTCCAAGCTAGAGACTTTCAACTTTTCATACTGACTAATTCAAATTCATTACAGGCATTGACACAAATGTCTGCACCAGACATGAAAGAATAACAACTTTTTTCAAAAGCTAAAATAGGCAAAGTAGAGACAACACTGGTTATAATATTTATAGAATATAATACATAAACCTGGTTTCCATATATATATATATATATATATATATATATATATATATATATATATATATATATATATAATGACATATATTTATTATGTATATATATATATATATATATATATATATATATAATGACATATATTTATTATGACATCACAAGAATGTTCTGTCCAAGTTTGAGTTTGCTAATGACGTCATTTACTTCTAATTATAACAGATTTTTGGTTTGACAGCAAATTGAAGTTGATTTTGTGTCACTCATGTAGCACTCTGCTGTTCATTACTTTACTCAGTTATTAGCAAGGCTTCGTGGTCAGCTTTACCAAGTGAGAAGGATGGCTGAAGAGTGACTTCACACAACCACCATTTTGAAATGAGACACCACTACATGTCATGTGATTAGGATTGCAGAAGGTAGACATTAAAGGGAATGTGAGGAGATGTAATGCAACATTTCATCCCTGCTTTCTTGAACTTGTGTTTGTATTAACTGCATTAGCTGCATTAGTGTGTGTGTAGACCTGCCCAGGGACTGCAGATGATCCCTGACAAATAAAGTAACACTAAGTTTTCCTTAGCTACAGGGAGAGAAGACAGGTAATTAACAGACACATGTTGATGGCAAAGAATATCCAGTCCACTGTAGAAGGAAGAAGGAGCTCTGCAAATGATTGGAAACTGCAGAGCTCAAAACATATAAGTAGAAAAGTGAATGTGAATGTGCTTTGGATCCTAAAGGGCGTATATAATACTCAGCCTTCCAACTGTCAGATAATGTTTCGTTAAAGGGAGACTGAAATGCACAGGTATTGGTGCTTTGTCTCTGCGATTCTCCCACAGGGGCTACAGCATGTGAAAAACATAGGACACGCTATGAAAACTTTTTCAGCATATTTAAACACATGGATATTTGTTCTTCATTTTAAAATATTGAGAGATGGAGGTCCAACCTGATTTCACAGAAATACATGATATATCCATGGCCATGGCCTCTTAACACTGTATTCTGTAGTGGTGGCACATAATGTGTTGTTAAATTAGGCCACCACAGGAAATGAACAACCCTGTGGCTCAGAGGTAGAGTGGGTCGTCCCTCAATTGGAAGGTTGGTGGTTCGATCCCTGGCTGCGAGTCAGCATGTTGACGTGAACCCCAGCCTGCTCCTGAAGCAGCTTCAGTGTGAATGTGTGTGAAAGAATAGTTTCCTCCAGCTTAGATTCCTCCTGAATGAATGATGTGTGAAGGGATGAATGAGGATGTGATGGAAAACAGCTTTGAGTGGTCGAAATGACTAGAAGGGCGCTGTGCAAATACAGACCATAGAAGTTCATGAAATAGTCACGAAATTCAATCTATGGATTTGTGTCCATGGAGACGAATTTTCCGAAACATCTAAAATTAAAAAGACATTAAATATTAGAATATAAAATGTGTACTCTGTTTTATTTCTAATTTTATATTAGTTTTTAACTCTAACCGCTATTACTCAACATTTAATCACAAGATTTTATCCTTGTTTTCCTCTCTTTATTTTATCGGTCCACATCAGTCCTTTATAAGTCAACATTACGACCGGTTAATGCTACGACCATCCATTTAAATTTATTTCTCCTTCCATTCTTGAAAATCATGTTTTTTGTCTGTTTTTAGCAGAAGCAGCTCAACCGCTTCAGTGGAGGCAAAGACGGTTGGCTTTTCCTCACTGTCGTCACTTCCTGTTAAACATTTCTCAAGTAGTGTAGTATCATAGTAATATGATACTACATTTACATCACTGAATTAAATCACAGGTTATCTAGATGCAGTGTTATTATTTTTTTATTCGATAGATAGATATTTTTAAAACCCTACTTTGTAAATTGTAAGAACAACCAATCCAAAACCCATGTTCCAGAATACTAGCTCAAATATCTGACATAAACCAACATATTTAGTTTCTTTTACAAGGTTGAAGCAGACATGGACCATGACTATGACCCAAAGCATTCCAGCAAAACCACCACATCTCAAAACGTAAGGATTTCAGATAGGGATGCACAATATCAACGGCGCGTTATCAGATAGCAGCCAACACACCGATATAATAGGCTGCTGCTTCCTTGATTAAACACACACCGATGCCATGCTTGAGGATGACATGCGCAGCACAATGTAATGAGGTCGCATGCATCTACTTGCAGCACGATAGCAGGAGAAGCCAAAACCTGTTGGACACGGACATCAAAACTGCTATTTGCGGTGAGTGCTCAGCGTGGGTGATACAAGGAGGAGCCCAGACTAAATCTTTCAGCACTACAAATTTCAATCATTTTATTGTATGACTGAGTATGCACTATACTATTAAATTCCATTACAGAAGAGATTGAATGATCTCTGCAAGTAGTGTGTGTGTGTGTGTGTGTGTGTGTGTGTGTGTGTGTGTGTGTGTGTGTGTGTGTGTGTGTGTGTGTGAGTGAAGCAGACATCCTGATGTCAAAATGGACCAATGAGAGCAGAATGCAGGGCAGGGATTTCGCAGCACCATGATAACCATGGCCTTAAGTATGGCCTCAAGAAAATGCTATACCCTGCAGCCACAGTGCCTCATTGCCCCGCTCCCACTGCCCCAGCTAATGTTTCCACTGCTTCTTCCATGTCAAAAGTGAAGAGGAGCCAGGAGACAGCCTTGGTCCAATTTAATCCCTGAACATAGCCAACCTAAGCTTAGCAGTGTGGCCGACCATTTACCCAACAAAGCATCACAACTATCAAGCTCAGTGAATAACATCAATCCAAAATCAATACATGCACATTAACAAGTTTAAACAGTTGAGCTTTGTCATGCACACAGTTATGCTATGCTATGCCCAGTTCACACGCAGTCAGGGAGGGGACCTCAGCCCTGAGGTCAAACAGCCACCAGAGAAAGTGAGGGAACAAGTGGCTGAGCCCTTGGTGCCACACAATGACCGATGGTCACTGGGTCCAGGGCTGGTGTTCACACTCAGGTGTGGTCCTAGTAATAACATTATAGTAACAATATTAAGGCTGGCCAACAACATTGTGTCTGACCCCAACTATGTCCTGAACATTGATTACAAACTGTTACCATTTCACCGGAAATACACGCTTCCATGATGTAATAGGGTCAGTCTAAAGCAATCTTTTGTACACCAGTCATTCCTAAAATTAGATATGGAGCTTAATCCCAGATCCAAGTTACACTGAAGGGCCTGTTATGTCATGACATTACACATCTGTGTGATGTCTGTGTTTAGATAACCCTCATCTGTGTTTCTTGCCTTAGCTTTTGTTTTTTTGTGATTTTGCAAGTTGAACTGCTGTGATACAAGAAAACATTTAGACTTGATCTGACAATAAAATATTACCATCTAAAGAAAGAAACGAAGAGTTCTGGAGTGGCCAAGTCAAAGCCTGGATCTTAATCCTATTGAAATGCTAGGTGGTGATTTGAAATTGGCTGGGCATGCAGAGATCCCTCAAACATCGCAGCTCAAAGACTTGTGCACAGAGGGGTGGGAAAAACTGTCTCCCAGTCAGATCAGAGACTGGTAGACAGTTAAAGCAAATGTCTAATGTTTGCATTTTGTTTTGGGGGGAGGAGGCTTGTGGGGGAGGAGTGGTGGATTTGACAGCCTGAGGGTCACTTGATAGGTGATGTATGTTTACCAGGTGAGGTCGGCCGAGATGTGGAGACCAAGGAACTTGAAGCTCTCCACCCTCTCCACCTCCACTCCGCTGATGCAGAGGGCTCCGTGTGTGTGGATCTCCTGAAGTCCACAATCAGTTCCTTGGTGTTACTTCTGCTGCTTCGGCGTCCATATTGAGGAAGGATTACACGTAATAGACGTCCATTTACTGCATTTATTTCTTTATAGCACCGGAAGAAAACATTGGTAACTATAGCACTACAGCAGCTTCCCACACAAAAGGGAGGAACATCAGCGTACGTAAAGTGCAGTATATGTAAACAACAATCACGACATTCACGACAGTCATGTTGGTATTTGCGTCACATGAAGTACGACGTACAACTTACAATACCAATACATATGAAAACCAATACACCATATATAATGCAATATGGGAGCACATTAATCTCACGCAGAACAAAATTATATACATACATACAAACATTTGTAAATGAGAGCACAAAACTCAACACTTGGTCTTTGTTGTGTTGAGGTCCAGGTTATTATTGAAACACCAATCAGGATTCTTGAATCCTTAATGTTGAATTCCTGAATCGTTGGGTCTCTCTCTAATTAAAGAGTTTGGTCTAGACCTGCTCTTTATGGAAAGAGTCTTGAGATAACGCTGTTATGAGTTGGCGCTATATAAATAAAGATTGATTGATTGATTGATTGATTGAATCAGTCAAATGCTGGACCTCCTCCCTGTAGGCTGGCTCATTGTTGTCCGTAATCAGTCCTACAATGGTGGTGTCGTCAGCAAACTTGACGATGGTGTTAGTGGGGTGGATGGGGGAGAAGTCGTGGGTAAAGAGGGAGTAGAGGAGGGGGCTGAGGACACACCCCTGTGGTGTTCCAGTGTTCAGGATGAGAGTGGAGGATGTGCCGTCTCCCATCCTGACGTTCTGGGGTCTGTTGCTCAGGACGTCCAGTATCCATGTGCACAGTGAACTGCCTAAGCCCAGTTTGTGGGGGCTGACTGTATTAAATGCTGAGCTGAAGCTGAAGTGAGTCAGGGCTGTGTGGAGAGCTGTGATTGCTGCATCCTCTGCCCGATATGCAAACTGGTGTTGATCCAGGTCCTCTCCTGGTGGCACCAGCTGGGTGTCTGTGCCACTGCTGTGATGGTCAAAGCGAGCGAAGAACTGGTTCAGAGTGTCCGGGTGAGAGCTGTCTGTGGGGGCTGTGGCTGTATGATTGCCCCTGTAGCCAGTGAGTGTCTTTATCCCCTGCCACATGCCTCTGGAGTTGTTGCTGTTAAAGTGTTCCTCTATACGCTGTGTGTATTTGTGCTTGTGCCTGCAGGTCCCCAGATCTGAATGCTCTGAGCAGGGTCGTCACCTCGCTGTTCAGCCACTGCTTCTGATTGGGGAACACTTTCCTAAATGAAGTTATGTTGCCAAAGTATGCACTGATATATACTTGACTGAATAGGATTTGGAGGTCACAGGGTACATAGACATTACCACAGGGTGATGGGCGGTGTGCAGTAGCAGATTGTTGTAAATCGAGCCACTGGCATTGCACTTTGATAATATTTGGGGAGTCATAAGAGACTGAAAAAAAGGGATGAGAAGTGAAACTGCAGGGACATTTAAAATGGGTCAAGCTTCAGAGCTCAGACTGCTGGATTCTACTCTCGTGGTTAATGTCCACATTTTTCAGACTCCATACACCTATTTTGTATGTCATGCTTTCTGTTATAGTCCAATGTCCAAAGTCCATGATGACATCAAGATGACATTGTCAGTGTTATTTTGTCAGACTTGACAAAGCTCCTCCAGAGCTACAGAAGACGTTACACCGTGTGCTAACAGCAAGCAAGCGCCCGATGCATCATCAGACGCTCTCTGTCTCTGTCCACACTAGGTCCATCAAATATACGCCTCTGTCATAATGTAAACAAATGACTTACCAACCAGCTGTGCTCTCAAGATCAACCCAGTCTCACAGAAGTTCATGAAATAGTCACAAAATAAAAGAAAATCTGTGCCATTTTATATGTGCTTCTTAACTATAACAGCTACATTATTCAACAATAAACCACCAGATTTGATCCTTATTTTCCTCTCTTTACTTATTTTTTTTTTATACCTCCTCATGTCTGCTGTGACAGTATAACTTTCCCCATCGTGGGACTCAGTCAACAACATGACCAATTATTGCAATGACCATCCATTTTAATTTATTTCTCCTTCTATCCTGGAAAATCATATTTTTTGTGAGTTTTTAAAGGAAAGCGGCTCGACTGTTTCTATGGAGGCGAAGACGCTCCACTTTTCCTCACTGTCATCACTTCCTGTTAAACATCTCTCAACACAAAAACACGACAGTGTCCTTAACAGCTCAAGAATTCAGCAGAATACCATTAAGGTATCAGTCTGAATTATTTCCTCCTTGGTTCAAAAAAAGAATCAAGTTGTGTTGTCTGTTTTTTTATAGTGAACACGGGGTCATTATCAATGAGCCTCACCGTTTCTATGGAGACAAACACACTTTGCATTACTTTAAAAATACTTTTATTATCACTATGATACTATTATATCGTTTACGTTACTGAATCATTGATCATTTATATGCAGTGTCATTACTAACTCAGCTGTACGAGATATTTGATGAATTCAATAGTAACACTCCTGTATCTTTGAGAAAAAGCTTTTTATACCCTGTGATTGTAAAATGTCACTCATATAATTTTATATTTTATAATTTTATAACCCCCACCTGCTCCTGAAGCAGCTTCAGTGTGTGAATGTGTGTGAAAGAACAGTCTCCTCCATCTTAGATTCCTCCTGAATGAATGATGTGTGAATGGGTGAATGAGGATGTGATGGAAAAGCACTTTGAGTAGTTGAAATGACTAGAAAGGAGCTACACAAATATATATTTGATTAAAATTTCATGACTATTTCACGAGCCCCCATGAGACTGGGCTTGGAGATCAGACTGGACACGTAACCACTCCAGAAAAAGGTGGCGAGAACTGACTCTCTTCCCACGTTTGTACCATTGAAACTGAAAAAACGTTTTATATTGTGATATTTAGATGTTTCTTTACAGGAAATGCCAACAGCAGTAGGTTTTTGTTATGGATATCAGCTCTGTGTGACCCAGCCAGCTGCCTCCTTATTTAGGTTTTTGAAGTGGCATCATTCAGATTCTACTTCACTATTCGGTCGTTCCTCGTCCATTGCGGCGCTTCCAGTGTGACAAAAATAGAAACTCATCTTCCGACAAAAGTTCAGGTCAAAACGGCGCACTGTGTCACACTGCATCGCACTGCACCGCTCGCAGCCAGGTAGGACAGCCATATAGAAAATGCTTGTGTCACTTGCTTTTAGCTTGATACAGCTTATGCATGGGCTGAGCACTTCTAAGCATGTGTGCCAAGCTAGTATTAATGTATAAAATCAGTTGAATTTCCCTTTAATGTGGTTAATTTGTACACAGAACACTTTACCCAGACAGCCGGGACAGTGAATTACAGTGTAGGATGTTTATGTGTATATATATATATATATATATAGATAGATAGATAGATGTGATTTGGACTGAGGCCTCTGCTTGAACCACAAAACATAAAAGCAGGTCAAGAGTGAGGAAAGAAGCGATAAAGAAAGCATAATAAAGAGAGAGAGCGAAAGGACGTAGTGTGCCTCAGGGAGGAAGAGAGCAAACAAAGCAGGTCAAGTGAATATTTTAGAGGTTGCTTTTGGATTCATGTCTGGCTGAACCTTTTTATGTCAAGCACTGGTTCAGCTGCACACTTTCTGAAGCCGCTTTTGTTGCACAAAAATGTGCCATAATATAAACTGTATGGCCACAGAAATGTGAAATATAGCACAGGCCCATATAATTCAGTGAGTAACACCAGCAGAGCAGTGTATCCACCAGGCAGCCGCACAACACAATCAGAACTGACACACAATGGTTACGGCCATGGTCATGGAGGAAGTAGCTTCATTATGGGCAGAGCAGGGCGGGGAGACTTCAACAGGTAGCACCATGTTTATTGTGTCTCTTGGCAGCAGTCCTTCACAGTTCACATGAAGGAATAAACCTGCACACAGTGCAAACTACAGCATCAGTTACTGGAAGGACCGGGCTTTTGTGTCAACACTAGTTCGGCTAGCTGCTCTGACTATAAGACATAGTACGAGGAAAATAAATGTCTTTTGAAAGCACAACAGTGTTTTGTATAGAAGTGACGGGTACTGTAGGCGCTTTAATAATGCTACATCATTATCGCAGCAATGCTGCTTACTTGTGAGAATTTTAAAAAAGTGTGCACTTTGTTCTCTTTTGTATGAAGTGTGCTCACGTGTTTTCAGATTTCACTAAACAGCTCGAAAAGACTTCCATTCTTCTTATTTTTCTTGCTCAAAGTGGCATTTGGGTTTCAAACTCCACCCACTACTCAGGCACATGAAATGACACACAAATGTAACAATCAAGCTCATATTTTCACAATCTTTAAAGCGGCTTGAACTGCAGTTAAGATTCAAAATCATTTGAACTATTATTCAGTGGTCTTCTGCTTTAATAACGTCACATTTTACAACCTTATTTTCAACAACCTGTCAGAAACTACTTCCTAATCATGTTCCAAACATTTCAACCTCAAATATATCCAACTTTCCTGTGTTTTTTTTTTGTCCTAGTTTTCTCAAAATCCTGACCTTACTGTAAGCTTTTACGAGAAAACCGATATGTCAATGTTTCAATTATGCAAACCAATCTTTTTTATCAAAATAGCTCTAAACAAAGTCAACTGAAAAATAGTCTTCACTGAAGCTCATGAGTTACATCAAATGTTTCTGAACGTACATGTATATACCGCAGGATGTCATGACAATTGAATAAGAAACATGCATCCAAATGCTCACAAGCTGCTTGGACTCCAATCATTGCTGCTCCTCTAAAAACGTGTTCTTTATCAAATATTCTTAGTTTTACTGATTTAATCTATTTCATGGTTTTAATCTATTGTTAATATTTTAAAATAAACACCACAAATACAAAACAAATACAAAGATAATGAGCTGGACTCATACTATACTTTGTGAGTGTGTGTGTCTGTCTGACCCTGATTCTGAAAATGAGTTACAGCAGAAGTTGCCCTTAGCAGGTCTCTGACCTGTGGCCCCCTGTCTGCTTCTTCCTTTCACCTCCCCTCCACTCACTGGGACTCCTGCTGGAATCCAAGGCCTTCCTACTTGCAATTAACCTCACCCGCAGGGCAGACTCATACACACACCTGTGGTGATTAGCCAGCGCTAATGGCTCTCTAGTACCCACTAAATACTCTCATAACTCATGAAAGACTTTGTGACCCTGCTCTGACTTGCAGCCTGCAGATCATGAATCAAACAGAAGAGTGAAAATAAGCAGCTCTGCCTTGATTGTTAATCAGGGTGGAGCTCTGCTCCCTCCAACTGCAGCAGCTAGCAAACAGAGGATAATAACCAGAGCAGCTGTATGGACACCACAGGTATGTAGGAGAAACCATAGCTATGTATTATGTATTATGTGTATGTGTGGACATGATGCAGTCATGGAACACAATAATGTGATTCTATTGATTGCTCTCTTTTCTCTTGACCCCTGCATAAGAAGGTCAAAGGTGAGGCTCAACTACAGAGCAGCCGTTAGTTTGAGAGCGATGGCCAGTCTTTCTCTTGAGCAGAGAGGGTGTGTGCTGAAATCTGGCTCCAGGCTGTATCTTTAGCCCCCTTTGTTATTCCACCTCACTGTCTGTGTTGACATCTGTGTATACACTGAGTATACTGTACTATACCATAGTACACTGAGTATACTGTACTATACCATAGTACACTGAGTATACTGTACTATACCATACTACACTGAGTATACTGTACTATACCATAGTACACTGAGTATACTGTACTATACCATACTACACTGAGTATACTGTACTATACTACACTGAGTATACTGTACTATACCATAGTACACTGAGTATACTGTACTATACCATACTACACTGAGTATACTGTACTATACCATACTACACTGAGTATACTGTACCATACTACACTGAGTATACTGTACTATACTACACTGCAGTATACTGCAGTATACTGTACTATACTACACTGCAGTATACTGTACTATACTACACTGCAGCATACTGTACTATACTAGTGTGTAGTATACTGTTCTGTACTACACTGCAGTGTACTGTACTATACTAGTGTGTAGTATACTGTAGTATACTACAGTATACTGTACTATACTACATTGCAGTATACTGTACCATACTACACTGCAGTATACTGTACTATACTACACTGCAGCATACTGTACTATACTAGTGTGTAGTATACTGTTCTGTACTACACTGCAGTGTACTGTACTATACTAGTGTGTAGTATACTGTAGTATACTACAGTATACTGTACTATACTACATTGCAGTATACTGTACCATACTACACTGCAGTATACTGTACTATACTACACTGCAGTATACTGTACTACTATACTATACTATACTATACTATACTGCAGTATAGTGTACTATACTACACTGTAGTATACTGTACTGTACTATACTCT
Source organism: Pempheris klunzingeri (assembly GCF_042242105.1). Taxonomy (NCBI): domain Eukaryota; kingdom Metazoa; phylum Chordata; class Actinopteri; order Acropomatiformes; family Pempheridae; genus Pempheris; species Pempheris klunzingeri. The sequence goes on from NC_092031.1 coordinate 19,505,495, forward strand.
ACTGCAGTATACTGTACTATACTACACTGCAGTATACTGTACTATACTATACTATACTGCAGTATACTGTACTATACTACACTGTAGTGTACTGTACTGTACTATACTACACTGTGCAATACCGCATCATAGTACACTGTACTACACTATTCTATCCCGTACTATTTTACACTGTGCTATACCATACTGTAATGCATTATACTACACTATACTATACTGTCCTAAACTGTACTATCCTCCACTATGTTACACTGCGCTATAATATAAAATCCCTACTTTACCACACCATACTATGCCGTACTATCCTGCACTATACTACGCTCTATTATACTCTACTATACTGCACTATACTATACTGTACTATAGTACACTATACTATACTGCACTATACTGTTCTGTAGCATACTATACTCTACTGTAATGTACTATACTGTACTATACTGCACTATACTAGACTGTACTGTGATATACTTTATTATACTACATTGTAGACGCATAGACATAAAGTAGTCCAATACTGTATTATACTGTACTGTACTTTATGTCTATGCGTCTACAATGTAATATTTATATGACTATGCACTAATTAGCACCAACCAACCAAAGGGTAGAGTAGTTAAAAACTGTACAGATGTGACTCTTTTCATATGAAAAATGAAAGAAATGGGGGGGGGGCAGTTATCTAACTGTGTGAGCAACAGCATGCCTTATGCTTTTTAAGCATTTCAGATCTGTACCTTCTGAACTACCCCCAAATCCACAAAGTGAAAGACGGACAGAATCTCAGACGGACTCATCTGATACATCTGAGCAGCACTGCACTTTCTTACTAATGCAGAGAGACAGATAACAGATTAAACTCCAGTGTATCGCTCCCAAGTTTGAGATTAAATTTAGTTTCTGATTCATCACCATCTAGATTTATTCTGTTTTTGTTAAACCAGATGAAACTAGAAGCAGTAAAATGACAACACACTGGCACACTGTTGTTTTGTCTAGGGCTAAATGAGTGTGTGAATTGTTGGGAAAAAGTTTATTTTACAAGCACAAAATGTGTTTTCACTGATTTCAACTGATTTCCCCATTTAGACTCCATTAATGAGAGAAGATTATTTCATTGACGGTAAACAGCGTGATGTAACAGATGTAACTGAGCTCTATTTCTGCTAACACTGTTTCAACTGCTTTCACTATTACAAATAGTAACCACAATATCCCCAGACTCCCTTAAAAAATTGTGCAATTTTGTGAGTTGTTGCAGGGAAGCTTAATAAAGTTTGTGAAAGGAGGATTAATTAATAACTGTGACTGTGAACGCAACACATATCATGAAGTGAGGATTCCACTGTGCATCCTCGGCCCCGGTGCTGCAGATGTTAGTCTCCAGATGAATGTTGCTTCAAATACAGCAACAGTTTGCTGATGACGGGAAAAAAAAACGCACCCCTTAGACTATCGTAACCAAGGCAACAGTGATGCAGGATGACTGACAACTTGCCAGTCACCTTGGATCAATGTTTCTGCACTCAGCAAAAATGTTAAAGATGAGATGACCCCATTTTGGCTAATTAGGAGACAATGATGTAGCATTTCATCATGACTTTCCTGTTAATTACAGGTGTGTTCACTTCATTTTTATGTGAGAAAGGCCATCTGTGATTTAAATGCTATATCATGTCGTGTCCACATCATATAAAGGTCTGGGGTCTTTTGCCTGCATGATTTTCTTCCTTCATCAGGCTACATGAATGACTATGACTTGTTAAATGGCAAATTCAGACACATACACACACATGAATATTTACATTATGAATGAGATCAGGAGTAGTTTGAAAGCCGGATGTAGCAGTGTATACTGTGTGTTCAACTATTACTTTGGTGAGTTCAGTGTTGGCATAACTAATAGAAATGTTGCAATAGACCTGAATCATCCTTCAATACTGAAAAGAAAGAGAAGGGAGTTGTGACCATGTTGGCTTTCTATAGATTTCAAGTACATATATCTACATCTGTGTGTGTGGTGTGTGTGTGTGTGTGTGTGTGTGTGTGTGTGTGTGTGTGTGTGTGCGTGTGTGCGTGTGTGTGTGTGTAGTCATGCCACATCACAGCATGTGCTGAACAAGCTTATATTCAATTAATTCCTGGGCGGCTGCAAATGTTTTGGCCGAGTGCTGTTTAATGGCTGAGGTTTTAATATGAGGGCAGCACAGCAGAACACACTGCCTCCTACACGGAGAGGTAAAGACTGGCAATAAACAGCTGCTGTGGCGCGGGTCAGACCGCACTTTACATCTGCTCCCGTATCTTTTTCATGTCTTCTCTGATCAGTTTAATTTACTTTGCAGATAGACACAAAACCTATCACTACAAAACCCATTTTGTTTCCAGTGGGATCAGGGCTGTCCTTTTTCCTCCCACACATCTATGAGATCTACACTCCTTTTGCTGTTTTTACATCTCTGTCCTCTGGAATTAGTTGTAGTAGAAGTATTAGTGTTATTGTTAAGAGCCTGAAAGGATATGTTTTTATATGTGTGATCTTCCTGCAGAGGATTTCTGCTGCATTATCAGCTGATTATCCTGAAAGTTCTGCAGGGAGGCGGACACCTCACTCTACCTGTAGGCTGTAAACTGCTGGGCTCACCATCAATTATCCACATTATCTGATCCTGAAATATATTTGCTTAATGGACCCAAGATCCGAATGGATTTTACATGTACTTTGCTTTACTGATGTGTATGATGATGTCATGTTTAACTTAAACAACACGAAACAGAATGAACATGAATGGTCACTTTTGGAAACATGGATATATATTCATTTAGCCATGCTGATTTGACAGTGAGAGGAAAAACTAATGTGTGCATAACTTTCAATATGTCATTTAATGTAAATATTCTTACCAGCTTTCTGAATGCATGTTCAGCTGGGTGAAAAAGGTGTGTGTTCTATTGACTATTAACTGAAAGTTGAGACAACAGTTGTATGTATGTTTCTGTGACCATGTTGAGAGGTTTCTCAAATTTTGATCTGTTGTCATCATCACGGTTGAATTTGAATACGTTTCTTAGTTGTACCTCTCACACATAATATAATATAATATAGTATAGTATAGTATAATATAATAACAAAAATAGATTGTTGCTATAACCTGGTTGAAGCACTTTGAAGCACGTGATCCCAGAAATGAGGGTAAAACAGCAGCTCTTGCTCTTAATTGCCCCTGCCAACGAGCCCTTGATAAAGCACCGGGCAGCTCTGTAACTACTGCGGGTGTGAATGTGCATAATTGAGATGATGTGTGCTGTGTGGGGGCTGACTGAAAACCCTTCATGTCTGGTCAAGCCCCCAAATTATGCTGGGTAATAGAAGTGCAACTGGAAATAAATCCAGGTAAAATCAATGTTTAGAAATGAGAAGCAGACACACACACATCATAATATAATACAAAACGCAACTGCTGTCAGTTCATATAACTACTGGATGTGTGTTGCATCTATTCATAGGGAAAAAAAACAAAAAATCATTCATCATTAATTAGGTCTGTAGCAGTCCAGAGTGAGCACTCTCATCAGCTCCCTCCATAGTTAATCTCTTCCAGATCTACTTTATTTATACGTGACCTTGTGAAAGATAGAATTTGTTTCTTTCCATATGTTGGTTCTGCAGTGTAAGAAATCTCCTCACTTTATGAAACCACCCAAGGAGAGAAAAAAAGATCCCAAATTTATTTTTTCTGGTATTGGTTACCTGCACAGTGGAGTATTCCCTATTTGCATTTTGCTAGCTGCACAATTTTGGTATGCTCTCCTTCTCTCTCCTGCATCTCTATAGAGTGCTACATAGTGCCCCCCCACCTCTATCATTTCCATCCATTTGGGGAAGCTCCATTCTGTGGTTTTGTTCTCTCCCCCCTCGCCTGTGATGGCATGCTAAATGACTGTTTGCGCTGTATTTTTTGCTGACTTTGCACTTTGCATCCTATAGGCGTGCTAATAATTGGCCATAAGCTGGGGATCGAAACAGAGTAAATGGCTGGGATGTTAGTGTGGAGGCCTGGGGACACAGTGAAGAGAATAGAGTAGGTGAGGATGAAGTCCTCAGTGAGTGTTTAAAGCAGCATATAAAACAGGTTCGTACAGTGTTTTCTCTTCTGCCAGCATTACTCTATTGGACTGGTGCAGTAGCAGTGGGGGGGTCAACAGGAAGTGCCACTTTCTGTGTCAAGGGTTTGTAAGTGATGTGCAGTGGCATCGAATTATTGCTTTTGTCTTGTTGGTGAAGTGGCCAGAGAGACCAGAGACCAGGCGCCGTGTCTTTACGGAGGCCAGAGACCAGGCTCCGCGTCTTTACGGAGACCAGAGACCAGGCTCTGCGTCTTTAAGGAGACCAGAGACCAGGCTCCGCGTCTTTACGAAGACCAGAGACCAGGCTCCACGTCTTTAAGGAGACCGGAGACCAGGCTCCACGTCTTTAAGGAGACCAGAGACCAGGCCCCGCGTCTTTACAGAGACCGGAGACCAGGCCCCGCGTCTTTAAGGAGACCAGAGACCAGGCTCCGCGTCTTTACGGAGACCAGAGACCAGGCTCCACGTCTTTACGGAGACCAGAGACCAGGCTCCGCGTCTTTAAGGAGACCAGAGACCAGGCTCCGCGTCTTTACGAAGACCAGAGACCAGGCTCCATGTCTTTACGAAGACCAGAGACCAGGCTCCACGTCTTTAAGGAGACCGGAGACCAGGCTCCACGTCTTTACAGAGACCGGAGACCAGGCTCCACGTCTTTAAGGAGACCGGAGACCAGGCTCCACGTCTTTAAGGAGACCGGAGACCAGGCTCCACGTCTTTAAGGAGACCAGAGACCAGGCTCCGCGTCTTTACGAAGACCAGAGACCAGGCTCCATGTCTTTACGAAGACCAGAGACCAGGCTCCACGTCTTTAAGGAGACCGGAGACCAGGCTCCACGTCTTTAAGGAGACCAGAGACCAGGCTCCACGTCTTTAAGGAGACCAGAGACCAGGCTCCACGTCTTTAAGGAGACCAGAGACCAGGCTTCACGTCTTTAAGGAGACCAGACTCTTCCTTGGTGTATATGTGGATGTGTATGCATAGAAATAACTGGATGTATTGATTGTATTTTACTATTAATCCTGTTGTATTGTAAATGGAATTATCTGTAAATACAGTATGTTCTATGTGTGGAGCATGAAGGGGTGACAACCCTGTGTTGTAAAATGGCAACATCTCGTCATAACTGAACCTTGAACCTTTAATGAGATGAGACAAAAGAAGAAGATCACAGATACAAGCAGCGGACATGAGTTTCCTCTGGAGGATGTCTGGGCTCAGTCTTAGAGATAGGGTGAGGACCTCAGATATCCCGAGGGAGCTCTGTAGAGCCGCTGCTCCTCCATATCGAAAGCAGCCATTTGGGGTGGTTTGGGCATCTGGTCAGGATACCTCCTGGGCGCCTCCTCTTGGATGTCTTAGCCAAGCACTACTTGGCCTCCTTGTCTGACTATGACCGGTTCACTCTGCCTCTCTGTCCCTCTGTGCATCAACACTGAGCTGCAGTCTGAAGTCACAGCTGTGACAGAAATGACTGTCAAAGAGCAGACAGGCCTCACACAGCTCACTGAATGTAGAAGTTCCACGGCAATGTAGTGGACGTAGAAGTCACTCGGAGGATCCACCATAAGCATGTCAGGTTTAGCATGTTAGCCAGAGCACGCACCTGTTGGTCATACAACATCAGAGGTGTGTTTGATATCGGTCGCTAAGTGTGCTCACTGGATGGTGCGTTAATGCTAACATTAACCCACTATGAAGACACCCTTAACGTTATTGCATTACTGTGTGCTGTTCACTAAGCCCCAACCCAGGTGTGACCCCATGACCCTTGGCCTGTGAGCGTACCCGGACGCATGTTGTCTAGAATGTCCCCTTAGTGCCGAGTGCCACCTCTCTGCCCTGTGCTCTGCCCTGTGGCCACAGCCATGCAGTCGCCTCTTCTTCGGCTCCATTCTCACATGGTTTATCATGAATTTTTCATGTAGCTTGTTTTTACTCTCAGGTTGCTGCAAAGTACATTACTTATTATTTAAAATGATATGTTGATACTGATACTGAAGTCCACAAAAAAATGCCTCAATAAATGAAAGAATAGGTCAAACTCATTTTTGATTTATGAACTATTAACATTAACACTTTCATTTCAACATAGTTTTGTTGTTCAAACTCACAGAGCTGCATTAATTACAGTGTAGCTGCTCCGTGACTTTGGCATAGCTGTACATAATTTAATACAGTGTTACCGTACAGCTACAGTGAAGCTACATTTCTGCTCAGTCATCACAACTAGGTTATGCAGAGGCCAAAGAAGCAGCAGGAGGAAGCCTTCATTAATTTATCTCTCTGTTCTGTATTTAACAAGCGCTACATGTGCTGAGGAGGCACGCGCCCAACACAAAGGTTCGGCACAATCATTAAAGCGCACAGGCATACCAAGGCTAATCATTTGACCTTTGCTTTTCTTGTTCTGGGCGTTGGAAGGAGCAGCAGTATCTGCAAAAGATAAGTCCATTTGTTATATCACATGATTTATGATGGACCCATTAATGTGGAGAATGCTAAAACAGTCCAAACTGAGACAGCATGGAACAAATAGCTCCGGAGTCCAAAATTAGCTGGGAGGCGATACTTTGTTGAACCCTGGCAACAGCAAGTCTTTGAATCTGAATAAGCCACTTCCTGTGCCTCTGTCTCCAAAAACACCAAGCAGCACTTTTAAGGCAGGTTTGGTTGGAATCTCCTTGTCAGCAGACTTTAACTTGTACCTCATAACCCTGTAGCCAATGCTTTGTATTTTTTCACAGTAATGCCGACAGCCTGTGCAGACTGAGTGGATGGTGAGCAGATTCTCACATGGATCTATAAAAAGACCGAAGGAGAGTGAAAGTTGGATGTAATAGTAAAGTAAGTTTGACTGTAACGGCCAGAATTCCAGCATTCTGCTTTTTGCTATAGTGAGAACATTCACTTAACTGATGAAACAGATGAAACGATTGAACCGGAAATTTGAATCACACCCAGTGACAGGGTGAGCTCATCTCCATCATGGCTCCTTTAGGGCAAACCTGTGAGTTTGTTTGAAGGTCCACCAAATAGACCACGCAGAGCTAAACACCTCTGCAGCTGGAGTCTGGCACCATTGATTCTGGCTTTGGGCAGGAGCTGCTGTAGTCAATGCTGTGTCAAAAGGCTTTGAGGAAGAGAAGGTTGGAGGCCTGGCTGGAGCTGGAGTCGCCCCAGGTCTTTGCCTGAGGCAGCATCAGCTCAGCAGTCTCATCGCCTCCAGTACAGACATCTCTCACTCAGTGGACCAGAGTATTTCTTTTTGAAAAATCTTTGCATTGTGCTTTTGTGTTTTTCCATCTTTCTATTTACTTGTTAGTACAATTCCTCTTTCTCATTGATGCTACAATATGCTGATCTTCACACCTCTTATTCCCCTACCTCTCCTCCTGCGCATTCATGCAGAATCTGCCTATTTGTCAGCGATGAGCCTCTGAGAGCACCGCTGCACATTTCCTAAATCAATTTTCTGTGGCGTCCCACAAAGGATGTTGTCTTGATGTCACCAGGACAAATTTACCAGGCTTCTCTGATCCCTGAGTGGGAGTGCACCAAGAGAATATGGGCTCATCCGTCCAAATGCAGACCCCACTGCTGCCTAATGAATGTCTCTCGAAGCCGAGTACCCTCCAAAGCACACCTTCTTATTGCAGCATAAGGATTATGGCATTTGAATTGAAGTGCGCCTGAAAGTCCAGAGCAGCAAGAACACAGAACATGACTCACTTTACGGGAAAAGTGGGGGGGTTTGGAGGCAGGGTGGAGAGACGAACAGCCCTGAACTACGAGGAGAAGAAGAGAATAGAATATATTGCAGTAAGGTGGATGTCAGGAGTGTTTGCTGGGCAGGAAGACATACTGACGAGCGAGGGGAAAGCACTCGACATGAGTTGATATGTGGCATTAGAGAGTGAGAGGTAAGACAGAGTTAACGCGGAGAGATGGTGATGAATATGAGATGGTAGTCCAGGCTCTTCAGGGGGAGGTGTGGAATCTTTTCTCTTGCTCTGCTTCTGCCTCACACTCAGTTGAGGTATAAAAATGTTTTTCTGGCTACAGTGTGTACATTTACAGCATGTTTCTATATGAAAGGAGTGTGTTTACAGTGTGTGTGAGATGATTGAGGCTCTGGTGGACCTACCTCACAGTGGAGGAGAAAATCCCCTATTATCCCGTTGCATGCGTGCAGCTCTGCAGGCCTCTGACTTCCATACCTAAAATGTTGACTGGACCACATCTGCTGTGGATGAATGCCCAGGATCCACTCGACCTTACCTCACACATTCTAGTGTAGTGTTGTCCCCGGCTCTTATGAGTCAGCATGTCGTCCTTGGGCTTGCTCCTTCAGTGTGTGAATGTGAAAGAATAGTCTCCTCCTGTATGAGTGATGTGTGAATGGGTGAATGTCAGGACATCCTGAGGAAGGCAAGTGTGTCAAAATGAGTTTTGTGTATTTTGTAATGCAGTGGGATATGTTCATTGCAGGACACCCCAGCTGCACCATACACAAATACAATAGAAATGCATACCTTGGAAAATGTAGGGATACATAAACCTTCCCTGTAATACCATAACATGGAGTAAAATGCACAAATGCATACAAACACACTCAGGGCTGCTTAACAATGTGCTATTCAATCTGTTTTGGAGCTCTGGAAGTCATTAAAGAGGCTTTACATATATAGGAATTCACCACCAACATACCGTCCCACCCCCGCATATACAGAAACACATTCACACAACACACACACATACACACTTGCTTCCAAACACAGATTAGATCTGTTCTCTCTGTATTATGTTTATGAGACAGCTGTTCTCGGGCACACACTCTTACTTTTTCCTGTCTTTAGCTGCTAAAACTGAGTGCAGTGTTTGCTCTGTAAGCACTCAGCGAGTTGCCCCGGCTTTCAACTCATAATGCCTCCCCACTTCCAGATGAAATACAGGCTCTTGCAGCCATCACATTTAACAAGACAGAGAAGAAAAGAAAGCAGCGGAGGGCTCAACTCCTGTGATGTATTTCCTCTTCCTCTCCCACTGTCCCTGTCAGGTGACACAGACACTGTGTGTGTGTGTGTGTGTGTGTGTGAGAGAGAGAGTGTTTGAGGCACCTGTCACAGCAGGGAATGCTCGATAATTGATTTCAAAGACTTTTTCTAGCAGAGGAGAGTTTTCTTTTAACAACCCCCCCCCCCCCCCCCCCCCCCCCCCCACACACACACACACACACACACACACACACATTCACCCACACATACACACTTACACACACACCTCCCTCCATCCTCTTTTCCCTGCCGACGACAATAACAACAATGCCTACTTATGCCATAATAAATGGCTGAGTCGAGCAGCCTTTGTTTACTCATTTGTGACTGTCAGCCAGCTGTTGTCCTCTGTACTGTAAGCCCCCACCCCCGCCCTCCCACTTCCTGTTTCCCTAAGCTACGGCAGCCATCTTGGATGTCAAATGCTACGCCATGTAAGAGCAGCTGTTACTGTTATAACAGGGCTTTTTTGTTGCGGCGAGACATTTAGCACTGACAAACACAGTGCATCGTGCCACATATTGTGCTCAAGATGAATGCCGAACCGCTTGCACACAATACTCACACGCTATGAAGTAATTCATCAGAAGGGCAATTCAAGTTCGGATGGTTGTTTTTACCACTCTGCCAGAGGGACGGAAGATGGAAGACAGAGAGAAAAGTTACAGTCACTGGCTGCCACACTGCCCAATACACCCTTACTTCCACGATTCCTTCAACTCAAAGTTCTGATATTTTTTGGCCAAAGAGTCCAAGTTTCTAGACGCTTATATATAAAATATATACTGTATAACTTAGTTTCTTCTCTGATGCTTGGTTGTATAATCAGAATGGACTGAAAAGAGACTCCAAAAAATGCAGAGGTGAAAGTATGTGCGACAAGACTCTCACCATAAACACACACACACACACACACACGTCTCCATAGCCGGCAGATGTGTGGCGTCTGTCTCTTAATTGATGAAGTCAATTACATCCCATAACAGCTCCCCTATTAGCAAGCAGGAGCTCGGCAGGACATGGATCTCAGAGCACGGCGGGCAAGTGGGAGGTTCCCAGCTGGGGGCATAATGGGAAAACAGCAGTTGGCCTATGGGGGAATTTACCCCCTTGTCCTGGATCCTGTGCCCAAAACCCTGCCAGTATCTCACCGAGACAGAGAACATCTTTCTGCATGCATGCAGATTAACAGAAAATGCCCGACAAAATCCTTTAAAGCAGAAGCTGGAATTGAATTAAGAATAGATACTGAGCAGTAAAGTCCAGTAGAATTACTAAAACCTTTTCAAGCTTTAAGAGCTCTAAGTTTTGAGAAACGAACATGCTGCTATTGTCTCTCATGTTTCATAGTAGTTCCTTCCAGCCTTTTGTTTCTGAATGAGTTGACTTTATTTGCCGATTTGAGAACCTGATCAGATTGGGATTTTTCTCACCATGTACTGTGCACCCCTAGAGCTGTGTTTGCATGCTGAATGATCTGTTAACAATGAACACATTATTTATTTATTATTTTTATATATATATTTACATATGTGAGAAATAGCCCCTTGCTTGTGGCTTCACTGAATACGTTTCAATACTAGCATTAATGATAGTAGCAGTGGAAGCAGACTAGGAGGCAAACACACCACAAGTGTGAAAATGATTTTAGAGCTAGGCTGTGAGGGATTAGTCAGCAGTCGTCTGTGCTTCAGCTGGGGCTGCCTTTATGTGATAGATTGGAACAGGGATGAGGTAGGATGAGGGAGAGTGTAGGTGGGGGCAAGGGGCAGCAAAAGGGCAGGGCTCATCCACAATGCCCTGCCACGGGGCAGGTAAGAGCTGGCAGGCTGTAAAAATGGTAAATGGTAGATGGTCTGTATTTGTACAGCTCCTTTCTAGTCATTTCAACCACTCAAAGAGCTTTTCCATCACATCCTCATTCACTCAGGAGGAATCTAAGCTGGAGGAGACTGTTCTTTCCCCCCTCTCTTTATTATCCATGTATCTATTTTTGCATAGTGTCTTTTCTTCTCACTTACCGTATTTATTTATTTTCTTTCATCACATTGGAATGATTTATAACAGATTGGTCTGTCCTGACAAGATTTTGGGGGTTAAAGGTTGATGCTGATATTATGGTTAAAAATGGCCACTTACAGGTTGGGTGACATGGGATTCCCTGTGCCACAGTTTCCAAGTTATTATTTTCATAGACCACTAATATGTTGAAGGAGAAACTCAATTGCCTCACTGGCAATGTTTTGTTCCAGTGCAGGAAGTGTTATAACACAGCAAAGTCACAGGGACGAGGTCAGCGATGGGGGTATTACACGTCATGCTTAGGTCTGCACCAAATCTTTCAATAATTAACCAAGATCATGATCTTTCAGGGACATTAAACAAGCCTAACCATGCTGTTTTATTACTTTATTGACTTTGGATCTGGTTGTAGTTTTGGCTCTCATTTGCACCTGTTATAAAAACACTGCATTAAACACTTCAATAAATGATACGTGATTTAGTGTGTGCCTGGCATTGTCGGAAAAATGAGACTCAGATTCTTTCTAAACTATTTGACATAATGAGTTGTGATCTTCAAGTTATTCTATGGTTCATTGTGTGATGAAAAGTAGTATCACTGAGGTGGTTGAAGTATGATGTAATGTTGTCCAAGCTTGGGTGCTATCTATGACATTAGCAGCGGAGCATTGCAAAAAACAAAAAACAGGCTGTTGGTCATTTGAAAGGGAACTTTTTTAAGTGCTTTAATCCCGCTGCATAACCAAAGCAGTCATTGCCCCCCATCTAGCCCTCCTCTGCCTATTTCTCTCTCTGATGAGGGAGTGGTGATGACATGTGCAGGGAGATGGAGACAGAGTTCCTAACCAGGCCAGTTATGAGGCAGTAAGTCTACTATTGATTAACTGTCCACATCGCTGCCTGGCCTCCTTTGTTTTCTCAAGCACACAGCGGCACATATACAACAGTGTAGAGTCCAGACGGGGGTAACCTTTCATCACCTTTCCCTCCGGTTTCTATCACTACTTGTAGACACACACTCACATACAAATATTCTTTCTTGAAAAGTAGCAGTGATGGAGGGCGAAAGCTTGAAATTTTAAAAACATGGTGAGTTTGGTGTCCTGGAGACTGAAGCAAATACCGAACTTGGTGTCACAGACATTAAGTTCATATAGAGAAGATCTGCAATAGCAAATCTATTTTGGAAACATTCATATTAAATGCATCTACAAAGTGTTAACTGTCAGCATGTCTCATTTGTTTTCCAATATCTGCCCCTGGCAACTAAAGCTAAACTAAAGATTCTATGGCTACGTGTTGCTGACTGAAGGCACTTGGTTGAGGTTCCCAAACTGTGACATGGGGCCCCTTAGTGGGATGCAGAAGTTATCACGGTGTGTGTGGGGGGGTAATATCTTAAATTTTAAAACACAGGTGTAACTGATATTATTTTTCACTGACATTGACACTGACATTGTATTGCGACAGGTGCTGCAACACAATTATATAATTGTGATGGTTACACCAGTGTCTGCTGTGAAACAGGTCCGTAAGTCTGATTTTTCTTCACAACAAAGAAGCAACAGAACAACGGTGCTCTAGCGCAGCCAGCAAGACGATCAGGACCTATTCAGACAGAAATCTGTGCCCCTTCATTGGCACATATGCTAAACAAGTTTTTATTTTAGGGCTCATAAAAATAAGTTACTGATATTGACATTATAAAAGTAATTTTGGAATTTGTGACACGGAAAAAAGGTTTTGAATCATTTTAAAGCCATTTATTTTTAAATTAAGAATTCACCTAAATCACTTCCCACCCAGTGCTGTTCCTTGAGCGGTTTTTCAAATGTTGGGTAATGTCACAGTCCCCTCATCAGAAAAACCTTTCCGTTGAATGTATTCCAGGCAGTGATTATGATTCCTCCAAAATGTATCTGGCAAAGCTAATTGGTATAGAAATGCATTTTGTAGTAGAACACCATGTATCTGCAGCATCTTGTCTTTTAATGGTATAACACTGAGGGCAGACAGCAAATAAAGTAAAAAAAAATAGCATTAATGAAGTATAGATTTGTTTCCTTTTCATTTGGAGCAGCATAATAACAATAATCAATGCAATACATTTCTCTGCATGCCAGCCAACACCTAATTACAGCTAATTACCAGCGGCTGCCATGTGCGATATGATGTGTCTTCTTTCTGTGAGCCATTCCCAGTAATTACACATATATCATGTCATCCAGTGAATCATTATTACATAGAGGATCCCCCAGTGGCTCTTTTTCCATTGGACAGAAGAGAGAAATGGCCCACGTCCACCTGGACCACTGTTGTCCAGACCAGGCCAATCCTCCACATCCAGGCCAGACCAGTCCAGACCAGTCCAGGTCTGGCAGTAGAGTGGCATATGGGACGGGCACTGTCTGCCAGGCCACTGCCAAGAGTCTGCAGGGCTAGTGATCATAGGGCAGCAAACTCTACGACCCCACACAGAAACCACTTTAATCTTCACCTGGGTTACAAATGATGGAAGGGGAAGAAAGACTAATGTGAACAGAGAAGAGACTGATGAAGGAAAACAGATTAGTATTTGTCTTTCAGACTTTGTTTTGTCCCATTTTCTTTCTTTGCTTGATCATTTCATGGTAAAAAAGAAGAGAGAGAAAAGGAGAGAAAAGACAAAAGTGTGGTTTTTAAGAATGTATATGATATGAAGGATCCAACAAGTACTCAAAATGAAATGAAAGAACATGCTGTTTGTCAGTGCCTTCCACAACTGTTCGATTCACTGTCACAGTTTAACATTGGTTTGGTGTAGGCTGTAGCTATTTACTTAAGGGTTGGAAAAGATCACGGTCATGGTGAAAAGAGGCTTCTTGTGACGGTTGGTCGGATTCTGTGTTAATACAGCCACTCGTCTGTCCTGAGCTGTTCCTTAAGAGGTGTTGTAATGTTAAAACAAAGGTCATTGTGATCATGTGGCCACAAGAGATCACACGTCAGGTCAAGTGGATGTTAACTTCTGGTTTGTGACAACAAGGGAACTTTTTTCCCCTTAATCAAACACCCAGACCTTTCACATTCTTACACAACACTTGAAGGGCACATTCCTTTCTGGATTGGCACTAAACGTTGGCAGTCAGTGCAAATTGTTCACTGCAGATTTGTCCGATATGAATGAAATGTGGGTCTGCTCTGATGTGGTCTGCTTGCAGCGAACAAATAGAAATAACGATGAAGAAGAAAAGGTGTTTGGAGAAAGTAAAAGATGCAAACTTGGCATTATGGGTCATGCTCCTCCATCAAAGCCCCCGTTGCCCTCCGCAGTATGTTAGTGATGTGGTGTGGACTGGCAGCGACGGGCTGGCAGGTGGTACATTATACCAGGGGAGAGAGAGGGGGAAAAGTATTTATGGAAGAGGAACAGAGGCAGAAGGAAATAAAACCAGTTTTGTGTGACAGAAGGAGAATGAAGTGGCATAGAGGCTGCTGGTATGTGTATTTGTGCTCCAGTACGGAGAAGTTTGTGTGTGTGTGTGTGTGTGTGTGTGTGTGTGTGTGAAAAACTTGTGACGGCAGACAAAAAAAACAGAAAAACAAGAAAACAGCTGAAGATGGGGAAAAGATTTGAAGAAAAGGTAAAAGGTAAAGAAATGCTGAAAGACAAGGAGTGAAGAAATGCTGACAGAGAGAAATGGAGGTGAAAGAGAGGGAGCAATAGGTGAAGAGGGCTGCAAGATAGGGAAGAAAATAGGTGAAAGCAATGGATAACAAGGTAAAAGGAAGGCAAAGAGGGTGGCTAAGGTGAAAGGGGAAACAGATGAAAGAGAGGGAAATCTTTGAGAGTGTAGAAAAAAAACCCACGGCTCCATGGCTGAATGTGATTGGCCAGTTAGTTAATGCTTTAAGAGTGTGCTTGTTAAGAGAGCTTTGCTGGACGCTGCTTGAATAGTATTGCAGCGGCTGCATCCCTAAGGGCCCCGTTACACCAGCCTTTAAACAGTAGAACTTCACGTCAACAGGTCACTGTGACCCTTGGATTCACAAGCAGGAGAGGAGCTTCCACAAGGAGTTCTACTTTAGTCAAGTTTGACATGCAGATGTGTGACACTGAGCCCGTTTACATGACCATGTTATCAGATTATTCAAGTGATCATGTACACAGCACAATGTGATGTGCTTTATCAGATAACGGCAGTTATCTGATTATGAGAAATCGGATGAACACACCTAGACTTCTCCCCGATACTCCGATGTCTTCTAGCATGTATACCTGTTAATCTGATTTATTTCGTTCTTTTACATCTGCGTATGTGTAAAAAAAACCAAAAAAAACATAGAAAACGGAAGTGACAAAAGACAGCATACATGGCGTGCAGCAGTGGAAGGTTGCTCAATTTCCACTTGTTTGAGGAGGTTTTTGTCTTTTTCCAAAAGTAATGAATGCACAAAATGGAAGATGGAAACACTTCGCTCGAAAAAGTCCCAACGTAGCAAAAATGTAACAAACATAACTGATGAAGACGGTCAGCTGGTCAGTACATTGCCGCAAAATCACTACGTTTCTTTGTCTTTGTCTCCAGACAGCACTAAACATAGCCAGTGATGTACTTGGCCACCTGGCATACCAGGACAAATGCTGGTGGACCACTGCATCTGTTGGCCAGTAAACTGTTCCAAAGTCCACAAAGTTTTTCTTTCCTGTTATGCTACATTTACAAGTTCACTTGAAATTTGCTTGACAGTAAATGGAAACATGCCAAGTGAGACATTGACTACAGCAGCTTGTACTGGTCACTAGTCAGGTCAGGTCAAGTCACTTTTATTCATATAGCCCACAATCACAAATCACAATTAGCCTCAGAGGGCAAAGGAAGTCTGTACAGCATATGACACCCTCTGTGCTTAAACCCTCCTCCCACAACAATATGTATTTGATCCCCAAGCAAAACATGACTCAGTACTTGGTGGAGAAACCCTTGTTGGCAAGCACAGAGGTCGAGTCAAGTTGATGCCCAAGATCTCAATTTTGGTTTCATCTGACCACATCACATTCTCCCCAGCCTTCTCTGAATCACTCAGGTGTTCATTGGCAAACTTCAGACGGGCCTGTACATGTGCCTTCTTGAGCAAGGGGACCTTCCGGGCACTGCAGGATCTCAATCCAGTACGGCGAAGTGCGTTACCAATGGTTTTCTTGGTGAACGTGGTCCCAGCTCCCTTGAGATCATTAACAAGCTCCTCCAGTGTAATTCTGGTCTGATCCCTCACCTTTCTCAGAGTCATCCTTACCCCACGAGGTGAGATCTTTATTTGTATGTTTATGACAAATAAACCACTTGTGTTCATGACACACACACACAGTCATTCACTGATACATATAATCACTCATATACTGTGCATACAATTATTATTCTTTCATTTGGCTCAATTACATGAGCCCTTCTTCAGTTGATAACGCATACAGAAATCTAAAAAACAAGTCTTACAGGCATCACACACAGACACATACGTGCAGTCTCACACACACACACACACACACACACGCACACAAACACATTATCAGTCATGGGGCGAGCCAGCTGGCAGCAAGGGCAGCCCCACATCACCATTACCATAGGAATCCTCAATCACTGGGAACTGCTGGTAATGGAGCAGTACTAGAGAGACAGCATGTGTGTGGTGGTGTGTGCGTTTTAACATGAATGAGTGAGTGTGGAAATGTGGCAAGGGATAGAAGGTGAGAGAGTGAGAGAAACAACGTGGACGTGAGGATAGCAGGCCAAAAGCAGAACGTGTGTGCGCGAATAACAACCTGCTCTTTCTTTACCCTCAACTCCAAAATAAAGCCCATTTATAATACATTCCTCTGCTATTGTCTAACCCTCTCTCCTCCTCCAGCCCTCTGTGCTCTGTCCCTCCATCTTTGCATTCCTTCATCCATGCATCCTTCCAAGGTTGATTTTCTTTTCCTTTAAGACCAATGGGATGAGCATTTCATGCATGAAATGACTAGTCTGGGTCCCCTGGTACCCCTGTACTACACACACACACACACACACAGACACACTGATAGAATTCAGTGATGTACCTACATCCCAGTGTTATGGATTTAATGATTTCCCTGGAGCGAGCATTACACAGACGACATGTATGTATCACCAACTACATCAACTGTGGCTCCCTTGACCTTGCAGATTATTGCTTCCTCTGCAGTGTGGAGTTGCGCATGTGGTTGTGTGTCTGTGTTTGTGTTTTCTTTAAGTGTGTGTATGCAGCATCTCCTATTAGACAAGATGTGGTCACTATTGATCTGACTCATAGATGACATCCGGTCTGATACACACTCACTTTGTCAGACACACACATTGGAACTACGGCTTCAGTGGGAAAAGGCTTTTCACCATTTGAACCCATATTATGGAGCCATACCCTTTTTCTTGTTGTCTGTTCAGACAGACTTCGTATACATACTTGACAAAGAGGTCAGCTCAAGTGTGCCTGGTGTGGTCAGAGGAGGGAAGGCTTCCTACAGTGTCACTGATGTGCTGATAGTCTGAACAGCTTTCTTTTCATAGCAGTGCAGCATAAAGCTGTGAGTTCCATCACCATCCTTCCTTTCAATGCCAAGCTTTCACATGCTCCCTATTTTTCAATGTGTTATTTGCTTTTTTTTTTCCATCTCTCTATGCATATTTATCGATTCAGTAAACAGTGAGTAAACAGAGTATAAAATGTTTAACCAATGTGGACAGAGGCATATGGTGCGCTCCCAGGCCACTGTAGAGTAATGAAGTCGTATTTGTTTCCTGTTGTTTCGATCTGATTTAACCAATATTTGTGCATTCTGAATAATTCAGTGGATTTTCTCCCTGTTGCAAAGCGCTATGCCTTAAATCTGCATGTATAATTGAACATATTTATGCTAATCTAATTGTTTTACAGTTAGCTGGCTTTGTAGTGCTTAGTCTCTGGAATAAATAGGCGACACAAGGAGAAGCCGGCACAAAGCTTAGCAACTCCCTCCTGCACCCCCCCCCCACCCCAGCACCCCCCCTACAGCCCCGTGGGACTCCTCTCAAAGCAGCTGTTGACAGAGGCGAGCGAGGAGAGGTGATTCCAGGCGGGGGAGAGTGGCGCATTTCCAATCTCACATAAGAACGGGCTTTGAAACAAACCGCACCATACTGTGTTCACATTATACTTTTTGTGTTTCGTGGCAGTTCGAGTTAAGGCCTTAATGCCTGCAGCCAAATGCCGCGCTGCTTCTCTCGCACTGAGACACTAGTTGGATTGTGAATGACTGATCAAAAGCCTCTTAATTCAAGGAACAGCTTTTGACTGCAATGCAACTGAGGAGGAACTGTGGATTCTTAGACAGTGTGTGTATGCTTGCATGGGCATAGTTGGGAATACAGGGGCTATTGTGTAGCCAGCATCAGCTGGGTTACAGCTGTCAAGGTGAGGCTTGTGATCTCACTACCTCATGGCCTCATGGCTGACTGAGAGAATGCAAAGCTGCCATCAAAGCAAAAGGTGGCTCCTTTGAAGAATCTAAAATATAAAACAGATTCTGGTTCTTTGTTTGGTACATAATTCCATATGTGTTCCTTCATAGTTTTGATGTCTTGTAGAAAATAATATGAATGAAGGTGTGTCCAAACTTTTCACTGGTGCTGTATGTACATATCTATCATTTATATACTGAAGAACATAATATGTATCACATCATTGTGTCTGCATACATCTACACTGAACCGCAGCCACCAGTAAATTAAATACCCAGACTGGAAGAATTCATATCAACTACTTACATACATACTGCTGGAATCAGAGGAAGTCTTTCCAGCGATCTCTTCATTCTCCATCCAGGACCAGCGTCCATAAGTCTTGTTTCACGTTCAACACATTTAGTCTTCAGTCTTCAGTCCAGATCCAAACAATCCAGAAGATTGCAGAATATATATTTAATCTCTCAGTCTCTCTCCCTGGCTCCTCCTACACATGCTAATGTGTGTGTGCTATATTTACATTTGTGTCTAAACTTTAAATTCTTCACGTCTCAATTTGAAATATGGCATCTTCATCACAAGCAGGAGCCTCGGGGGGGTTTAGTGGTTGCTAATTTGCTGGATCATCAGCAGAGAGTGATTCTCCCTCCCCATTTTTGCCTCTGCCACAGCGGACCTTCAGGAAAGCTACCATGTACATACTACCTGGGGGTGGGGGATGTTGGCCTCCTCATGCTACCCTCAGTCAGGGCACCGTGGTGGGGTGGAGGTTGACTGCTCAGGGGCCCCCGAGTCTGGCACGACCGTGGCCCTGCCAGAGCTTGAGGCTGTTGATAGTGGATCAAAGCCCTGCTGGCTGGGCTGCCAATGCCGTTAAATAGACAGGAGCAGGCAGACCCACCTGACCAGCTGTCCCGGATGGAGGGCCAAAGGAGAGACGAGGATGGAGGGAGGAATCCAGAGAGGAAGGGGGTGCAGAAAAGTGGAGAGACGAGGTGAAAGGATAAAGCAGGACAAAAAAAAGTAGGCGTGCAGCACGGTAGTGTGGTGTTAACACTGTTTGGGCCTCTCTGACTGGACTTTGCATGTTACCCCCATGCCTACAGGTTAAGTTTATGTCGTCCCTGTGATTCAGTCCAGGGTGTATCCCGGCTCTCGCCCAATGTCGAGAACCGCAAGAGAATGAATAAATGAAAGTTAGGGTGAAAATAAGAAATGACTGGAAAGGCGCTATACAAATTTACCATTTAGAAAAAAAGGGCCAGAGAAATGGGTTCAAAAAGAGCTAAAAGCAGAGAGTCAGGTGGACTGGAGGCCTGAAGGTAAACTGTAGCAAAGTGAATCAAAGATGTGAATTGATATTGAGGCCAGGAATTGTTTGAAAGGTTTTTCTCACACACACACACACACACACACACACACATACACACACGCAGTGGCTCTCATGTAGTCTTGTCTGTAGGGGAATCAGCAGCAGTCCCAGCTGTTATTGTGTTTTAATATGTGGCCTTGAGCCAGTGGGAGAGGATTCTTTATCAGCAGGCAGAGCATGAGCCGGGACAGCATGCTCACACACATACTGTACCCACTGTGGATCTCACTATTCATCGAGAATTTGGCAGAACTAGCTTATACTAGTAAGCAGAGTACTAGGCTGGATACTAGCAGTCTGCTTTCTTGTCGCCACTACAGCACGTCAATATTCAGCTAGCTATGCCTCTGTTGTTATTCTCCAAAAAGGTTTGGCTACTCAGACATGCTGTCAATTGGTAGTGATACCACATATATTCTGCAAAAGTTTGGCAGACTCAGAGGCGAGAAAAATAAAAAGCACCGTCCCTTCCAAAAAAGCACAATAGTCAGGGAATATTTCATAATTTTAACAATTTCAAGGCACGTATGCAAACTAAGTTTTTAGCATGTAAGCCAGCCCGTGTGGCACTGAATCACGTTTCCTTCCACTGGAAGTGCATCCTCGCATCCAGAGGGCACTTGACATGTCCTTGCACTTTGGGACAATATAGATGCCTTTTTTTTTTTTTTTAAATGACTCCACCAGTGCCTGTATGTCCTGAGGTTTTCAGAACACCGTAAATATCTGTATATAAGTAGATGGAGGAGAGTGTCTGTTTGTGGATATTAGACCAGTCTGACCTTTCATACTTTCAAAAACATGCACTAATAGTGAAAAAAGCAAACCAAAAGGTAAGGTTTTTGTTTGCCACAAGAGTTGCCAGCGTGTTGGTGGAGCTAATCAGGCTCATGTCTGCTGTTCAGCATTCATTTGAATGAAAATTTGCACATATTTGTTGACGTTCTTTTATTTCATGTCTAAACTGTAATGACAATGTAAATGGAAAGAATACTGACAGTTGTGGAAAATGATGGAAAAAGTTCATTATACGCTAACCAGTTAAGACAGGATGAGACAGTTGGCTCTGTTCAGGTGGACAACAGCATGTCCCCGCTATGAGCGCTGCACCCAGCTTCTTTTTTCAGAGTGCTCTGACTGTTTTTGTGCATCCGCTGCCAGACCTTCTATTTTACTATATCTGGACTTTTAAGGAAGGTCACTGTAACTGCTGTTCAGCCAACCAATCATATATTAGATGGGGTGGGATTCGTCACCTTGTTAACCAAGAAACTGGATACGTTTGTTCTTGCCATGTCCGTCTTTATGATGAACACGAGGAACACAACAGAGACAGAAAAGCCCACTATGTGAGCAGGTCGGCCGACAGTGAATGCTATCACCCTACAGGCTGTGAGCTTGTTGTTAGCTGCGTGGCCGGCCCTATGTCAGCACGGCATTAAGTAGTTAGCACCCTCTAATATCCATCTGTACAAAATATGAGGGCAGGAACTTCATGACCAGGACGGAATCCACATCGTTCCTCTTGAATGTGAGATTCGACAGTTGGGCGGAGCCTCCTTTCCAGCACCCTGGGGTGGACTGTTCTGGGGAGGCTGAGCAGTGTGATACCACGATAATTGGAGCACACCCTCCAGTCCCCTTTATTGAAAAAGGGAACAACCACCCTGTTCTGCCAATCAACAGGCACCGTTGCCCAACGATATCCAGGTCAGCAGTTCTCCTCCCTGGCTGAACACAGCCTGAGCCAAGCCCTGCTCTCCCTTCATGAGCCGCCAAACGCTTTGCCAGAACTAACTTGAGGCCAACTGAAAATCCTTCTCAAACAAACGGAAATACAAAAAAAACCCACCAAAAGTAATTTAAATACTTGAATCACTGCAAATATGGCAGTAGCTGGACAACCCACAGCCTACTGCGAAACTGATTTAAATTGCTGGTTTAATTACAGGTACTGGTTACAGGTTACTACTCCCCACCAGTCTACTGCATGAGAAGTTGCTTTGCACCATGTACTAATGTCACAGTGTCTTTTGTGATGCTATCACTGTCACTATCACCAATGCTGGAAATGTTAAAATCCTATATATATTTACCTAAAAGAAACCAGAGTTAGTGACCTTCTTTGACTTGTTTTCATAGCTTTAAGTAGCAGTGGCAGTGGTGCTTCTTTAGTTTACGTATGCATCATGTATAATATCAGACATACTATACATACACGTGTCTGGTGCACACAGTCTTCCTCTGGCCTTAAATACATATTATTGGATTGTATGTTTTTCACTGTTACCATATTGCTAATTATTAGTCATATTCCTGTGGTCATTACTACAGTTGCTGTTATTACTTTGGCTGTTGTTTGATGTGCCAAGTAAGAGCTGTTGTATAAGCCTGCTGTTCACAGTGTGGGGGAATGTGTGTGTGTGTGTGTGTGTGTGTGTGTGTGTGTGTGGCGTGTGTGTGTGTTTATACCAGAGGGAAGGTTAGTGAGCGTAATTGAATCATATTACTTTCTCCACATGGCTTGTCAAGGCCCTTTTTATGATTTGGAGCTAATCCATAAGGATGCTTAACATTGATTTAGCCATGCATTGATAAGTTTCACCAGCATGCAGAATGGCAAAATGCTCTCTGAACATTAATATCGCAAAACAAACATTTGGTCACGAAAAGGAGGGGGGAGGAACCAGCGACTTTTTATCAAATAATAATCCTGTCCATCTCTGCTGACAGAGTTTGTCTTAATCTAAGCTCATTTTGTGAGATGCACATAATTAATCCCTGTTGGGAAAAATGTAATGTTTCACTCTATCACACTTGTTATCTTTCAGTACACACACACACACACACACACACAGGGTTTGGTGCCTTGCTCGGTGGCCAGGTATCAGCACAACCATACGCATCCATGCAGGACTTGGACTTGCCGACAGACTGAGCCACTGCCACACAGCAAGTACAGCGTCTTTGTTCCAGTCCAGCTTTGCACCACGCAGTCTCTGAAATAGGTGTTGACATTCCTGAACATGTAATAATACCAGGCTTCCTATTGCACAGTTATTATTTGGAGGAGTTTAGTAGGTGATTCAGCACAGCATTCATTGGGTGAGTTTATTAAATTCCCTTTATTGCAGCTAAAAAGCATTTTCTTGCAGAAGTGCAGTGCAAATCTCTGCTGTACTTAGCTAAGATGCTGTCCTAGACACATTAGTCTCCAGATGACTGGCTGGTAATAGGAAACCATAGCAGCTCATCCATGGGCTTTTATTGGCCTTTAAGAATTTCATCAGCAGTTATTAGTAACAGTGCTGACCAATCCACTGCTCGGCTTGATGGGCTGTGAAGTCTTTATCGGCTCCTTCGGATTGCTTGATGAGGAGCACAAGAAGTTTCTGTTTCCACTCAGTGTGTTTCCAAAGAGCTACGGCAGAAATGGCCGTCGTGGATCGACTGAACTTTTGATATTTTAGGCATTTAGCTGACAGCATTATCTAGAGGGGCTGATTATCAGTAGGTGGGGCTGTAGAATGAATTTCAGCACTGTTCAGAGCAACTGCAAAGAGGCCAGAGGTCAATTTGTTAAAGCTATAAATACAATACAGATGAATGAGATATTTCAAATTAGAGTATTTAAAATGACTATGATATTTATTTATTATAGTAATGTTGGAAGTCACTTAAGGTTCGATGCTCATTTATTTGACATTCAACACCACAGGGTTGTGCAACTAAAAACTATTTTCATGGTTTGTATGAACTTACCAGATATGTTCTGAGTCCCTCTGAGGGTGTTATAGGAATATTACACAGGAGCTGAAATATTAAGCAAGTGAATTCTGAGCGCAGAAATGTATTTGTCTTTTGTTCAGTTCTTGTTAATACTTTAATGTAGTCCTTTTGAAAACACACACACACACACACTCTCTATGAATTACCGTGAATTTCCATGTTTGTTGTTTCATTACTACTATATGCGCAAAGCAGTACTATTGGTTGAATATGCCACTTAGGGAAAACTTTTTGAAGGGGTAGGATTCCCATATATGTCATCTTAAGGTGGCAGAATATTTTTTCCTCTTTGAGCACTATGTGTTCATCCCATCACTAGTCTTTCTACCAGCACGACTAAAGGCTTCTTGCTTTTTCCCATCCCTCTCTCTCATTCTCTCTCTTCTTTTCTCTCTGTTGCTCACACACACACACACACACACATGAGCACACACACTCCCAGTGGATTACATTTTGGTGCTCAGAGCCCCCAGGGGAGTGGGGAGTGATAAATACTGGGAAGTGAGATACTGCTCAGAGAAAGAGTGATTCCAAACACAGAGGGAGAGGAGGCGATAAATTAATCTGGAGCGGGAGTGTACTGGGCACATCCAACTCTCTAAAGATGTCAGAGAGTGTAAATGTGTAAATGTGTGAGTAAGAGTGTGTGTGTGTGAGAGAGAGAGAGAGAGAGAGAGAGAGAGAGAGAGAGAGAGAGAGAGCACTGACCACTATAGTGCTGTCCATACACCGCTCTGAGGAAACCACAGGATTATTCATAAATTAAAAATCCTCCATGGAGAAGGAGAAAGGGTAGATCTCATATGTGACATGTAATTAGAGCACACAGGATGCATCATATGTATATGTTCATATTATTGTATATTATTGGGTACAAATTCAATTTTGCTTTGTTTTAATTCAATTGAATTTTCTATTATTTTATTTTATTTCATTCTCATTTTGCTCTGCTTTAGCAAGATTGTTTCCAAATTGACCGTACCAAATAAAGCCAACTGAGTTTAGAGGGAGAGAGAGAAGGAGAGAGACCTTCCCCAGGCCTCCATATGCCCAACTCCAATGTTTTATATATATTTTCTTTTCTTCCTGTGTGTCTATTCTTGCCATCAGCATCAGGTTAGCCAAGTGAGGAAGCAGACTGAGCAGTAATCTCCCTCTCTCTTTTTCTCTTGCACACACACACACACACAAACACACATACACTCACAAACAGGAGGTGTTAATTGGGATGCAAGCCTAGCCAATACACACATGCCCAAGAACCGGGCCAGTACCAAGCCACCAGGCCACAACTGTGTGTGTGTGTGTGTGTGTGTGTGTGTGTGTGTGTGCCAAACTACTTAGAGTGATGGAATGTAAGATAGGCCCACTGTAAGTGGAGCCAGGAGACACTAGCCAAGTCCAGATCATACCGCAGAGGAAGAGCTGGTGCAGTGAGGCAGTGTGATCTGGCCAAAGTGTGTTTGGGAAAGGCTGGGGAAGAACTTTATTTACCCACTCTCCTTATTTAGACTCATGATTCACTGCTGTAGACTAGCTAGCATTATGGATTTTACTGTAATTACATCTGCGGATTGACACTTCACATCACCTCAGTCAAGGTCCTGTAACTCATGGACAGTGCTCATCTGTCATGGTGGCCTGAATAAAGGCTGCACTCATGCCAAGGTGTTTGGAGAGGTTTATTTGAACTCTGATTGGTTTATTTGAACTCACTAAAACATTTATTCCTGCAGGTGATTAACTGTTTTACTTTATTCAGTCAACAGAGAACGTTGCTATTTAAATTCAGATGGCACCAATAAATGTTCTCAGACTCAAATTACAGGCATCAGCTCTGTTCCAAGGTGACTGTGTTCAATTTGCTTGAAGTTAATACAGAATGCAGGCCAAATCTAAGGTGATGTGTCATTTCAGTCTCAGGAGTCTCAGTAGGTCTCACAAACACCATGGACCTATGACAGCCTCAAAATCATTTAGAAAGATCTTGCAGATCAAGATGTATTTCATTAATTTCATTTCATTTCAAAAGGCAAAAGTTGAGGAGCAGCACAGAAGAGCAGCACATTTCAGTTGTACTAATTATAAGAAACCAGTAGAGGACAATAGACGGTAAAGCAGGGCATGCTTTAGGGTGAGACTATCAGAGGCGCTCTTCGTGGCACGAATCTCATTTCTGGTTCCAAAAAAACCAAGATGGCCACGCTCGTGAAACCAAGATGGCGACTGCCGTAAAGCTGAATTCAAGGCTTCAAAAACAAACCAAACGGGTGATGTCATGGTGGCTACGTCCACGTCTTTCTCTTTCTATGGTCGCCACACAGCCCTGTAAGCAGCTTGGCTTAGGTGCCGGAGAGATTTAACGTCTCGCTTATGTTTCTGCAACATGTGTGCAGTACACAGCAAAAACAGACAGTGATGTGGCGACAGCCATGTTAACATCATGCCAGCAACATTATACAGTTTCACTGTCTGTATCTGTGGATGTGTCACAGAAATGAAAAAACATTTAACCCTCCAGAGTCTTGGGGTAAACTTTACTACTTTTCATTTTACCTTTGTGTTTCCCATTAAAACTGTTTAGCTTGCCTTTCTTTGTGCTTGTGTCTTTGACGCCGACGGGCGGTCCGTGACTCTGAAGAGTTAACTCAACACTTTCTGTTTCCATTTCAGAGTAAAGGCAAACAGGAGCACTCAGTGTATGAGACAGGGCTGGAGACAGCACACACGTGTGAGCCACAGCGGTTCGGTGAGGCAGCCATCATGCACAGGCAGAGGTCGGCAGCGTGGCCTTGGGGTCTACGGTCTTGGGGATTTAATTACCATTAAGTCTGCTGGCTGTAGACTACCAGCCACTAAAAGGCCATCCATGTGGGAAATGCCTTTGGTTGTCATTCAGCAGACGAGTTTGACTAACCTTCTACCTTTGCTCCACACATTCCCTGTAGTGTTGCTAACTTGGCTGTGCCCGCTCCATCAGGGCCACTCAGGTCTGGTTTTGTGTGGCCAACTGTGCCCCGAACTCAGCTGTGGCTTCCGTTCGTTAAGGTTAACAAATGGACAGAGACAGAAACTTGAGGGAGGAGGGTTATCATTCACTGTCCATTACGACCTCTGCTCTGTGCATTCATCTGCGGCTGCTTTCATCCGCCCATATCTCCTTTCTCCTCCCCCTCTTGTGGCTGCTGTCAAGCCAGCTCCTGTTATGTAAGACAGCACACTATTTTACACAGTCAGAGGTCATTTCAGAAAAACTCCTTTAAGCTTTTATGAAGGTTTATCTTGGTATTTTAGGCTTTATTAGATATGGACATGGTAACAACTGTACAAGCAAGACAAGACAAAGCAAAGGAATCCGTGATTTGTGTTGCTGACGTGAGACCTCCTGTCTGAAGCTGTCAGGACTAGAGGACTAGATCTTTGTAGAATCATTTTTTAAGGATATTCTAACCATCATGAATATTAGAATTTTGATATAAACTAGATTCTGTGTGATTCATATTTCATTTTTTGTCACATTTTCACCAAAGTGTTATTTGGAAAGATAAGACATCAATAATCACTAAATAAATAATAAAATTAGAATAATAAAATCAATAATTTTTCATGTTACAGCAGCAACAGAGGCATAAATAGAAAAAAATAAGCAATACTAGGAAAGCAGGAGAAGCAAGAGAGACAGTCACAGGCTGGAGTCAGCTTTACAGACACCACCACGTTAGTGCTTCAAAAATTCTCTCAATTTCCTCTTTATACCAGCTCACTGTTAGAAAGTGCAGTGAGCAGTGAGGCTAAACCTGCTTCACTGCAGGCTAAACCCCGTGACCTGATCTACCACACACAAACCGGGCTGTGACCAACACAGAATGAAACATCAAATCCTGCAGTTTAGTTCGTGGTTCCCTCGTTTGTTCTTCTGCAGCAGCGAAATGTCCAAAAATAACCAGCCATCTATCTTTCTTACTATCTTTCTAAGGCAAGAGAGAAAGTCCATCATAAACACTGATGTATTTGTGCACTTGATACTTGTGGAAAAGGAACTGGACAATGTTCAAGAAGCTGAATCTTGCAACCGGTTCAAATGCATCTGCATTGTCTCACAAACATCATATCAGGAGGGTGAGGGGACGAGAGAAAAAAGAAGTGACGGCGGCAGGTGGGATAGTGAAGAGGATATTCCTTCTCTATTTCCAAAGGAGGGAAGGAAGTGAAACAAGAAGCCACAGCAAGGAAGAGTACAAAAGGAGGGAGCAGGGGAATGTATGAAGTGCAGGTGGATGAGACAGGAGAAGAGGGATGGAGGCAGAATGAGTGAATGGCAGTCGGTGCTTCAGTCACGCTCCAGAGTGCAGTTTCAAAGACAGCAGTGCATCCATAAAGCCTGGCAGGCTGTAATGTTCCCCTGGCCGTTCCAGTCCTGGCATGGCATGGCTCTCTATCTGTGTGACTCCTTTGCTGTTTTGGCTCACCCCAAAAGCACAAGTGACACCATAACGGCACACAGTTTTTACTTTGCAACTTAAATCAAAGCAGGAGAGGCAGCAGGCGGAGCAGCAGTGTCTTTCCCTTTGTTTGTTTTGTTGCGCTTGTGGTTTTCTCTTGTCTTATATGCATTGTTTTATCACCCCCACACACTGCTCATGTAGATGTGTGTGTATGCGTGTGCACACCTGACGGCGCTCCTTTACAAGAGATGTACACAAATATATTATTATGAACAGATAATGTGCTCACGGCATCAGCATCCACATTGCAGTGAATATTTGCACTCAGAGCTCATCCAGGCGGTCTGTCCGGTGTGAACTGAGAGTCCTAGCAGTCAGTGCAGCAGGACTGCCCATGATAATGTCTCAAAGGTGCAGGAAGAATGTCAGAGAGAGCCGTTATTATGCTTTTGTCAAAAATGTTGAAAGCTCCCTTTTAAGAGATAAAGTTAGTTTGATGACCTTACAATCATCAAACTAACTTCATCTCTCTCTGAACCATGTCTAGTAAGACCCACGGAGCCTTTTTACCAGTAGCTGTCCTCATTGTTTAATCAGTCATGCCAACTTGCAATTATCTGGGCCTCCTTCCTCTCACATACACGATGCCATGCTAACTTGTATTTCCTTACTGTTAATTTCCACCCAGACCCTTTAACAGTCACACAAATCTCATTTAGACCAAATACAACTTGTGCTTTGTGTTTATTTGATTCAGTTTTATCCAGGCATGGAATCTAAAACAATTAAACAGAGGAGAATGTCTAACAAGCTATGATGCCGGCTGATAACTAGTTAAATACACCAATGCAGAGCTTTGCATTCCAGCCCTACTGCTAACACACGCTCACGGCCTGTAGGTATCCGTCATCTTAGCTCTGACTCTTTGAAATGTATGCAAGGTAATGTTTGCATAATCTATTATTATTTTCACTGACTGTATGCAGTGGTGAAAAATGACTTTTGTTATTTTGCAGAAACCAAGCCAGGAAGTGGTCTGTGCAAACCAGGAACCATTGCTCTGTTTGGTAACGTGGTGTACAGCGGGCTCCTCAACGAGCACTTCTGGCACTTCGGGGTCCCCCTCGTCACCAGACTGGTCAGTTTTTCTCTCACTTCAGTCCACCTTATCTTCCTCTCCTTGTTCCACTTGCTGGTTTTATCTTTTTTGTCACATTTCTCTCTCTCTCTATCACACACACACACACACACACACACACACACACACACAGTCTTTCTAGGACTACATTACCAAGGCCAGTAGTTTACCTCACTAGGAGCATCCTTACTACCAGTGGTTTGCACTAATGGTCCTACAGTGTGATGGAGGACACAAAACACAAAAACCACAGAGTTCTATTGACAAAGCTCTGCTTCACGCCATTGTAGCCATCTATCTTCAGTCAAGTTAGATTAATGTAGTGCTTTTAAAAGTATTGTAAAGCTGCTGTACCTGTTTGACCTGGAGGTATCATTTACTGGGCACAAAGTATTAAGAAACATCCCAGGTGGACAGATTTTTGATGAATAAGAGAAGAAAGTAGACCGTACAAATCAAGTGTGTCTTGTTAACTGCTGGTGCAGCCTGAAGTCTAAAGAATCTGGTGAACACAAACCTAAATCATGATGTCATGTAAGTGCAGCCTGCTGTTTGGTAGCCGTGCTGGCTTGTCTGCTTGCAGCTTGTCTAACAGGAGAGGTTAACTCTCTCTAAAAGTAGTTACCAGCCTGTCCTGAGTTCTGTATCGACACAGCAGCACCTTGCAGAACGCTGGCAGATTACCTCGCTAGCTGCACTGTTAGCTCAGCTACCCCCCATCGGTCACGTGGTCCCCCAGGATGATGATGTTGTTTCTACTTCAGGACCAAAAGCTATAAATAATGGATTGGGTTCTAGCATTAACACAAACTAATGCAATATTAGTGGTATTTCAATTAACTTTGAATTAGGCTGTAATCTCTTCCATGTCACTTGCTGATTGCATGGCTCTGTTTTATTGAACTGCTGATAAATGTTATATTTGATAGATATCGATGTTGTCTCCCCATCAGGATACAGCAGAGGATATTTGCTGGCTCAGTCTGATCACTCACCCGTGAGCCCATGAGACACACACAGTCTCACATTTGTCTGCTTGCTTATTGCTTCTGATGAAAGACAGCGGGTTTTGGTTTATGGGAAAATAACTGTTGTTGCTTTTTTTTGGAGATATTTTAAATTCAGATACTTTATCACTGCTTGGAAATCAGAATCCATTTGTAATGTCAAATGGTGAAGAGTAGAACCTCCGATGGAGTAGTGGGAAATGTACAATATTTATTTTCAATACTGTGAATATTTAAACTGAACATACGCAGCAGCTGATATCATCAAAAATGATTAGGAGCTACATTGCTCATTACTTATTTACATGATTCAGTGCATAGCAGAACATTTACTCAAATACTGTATAGAAGTACAGTTTGGAGGTACTTGTACTTTACTTACTAAGTACTTCTATACCCTGTTCATTCATATGTGTACTCCTCTACAGTTTTCACAGTGCTGTGTTTATCTGATGACTTCAGTTATACAAAATATAATCAACAAATACATTATGATGTATTATCATCGATTAATGAGGGACATGAACACGTGGGAGGATGAAAAACAGACTGTGATGTTGCATTACAGTTTGAATTTGACTGTTTATTTTGTATGTCTCTTTACAGGACTGAAGTACTGAGTCACTAGAGAGAAAATAAAAGTCAAGTTATATGTGTACTGTATTTTAGCCTGAGTCAGAAGTCTCTCCGGTGTTTTTTTAGGCCACTGACTTGTCCTGTTATATAAGAGACGCCAAATGAATGTGTTAATTGAGCTAATTGAAAATGAATAGAGACAGAGGAGGAGACAAAGACTACAGCTCCACAGTACTCGCTCCACTGCGTATACTGTGCACCCACAACTGATGACAAAGGCGACTGGCCTAAAAGCTAATGAGGAGGTGTGTGTGAACATGCATGTGTGTTTGGTGCATGCACTGTGTATGTGTGTTTGTTAGTGTATTAATGTGAACTCGACCTCTGATGCATGTGTGACGGTCCTAGCGGCTCTGTGACAGACGTTATAGGACGTCTGCCCAGTGAGAGCTTGTTGTGACTTTTCACCTTGAAGTAGTTTGAGAAAAATGATGTTGTTTTTAATGTTTTTAACAGAGTCAAATATCCAAATCAGCAATTAATGTATCCTACTAAATACTGTGTGTATCCCAAGCCTAATATAACACTGTTGCACTGGGTGAACACACACACTAGTTCATTTGGACTCAGTCTCACACACACCGTCCTGCCGCCTCAAACACTCACTAGTGCGTCAATTGTGGATTAGTCCGCCACTGAAAATAGTTCCCAACAAATCCACTATTTCCTTCTGTTTGAGAAACATTTCTTGAAAATTAGCTACAGATATTACTGAGCATTTTGACATAATGTCTCTGTGAGCCGTTTTTAAAAGTGTCATCTTCAGAAGGAGCCACAGATGTATCAGGGAAACGACAAAATTCTGGGAGACGGACTATTTATTTATTTATTTATTTATTTATTTGCTTGTTTGTTTGTTTGTGCATTAATACGTGTTTTTATCACTATGACTGCTCTCTACATCCCAGCAAGTCGTGACACACTATGATGACATGAACACTTCATTCAAGCAGGTTAGTGAGGATTATAAGAACAAGGTTAGAAAGCAGGAGAGCAGTCATATGCTGGAACTGATATGCAGTAGATTAAATTAATGACTAAGAATAGACACCAGAATTTATCTGGTAATATTTACCAAGGACAGATGGCCTCCCCCTGAAAGTCATGTTGCATACACACCATAATCCCATCATGTTTTCCCCTTCATTTCCCGTGCTGGAGGCTTAATTATCAGACATACATGCAGTGTTCTCATTTACCTTTCCTTGACTATTAGCCCCATCAATCCATAAGGAGTATGGCAACATTTCTCCACTTTCCCTCCCTTCCATTAGCAAGGAGGAGGGTACGTGTGGGGTTTACAGAGTGGCAGAGTGCTGAACAGAAGACTTACAGCAGCCTCTCTGGATCTGCTGCTGAAGCTGCTGGTCATCTCATCAACCAGTTTAGCTATGCAGAGGTAACACAAGGCTGCAGCAAAGCCTCGAGCAGCGCTGCTCAGATCCCTCTGCTTAGTGGACTCCCCTCTCTTGCAGCCCCTCGTCTCACTGTGCGTGTTACAATTATTTTCCTTTTTAAAGTGCGTAGAATTTAAGCAAATGAGCAAAATAGCTGAATTTCCAGCCTTTATGGAGCAGCACATCATTAATAAGACAGGGATAGCTGATGCCCCGGTGGAGGAACTGGAAACGGCTTCTGTTTGTTAAAGAAACAAAAGTAACTAAGCCAAAGCCATTAGGGCCATATTCTGATTGGCTTGAAGACGAAAAATAAGCAGCATTAATAATTTCAGCAAATACCCAAAACAACATGTTTTTCCAGTCATGTCACAAAGTCCTATAAATTAAAAATGAACCAAGTGGTTACTACTGTATTTTCTTTTATGTCTAACGTTCACTACGTACCTACGTTAACCTAACCAAGGCGTTTTTGTGCCCAAACCTAACCGAACTTTAAACATTGCATCATCAGATGATAAAACAGAAGGAATGTAATGATACATCAAATTCCATAGTAATGTGTCTTGATGCCGTCTTGGGACAGTGAAATCTACCATGATTTGACATATTACATGCCAACGATGTGCAGAACAGAAATTCTCAGAAATGTAGAGGTCCAGTTGTTGCCTATCAGCTGTAGCAGCTGGTCGGCTCAGCCTGGTTAGTTACAGCCAAAGAGGAAAACGATTAATGTCAAACTGTGTGCCACCATTGTTCAACCGGAGTCAGGTACGTCTGTGGAAACACTTTAAACACTCCATTTGCTACAGCATCACTCAAAAGTGTTGAAAAGAGGAACGCGACAAAAACAGACCAAAGACCAGCGTTCAGACAGCCTCACTGCAGATTCAGCCAGAGCGACACCTCAAGCTAGGCAGCGTTTATCACCACCAATATGCCACCACACATATACCAGTCTACGAGCGCAGGCTGCAGAGGAGCATCGCCGACATTTGTGGAGAAAATGCGAAACGCAAACTGCACACAGAAGGACCCCAGGTTCAAACCTGGAACCTTCCTGCTGGGAGGCAACAGTGCTAACCACCACGCTGCCCCAGCTCCTGCCACTCTGATTCACTGTTGCAGTCAGAATTATGGCCAAGGAGCCACTGTTGAATGTTTGTTTCATGGTTCAAATCATCATTTTTCTGCATTCTTTTTTTTTTCAGTGTCAAATATCGACTTTTTTTATCATGAAAATATCATACCGTGTCTTTAAAACAAATTCTAAATATAAATGAATAACATGAATTTGATGGTGGAAGTGAACTTGAGTGAACTTGAATCTGCTTCAGACTTGAGGAAGGTGAGGGAAGTGGAAGTTAATCCGCTCATTTCAGTCAGCTCACAGCAATTAAAGTTGTTTTGTCTCTCAGGCCGCACACAGACTACTCTGTTATTTAGAGAATTTCTTGGGGCGATGTGTAGCCTGAGAGGAACTGGGTGCCTTCAGGTGTTTACAGTGACAGTAAAAATGTTCTTTTCACTAAAGATGCAAATACCACATTCTATATAATTTAGTATCAGGTCTTTGCCAAGGAAAATAGAAGGACAAATACGGTTATTATTACCGCATTTCTCCTTCTATTTTCCGGTAATAGAAGTAATACGGTAATTTACACAGCATTTCAATCTATGTGTTGTTTCACCGTTATTGAGGAAAGCACAGTCACCAGTTTCACAACAAACCTTAAACCTGAGGCTGAGAAATGGACTTTAAAAAACCCAACTTTGACCATAAAGTTGATACTTAAAAATAGTGCTTAGGATGAATAACTGCACGTCGTATCCACATACTTGTGTCTATGAGTGAGGACATAGAGCGTCGCAGCAAGCACATTCTGAGAATTCGACACAGGCAGTTTTTGGGCTCCACAGCTCTGAATCAGATGTTTGTGGATGTGTCACACCGTGACATCTGGGACCACTTTTGTGACTGTTACAACTGTCATAATTACAGTGTAAGAGTAATCGCATCCTCCTTCTTTACCTTGTGAGCCTTGAGCAAATAACTCCTTCCTTGTTCTTTCCATTTATCCCAGCAGTGGACATCGAACAGCCAGTATTGTCTTCAGATATTCCCAGTTAGTGGAAAAGAGAGATGAGGGGAAAGCCAAAATGTGCCCATTAACACACCAAAAGGAGGTCTGTTATTAAGATGCAACACATCGCGGCACAAATGCTCAATAAACCTGTCTTTTTTTCTACTGGAGAGGAAAGAGTAAACAGTGGTGGAGCCAAAGCAGCCTGCTGAGCTTTACCAGGTGAGAGATTGCTCGGTGTGCCTGGCAGCAGACAGCGAGTCAATGAGAGGAGCTCCGGCAGGAGCATTGAGATCAGGTGGAGCTGGCAACAGTGTTCTCTGAAGGCGTGATAGAGGGCTGCTGGCAGCAGTGAAGCCCAGACTGTGAGCACGCACACTGAGGGGGCTCATCCAGGAGAGCTTAATGTGCTCGTGTGTGTGTGTGTGTGCTGGTGCACGTGTATGCTTATGTCTGTGTGTGTCTGTGTGTGTGTGTGTGTGTGTGTGTGTGTTGCTGCATTCCAATCACAGTGAGAAATCCCTATCACGTGGGGTTTATAACTTATCTCCATTCAGCTGGTTTGCTCTTATTGGTTCAGATTGTAATAATGAGCATGAAATGGAGTACAGTCGCCTAATGTTGTGCAGCACAGCCATACGGGGCCTTCACAGTCGTTAGCTATGCTGTTTATCAGGTTTTTAGAAAATTCTTGAGTTTCCTCTCACCAATTTACAATTTCAAATGTACAATTTGAACGAGCTTCGTTGTTTGTTTGATTGGATCAGCAGCTGTGTAGCAGCAGAATCCATATCAGAACTCCATGGCAATATAAATATAAGATGCCTCCACAACCTACGATGACAAAGACAATGCAACACACAGCCACCCTCACTTTACCAATTAGAACATGATATCAAGTAATGGTGCTAACAAGTTACAAAAGGAACACGTTACAGTAACTTGCAGGAGTAACGAACAAAAGCTCACGGTGCTCCACTCCTTCTGGCCACCCCCACCGAGCTGAATCCTCTAGACCAGACAGGTCAAACTCAAGGCCCGCGATACAATTATATACGGCCCGCAAGATAATTTCATGTGACTATTAACAATGGCCCATCAGTCAATAGCACTCCCACCACTCATACTACAAATCCCACAATGCACTGAACAGGTAGTCAAGGCCCGTGCAGCAGCCCCTCCTCCCGCAGGTGTGATGACACACCGATCAGCTGATTAATGCATCGTCAGCACCTTTATAGTGACACTTAAGCTAGTCCCCCCCCCAAAAAAAAATAAATGGCTAAACGAAAAGTGGACTTTGAAAACAGCAGGTGGGAGGCAGAGGAGGTGAACCTGTGTGTCTTGTCTGTGGAGCTGATGCAGCCGTAATTAAAGAATGTAAATATAGGACGACACTATGAGACAAATCATGAGGATGAGTACAAAAAAGAAAAAAATTATTTAAAATTGTGTTTATTTAATTGAGGAAAAGTTGTTGAAGTTTGGCTGTTTAAATTTATATTTCTGAATAAAATATATATTATTATATTATATACTATAATAAAGTAGTCACTTTTAGACAAATGTTGAGCCCATTTGGCTCGCGACTTAGACCGTGTTTTAAATTTTGGCCCCTTCTGTGATTGAGTTTGACACCCCTGCTCTAGACAGACTGCGTGGACTGCATCTGTTTACCTCTCACCAGCTTCACACCCTCCTCGAACTCTCCAAAGTCTTTGTGGACTGGGCCTCGGGCAGGTGCTTAAAGTTTGGCTACATTATATGCGTAATGTCTGCAGACGGTTTGTGGAGCAGCTGCACTGTGGAAGCTAACTTTTCACTAAGTCACTCCCTGAATATCACTAGTTGAATTGAAAAAAAGACTTTATGACTCATCTCTGTGTTTAAGGACCGTGGATACCTCATAATCTAAACAGTCGACAACTATCAAGTGTAACACATCACTCTTCACAGACAGAAATATTGTAAAGTCATTTATTACTTCCAAATGAAAATGATAAAATTAAACATTACATTAAATTATAACATTACATTTAACATCGTGTGTAATGAACATGCTGGGTAAAACACATGGTACTGCTAAGTCATGAGTATAAAGTATAAAGATGTTTTTGAAACAGGTGAGTGAACTCTGAAGTGTGACAGGACGCTGGGTGAGCTTTGTTTTTCAGTGCTGTCTTTGTACTGACAATCATACATCCAACAATAAAAAAGAAGTCGAGTGCCCAAAGACATTTTGCTTCAGAATAACTTTTACTAAATTAAACTATCCTACTGTGTCGTAGTGCTATTACTGTTGGCAGTGCATATTAACAATATCATGTTTTTCATTGATAATGTTTGATCAGAATTGTGGCCAAGGAGCCACTATTTTTTCAAGTCATCATTTCTTTCATTATTTTTTTAATGTTAACTTATGTATTGTCATAATATTGAACTGTGTGTTTAAAACAAATTTAAAATATAAATGAATACAATAAATGTGATGGTGGATATGAGCATACAGGATCTATTGCTATGCAGAGCTTAAAACACAGCTTAGACTCATTTTGACCATAACCACTGAGTCTGTTTCTGTTTAAAATCCATAGACATGGATTTCTTGACATCAGCCAGCTCTTCTATCTGCTGTGGTACATGCTGTAGTATGTGTGTATGCTGTGTAGGGGCTTGTACCTTCAGGAAGGTTCATCCTCCACTTAGCAGCTCACCTTCGGGGGCCATCTTCCTCATGTATTTCTGGATCTTGGTTGTTTCATCCTGGACAGTGGCTCTGGCACTCACCGGTCCTCTACTTAGTGTGGAGGTATTTGGCTGTGGCTGACTTCCTTGTAGCCCCCTCATGGTTCCCATTGGCCTGCGGGATCCCAGGGTACTTGTAGCTGTCCTGAGCAACTACGATGCAAGTCTGGTACTTTGATATCATCCGGCCTCACTTATCTCACCCAAATGACATTCCAGTATCGTTGCTGTAGATCCTGGTGATGTGGATCAGTGAGTTGATGTCTCGTTCACTCCCAGCGTTCAGCTTGATGATATCCATGCAGAGGAAGTGACTGATGGTTGCTTTTGGAACCAGTATCTGTAGACCACTCTTTGAGATGATCAGGCTGAGGGGGTGCAGGCCTATGAAGAACAGCAGCAGGGGTAGTGCCTCATCTTGGTATGTGCTGCACTTGATGGTAACTTGGCTTTGAGTTGGCGTCCAGAGTTGTTTTCCACATCCCCATTGAGTTTCTTGATGAAGGCTCTTGTTGATACCAATTCCTTTTTGGACCACTCTCATGTACTGGGCCACATGTGAATATATATATATATATATATAGAAATACACACATACATATATGTGTGTGTGTATATTCTTTTCCTCATGTTGAATTAACCAAATGAATACTAATATTACTTCTGATACTTTGTGATCTCAGGAATGTGCCTTCCCTCACTGTCCCAGTGCAGTCCAGGAGCTGACTGTGCAGTGCACACTCTCTGAATACATGTAGATTGGAAACATTTTCACTGTCCTGGGCAGTCCAACAGAGTGTTGAACATTATGTTGGCCACGAAAAGTTAAAAAAAATGGAAGTATAGAAGTCCATCCTCAGTGCACAGATCATCCTCACGGTGTTCTGTCGAGGCACTTCGTAAACGGCTCATCAATTGTAACTAACAGCTTCATAAATGGTTCATAGATTATTTACTAATGCTTTATAGATGAATTATAAGCTATTATCAAGAACAGCACGTGAGTGTGAGTGTGATGAGACGCACTCATCACAGAGACACTTCACCTTAAACATCACAAGAATGTTGGCTGTGTACATTTTCCCATACCGTCTGCTGACTGGCCTGATGTTGCTCCTTTCCTCCCAGACCACGACACCACTCACCCACCACCGGTCCGTCATCTTTTTGCATTGGTTCACTCACACACGGATTCCGGACTAACTTATTCATGACAGAGACCTGAAATAGCAATGATGCCTAGATTTGATAGGAAAATGTTCTCTTTTGAATGGTAGTTGCTAGGGAAGAAAAGAGAGGAACCAGCCCGTCTCCGAGCTCCTGGTCGTCTGAGAGGGATGAGTGAAGGAGGGCGAGCGCTGAGGCTGCACACCAGGCATGCATACATGTATGTAAATGGCCTCATTTCAAGCAAGTCTTAAAAGCCAAATTCAGCACAAATGGCTGCAGATGAATTGGAATTCTTAATCTATTTTAACTATAAATTCACTCATGATTTTTTTACGTTGCTAAATGCTAAGATGTCAAACTTTTTGCTTTGCCGTACATTGAAGCACATTCTGCCACTGCCCACATGGTTTGTGCTGCAAAGCATCGCGCTTTTGTCCCATAAATCAATCCAGTAGATTCCCCTTTAAATCCAACCCAGGTTAGATGGAGTATAAAAATGCATTCAGTGTTGATGAAACGGTCTGGTTTGTTTAGAATAATTATACCAATGTTTTAACATTAATGTCGTGATCTTTTATTGATGGTGAAATGATTCACATATTCTTCTAAAAACTGGGTGGAAATTAAAAAACAAAAATCTCACCACACTGAAAGTATTTGATACAACTTTAATATGGAATGTATTCCCCCAGTGCATATCTTAAAATAAGTTCTTCTGCATTTGAAGTGGAAGAGTTAAAAGGAGTGTGTGCATAAATCATCTCTCTGAATCAGCTCTGTGGACTTGAGAATCCACCTTCGTACATGCAGAGAATGTGTATTCTCAACACCTCTGACTTTCATTTGCTGTGGTGAGGCAAGAAAATCC
Source organism: Pempheris klunzingeri (assembly GCF_042242105.1). Classification (NCBI taxonomy): domain Eukaryota; kingdom Metazoa; phylum Chordata; class Actinopteri; order Acropomatiformes; family Pempheridae; genus Pempheris; species Pempheris klunzingeri. The sequence continues at coordinate 19,544,850 of NC_092031.1, forward strand.
CAGTAATATTGACTTGCATTAACTTTTCCTTATTACTGAGGTTCAAATAAAATGGCCTGTAATGATGTATAGGTTATATAACCATATGGTTATATGGGTATTTATTCTTTGTTGCATCTTATCATTTTCTAGCAGCACATGCTCTGAGGCCTGGAACCAGTCTGACCCAGGGTGTCTGAACCACCTGTAGTTATTATTTGGAGCATCAGTGTTTGTGTCGATTCAAAAGAAACTACGGTGTGTGTGTTTGTTAATTAACTAATTAACAATGAGAAAACTAAAAGATCCACGTTATCCTGCTGTAAAGATGATTCCTCTTTACATTCAGTAATTACTACATGCTAGCACTCAGCTGCCGGAACTGAATAACAGTGTTGGTTTTTAACCATAAAGAACTGTTTTAACCTGCCATGAAAGGGAAACTTTAATTCAACTGATGAATCTTATTTCATTTTAAATGCCAATTTCAATGGTGCTTCTTCCATATGTTGCCAGTATGATTAAAGAAGTTTGATTCGTGAGGCGCTACAGTATTTATGATTTCCTGGCAAGATAGATGGTTTCTTTGTGTCTCAGCTCTGAAGAAAAGATGAAATTGAGTCTGACTTCAACTGCAGTTTGACACTGATGAATAGAAACAGAGCGAGACACAAGTGCCCCGTGTTTCCACTGTTCTCAGTGTGGCAGTGCGGTATTTCAGGCAGTGAGGGGGTTAACATGGCAGCTTGCCTCAGTGGTGTATTGACTGTACTGGGGTGGGGGGGTTGGGGGGGGGGGGGGGGGGGGGGGGGGGGGTGTTAATGTGCTGAGGCAGGCTACAACATCCAACCCTCACCCACCTCTCTCTCTCTCTGCCTGTCTTTCGGCCAGCCACATTGCAAATATTCCCATCGAATATATGTAGTCACACACACACACACACACACACACACACACACACACACACACCTGCACACAATCACAATGCCCACTAAGCACATTCATCATACACAGGTATATTTGTGTGTGTGTGTGAAATACAACTCGTTTGCAAACTATTTTTACTGACCAAAACATTAAAAACACACTTAATTCACACTCTTCACACACACACACACACACACACACACACACACACACACACACACGTCGGCAGAGCTTGACCATGGCAGTCTACAATATTCCCTCTGCTCTACTCTTGGCCAGACCAGAATGGTCAACCCCGCCAATACCCCCCCCCACACACACACACACAGACACACACCCACACACACACACAGACACACAGACACACACAGACACACACACACACACACACACACACACTCATTCATCCATACACACTTCCACATTAAAACACCCCTCCCTCTCTGCAGGGAAGGAAAACGGAGGGAACAAAAGAGCAACAAGAAGAGAGGCTGCAGCTCCAGTATAACAGATTTCATCTCTTTCACCTCTCTTAACACCCCCACCCCCCCACTTCCTCGTTACACAGGCGATCTAAATTGTATTTTGTTTTGATGGCTCTCTTGCCTCTTACCCCCCACACGCACCATCACCGAACCTCCAAACCTCCTCCTCCTCCCCGATGCTCCCAGTGCAACTTAATGAACGCGCCTGGTATCGCTGGCTCTTTAGCATAAGCAACAACAACGAGCCGAGCTGCTCCCTCCTTCTCTCTTTTCTCCACGCTCTGTGCATCTCTTTTCCTCCGTCTGTCATCGTGTCTCGTGTTCCCTCCCTCATTCTGGCTCCTCCATCGGCTTTCCCACAACTTCTACGCAGCCTGTCGCCATCCTCCACTTCCCAGCGTGGATCTGCAACGCCGGCATCCCTCAACCAGCTCATCTCTTCCTCCCTCTTCCCTCCCTCTTTCCCCTCTCTCTCTCTCTCTCTCTCTCTCTCTCCCTTGTCTCTGCCCCCGTCATTCCTTCCCCTCTGCACTTGTCTCTCCCTGGTCGAAAGCTTCTGTACTACTGTACCTTGTAGTGATCTCCAGCTTTTCCCACCCCCCCCCCAGTCTCTCAAGCGCTCTTCACCCAGGAACGCTGTGGGAGAGAGTGCGTCTCAGTCTTGCCTTCCCTCAAAACAGAGCTGCTGGACTGGAGCTACCCGGAACGAGAGGCGAAGAAAGCAACGGGACAGAGTTCGCTCAGACTAAGAGGAGTCAGACTTTAGAGTAAGGCAGTGACACAGAGAGCAGGTTAGTTTACAGCGAGCAAAAGAGGAGGAAAAAAAAAAGGAGGCAGGAAGAGCTGAGTGTGCAGAAAAGGGTGCCACATTGGAGAAGAGGAGGAGGAAGAAGGAGAAGGGAAGTAAAGAACAAAAAGCGAGGGGAGGTACAGTAACATCACCTGGTAGCACTTTCTCTTCTTGTTGCCTCTTTACTCTTTCTCTCACTTTCTTCCCCCTTTTGACGAAGAAGCAGAACAAGAGCTTTTTTTTTTTTTTTTTGGAAAGGTTCAGAGGGAGGAGAAGCAGCGTGAGAGCCTCAGTGGTGACTCTTAGAGACAAAGTGACACTTCGGAAGAGTCAGCGGGAAAAGAAGACCGACTGTCTTCAGGGGCAAAGGGATACATGAAAGGAACTTTGTAACTCTAGCCACAACCACACCACACAGGGGAAATTAGCTGGCCGACAGGTAACACTGAGCACCGCTGGCACAAAGAGAAGAGAGAGACAAGTGAAGTGGCCGAAGAAGACCAGTGCAGGACAGGACAGACGTACTGAGAGAAACAACACCAGAAAGAAACAGAAAGCAAAACAAAGAGGAAGAGCGCTGGCTTCTCTGGTGTCCTTGCATACCCCCGTCGTCCGCCCCCTGGTCTCCCATACCCTCTCAGCCGAGATGATGATGTATTTCTGGGTGAGTACTGAGGCCCTGCGGGGGCTCCCGAGCACTACTGAGGGACCAGGGGCGTACACATAAAAGCAAAGCCGTGCTACACGACACTGACGCACAGTGTGTGGCTGTGACTTTCTCTGCGTGTTCTCTAATCTCAGCTCTGCGTTTCCAGTTGATCAAGAAGATGTGTGCTTATTGATCCTATCGTTTTTTTTTTTCTTATCATCTTGTACCAGAAAGTGCAGAGCAAAGGGTTTCTTTGAACTGCCACCTCTGTGAGAGAGGCTGAGCAAAGTGACAAGACATAAAGGTTTCTATCATGCCCCCCCTCACGCAGCCCTTCACTAATGATCTGACATTTTTATTGGCATTGATAAAGTAGACTCCTGTTACTTTCAGTAAGACTTTCCCTCTCTGATGCAGTAGTAAACATGATGTCTTGTTCTACCAGTCTGACCTTCTGTACTGTGTTTATCTGTAATAATAGAGGCCATATGTAAAAATACCATGCTTGCATTTGTGAGATGCATTTAAACGGTTCCACACTTTATGTGTCCTGATGAGAAGGAAGCAAGCTGCCCAACAGGTTGGGAGATTTTTCCAGAGGAGAGTGTAACTTTTCAGTGAAGTGAAGATTAGAGATCCAAAGTTTGAGACAGCAGTGGCGGCCAGTGCAGGACAATGATGCTGTGGTGGCTTTGCAGGGATCACACTTTGTGTGTGTGAGTGTGCTCCAGATGGAAAAGTGGAACTGGCCAAAAAAATGTTGTTAATGAACGAATGAAATGATTTTTTGTGTCCTACCAGTACAGCAGTCCATCACACGTGGGATTCATATACAGTAATACCACATATACAATATATCTAGGCTTCCAGCAGTTGACTTCTATGTTCTAAAGAATCATTGCTGCATGCCACAGACGCACAGCGCATGTTCCCACATATAGCCTGCCCATGGAAGAGGGGGTGAATGAAAGGGGGATGGAAGAAATGTCGCTGTCCTGTTTGTCACTAAAATATAATTAACATTTTTACTCATGCAGCACCGAACATATGAGATTAACGTCATGATTTTAAACGGATCAGACAGGAAATGATGACATTGTTGAGATGAAGCACATCTATATCACTATCAGGACAGAGGTGTACTTGTATTTGTGTTTCTAATTCCAAACTTGTTTTGAGGATTTAGTAGAAATCCTCTGGAGTTAAAGTGTCTAACGCTGTGTCTTTTATTCTGTGGGTTCAATGTATTAGATTACTGCCTGCACTTCTATCACAGACATGATGAGTAAGACAAATCTCACAGCTGTTTGTTTTTTTTTGCATTGATGGGTAAAATTCTGATTTTGTTGTGTGATGCAGTGCTACCTTTAATCCCCCGACAGAGAGATTCTCTGCCACCACGCTGGATTGGAATTTAAAGGATTGAAGTCTGAAAAAAGCCTCCAGTTCCTGTGTCACACAAGACGTGCACATCGTATCTCTCAAGTCTTTTAATCAAAGGCTACAGAGTCCCAGTCAGTTTGATTTATTAAGCAAAATATTAATTTAGAAAACAGGCTAGTATAATTATAGCTGTCACCTCCAGCAAATAAAGTCACTGGCTTCAGCTCTCCAATTTCGAATCTCCAACACAAAATCAAAACAAGCAAATTAAAGAGATGTTACAGAGAGATATGAGGCAATGATAACGGTGATTAATTGCTTTTTTAAAGCATGGCAACATCACATGACAGTTTGCCAAAGCAAACCCAAACTGCTAATAACAACATTTTAGCAAGTGAAGCTCTGGTGAAACGTTGACCTGTCGTTCCGTCCAAGTTCATCAATTAGTCTTTTCAGACATGAATATGTAACAACGCAGGCTTCGGCTGTCTGTAGCAGCAAAGTGAGCAGCGTCACTGCTGAGCTGGAAAGTAATGATTGGGCAGCTGTGGCTCAGAGGTAGAGCGGGTCATCCATCAATCGGCAGGTCGGCGGTTTGATCCCCACCCCTGGGCAAGACGCATAGAAGCAAGCTTCGGTGTTTGAGTGAAAGAATATTCTCCTCCAACTTCGATTCCTCCTGTGTGAATGGTGTGAAAATGGGTGAATGAGGATGTGATGTAAAGACGCTTTGAGTTTTGGAAATAACTAGAAAGGTTCAATACAAATACAGACCATTTGATAATATGGAGGAAGAATGTTTTGACTTCTCCCACGAGCTGCATCACTGATGGATTTGAAGTATATTGAAGAGTATACTCGTACATAAATATGTATATTTTCGCAGCATGAAACAGCAGATGATGATCCTTCAGAAGATGCTTTCACATGTTGGACTTCTCCGTCTGCATAATCACAGCATGTGTTTCTTAAGAGGTAAACACATTGTCAGGAGCTTTTTCTGTGCTGTAATAAATCCAAAAGTCAGCATAGAAAGTGATACACGCATCATTTTGAAGTATATATCCGCCATCTATCTGCCTCCAGGCATGAGCTTGAGCTACATCCCATTATCAGGGTTAAACATCATGTGGATTAGCAGCTCCATCACACTGTGAGAGCATATGTGTGAGTGCGAGAGTGCCTCCGCAGTGCCTATCATGGGAGTTGGGCCTAGAGAGGAGATTCAGCTAAAAGTGTGTAACGGAGGCTTTTTATTGATGTGCAGGGTAGAGCTGAAAACACTGCGTTCCAGTGTGTAGTGACCTGTGCTGAAGCCCACTGTGCTGCAGACCTACAGGAGGTTACCAACCCGCTCACTGGCTGTAATGACTGCAGAGATGCCCATCAAGTCAACCGTGTGTTTCCTTGTACAATACATCTTGGACTGTGGATATATATGTTTATAAATGTAGATATATATTAGGGATGCACGATATTGGATTTTTTGCCAATGTCCGTTATGCCGATATTTTGCAAATCATTTGGTCGATAACTAATACCCCCCCCCCTTCTCTTATTTTGTTTGCCTGCCAGCAAAAGCAGTCCTACAAGAAAAAGTTTAAAAAGATTAATATTCAGTCCTACTACAAAATAAGAAAAACAACAAGTGAAAACCACGACGAATGAGATAACAGTAAACGTGCCTCAGTTAGTATTCTACATGTGGTGAACAGACAGCCGCTTCAACTGGAAATGAACTAAAAACAGGAGCTTATTATGTGTTTACACAACATGTAAAATTATAAACTTAAATCCAGACTCAGTGTGCAAATAAAATCACAAAAAAACAGCTGTAGTCCTCAGTGGAGAACACAGACTCTCTTTAGAGGCCTGAGAAACTGACGGACAAATACGGGCAGGCTCTTCCTGCATGGGCAAGAGCCTGCTTGGACTTCCAGTACTCCAGCTCGGGGGATGGTGGCTTCATGGTATACGTGTACCTTTAACAGTAGCATATGAACTTTCCCTGAGAACACTATCAGCACAACAGACAGCACAGTTTTCTTTTTCAAAATCAGCAGCGTTACACACCTCATGTAAAAAGCTGAACTCCACCAGGTGGAGGCGTCTTGTTGTAGCCCTTTAATTGGCATTCTGAGCTCGTTCTGTACATCCTCGAGGCAAAACTCGTCGTAACTTCCGGGGATGACGGATCTTTAGATGGTTCGTTAAATTTGTAGTGTTGAAAGATTTAGTCTGGACTCCTTGTGTCGCCCACGCTGAGCACTCACCTCAAGCAGCAGTTCTGATGTCAGCTTCCAACACTGCTGACATTCTGGCTTCTCCCGCCATCGTGCTGCAGGTAGAAGTCATCCTCGAGCCGAGGACATGGCGTCGATGTGTGTTTAATCAAGGAAGCAGCAGCCCATTATATTGGTTTTGTTATATCGGCGTGTTGGCCAATTTGTGATAAAGGCAAAATCAGCCGATACCGATAACACATCAGTATCGGTATATATATATATTTTATATATTTATTTTTTCCATGCAATATTCCATTGTCTGCAACATTTCTCTCTTCTCTTTTCTTTTTGTTCTTGGTGTGAATGTTTGAACTGTACTGCTGCACTACGCATTCTCTGGTTTAGCTGCTGAAGTGGCCTGGTGTGTGTTGTTGAACAGCAAACCTTAAGGCGTGAGCTTATTGATTTATTACTGATTTGCATTGTGATTCAATACAACCCATAGCTTTGGGTTGCTCTCAAGCTTTTGTGAGTTTCAGAACTTAAAACTTAACACTGTGTATTATGGGAAGTAACTCTGAATGGAAATTCTCTTCCCCTCAGGCTTAGTTTACCCCATTTAGTGTGAGACTCCTGGGTTCAGTGTGCAGTAATTGCTTTAAGAGTTCTAATTGTAAGCAAGGAGCCATCTGAGAGTGAAGCCGCTGAAACACTGTTCAGATTGCATCGCTTAAAAGATACAAAAACCTGTTATTCAAGCAGCCAGCCTCCTCCCTCCTGATCCGCCTACGCCATGCTGCCTTTAACTGGCTGTTGGCAAAAGAACATCTGCTTTACTACAAATGGTGTTAATTTGCTCAGTTTTGGTGTCACATTTTTCCACAGAGACACTGCGGACAGTAGGGAAGGTTTTATTCAGAGAAAAGTGAAAAGAACGAGGCAATGTAACGATGCTGTGGCCACCTCAGTCAGCTCCTGCCTCCTCTGTCCTGCTGCTCATCGCTGCCTCCTTTCTCTCTCTCTTAGGTGGTTTTCTTACTTTATCACATTTTCCTCCTGTTGTCTTAGCGTCTCCTCCTGCTCTCTCCGGCTCTTAGTCCGGTGTGCTGTACAGTAGTTAATGATGGGGAGTCTGTTGCTGGTGGCTGTCTGCAGATATGAAGCAAGCAGGGGGCTTTGATACAGAGGCAGCAGCCAGTGTAGTTGACATTAGCTATTCCTCTTCATCACCGCTGCTTACCAATTCTCTCTCCCTCTTTCTCTTTCCCCGAGACACAAATACACTGTAAATAAGCACACACACACACACACACACACAAACACACACGCTCACACACACAAAAACATCATCAAGCTGCTGATGCATGGCTATTGTGTGTTTATGCACATACACAACAGCAGGTTCACATTATATATGCACACATATGCTCATCACAAACTTAAAGAGAATGATGGCTTGAGATTTTTGAGCTGAAGAATATTCTACACATTTAAATATATCTATTGTTAAATGTACTCACACTAATATATTATGACCTAATTGTACTGCAGTGCATCTGCGCACACACACACACACACACACACACACACACACGCGCGCAGTGCTGAGGTTGCAGTGATTTCCTTGATGTCACTCTGACAACAGTAACAGAGTTAAAGTACTTCCATCTGTCCCTTCTGAGACTCTTGGCGAGAACAAAGACCTCCGGTGTGAGGGATGTAAGAGCGATAACAGGGAATGGAGGAGAGGAAACAAAGCAAGTATCCGGAACTAATGAACAGGTACATCTAACGCGGAGGTGAAGGGAAGAAAGAAAAGAAAAAGAGAAAGAGGAAAGGATTATGAGAGGAGAGAGCTGCTCGAGGGCAGGTCAGGATTCAGGTGCTTACCAGAGACACAGAGAGGGAAGCAGGGTACAGGTGATGGCCAGCGTGTTCTCTTATTTCTCATTTGCTGCCGCAGGGTCATTAGTGTGAATTATTCACAATGTACATGGAAGGATGGAGAACAGAGGGATGGTCACTTTTGAAGCGGAGGAGAGGGAAAGGAGTAACCGTGAAGAGCAGAGAGGAGGTCTGCGGCTGCCTCCTCCCTCCTCCTCCCTGCTCTCCTCAGTGCGTCTGTAAGCTGATAAATAATTGAGTGTGCCAAGCAGGGAACTGCATGGGTGAGAGGAGGAGAGAGAGAGGGAGGCCTGCCGGAGCGCTAGACAGTGAAATGCTCCAGAATAGAGATCGCATCCTTTAAACTCCTCTTCTTCTTCTACTTGTCTCAGTTTTGATCCTCCTCACTCTCCACCTCCAGCTCAGCTGGCCTGATCTGAGGATGAAGCCCTGCTCCACCCTGCTGTTGTACGCTTGACTTGAGCTTGGTTAGATTAAGGTTTAGTCAGGGTTAACTCAGGACAGAGTTAACTCTCCTACTGCTCACTCTGGCTTTTAGAGAGGAGCATCCACTTTGCCCTGCATTTTAAACAACTTTGGTTGCAAACATTGTAGGGCGAGACCGTGGACGTATTACAGAATCAAAATGAAACAGACTTTCTGTTTTACACTGGTGGTGTATCGTGGCAGTGCTGGTGCAGAGAGCAGTGGTGTTATGTGCAAACCTGGCATTAAGAGACTGAAACAGTGGAGCGTGTTAAAACTGTAGTGCTGTATGGGATGTGTGTGACATCATAGACCCCCTTTGTTAGAGAGCTGCAACATCTTAGTTCCCCACTAAGATCCATCAGCCTCACAGCCAACTTATATATTATTATATATTATATTATATACTATACATATTCACCTAAAGAATGAATAAACACGCTCCATCATCTCTGAAATAGGAAAGTAAGTCTTCTACACTGTGAGTGTTTTCACAGTAGCTTATTTCAGACTGATCTCACAAAAATATGTGAGATGACCATGACCTTTTAACCTTTCAAGTGTGTGGTGGTGGCAGGTAGATGTGCTGAAATTATGTGCCGGCACCAAAAAGTAAGTAAGTAGGTAGGATCCTTTGTCATGGTGGACTCACAGACCCATGTCATGCACTTTTTATTTATTTATTTTACCTTTATTTAACCAGGAAGTCCCTTTGGCAGTGGTGGTCAGGTTATACAGTAAACCCAGGACTTTTTACCCAGACTGCTCGTGCCCCGTGTGGAACCAAGTCAACGCTGAGTTCATGGAACACTCAACATAACTTCCATCACATCCTTAACCAATGTACTTATTTTAACACAAACCATCATCTTCTCTTAAAGATAACCAATTAGTTTTGTTGCCTAAACCAAACCAAACTGCAACTGCTTCACAACCTTAACCACCTGATTATCATGGTTACCATGACGATGAAGGTCCACTATGTATGGTGCTGGTACGCTCCAGCAGTCATATCTGATATATACAGTTTCTGTGGTGCCATCACTACATAATGCAATATTAAGAGGTCATGGTCACGTCACGTATATCTGTAAGATCAGGTTTCTAATTTAACCTGTTCCGTTCATGTGTGAATGAAAAATAGATATCATGAATTTGGAATGTGTTATTTGTAACTGGTATAGTTACTTTACAGTACGTTTACCATAAATGACTTTCATCACTAGAAGATTATGATATTCGTTGGCCCCACTAATGCAGTCTAATACTACTAATTCTACCTCATGACCACTTTGTCTTGTTTATACTAACCAAGTTTCTCATGTTGTGTTACTATAATATTAAAAAGTCAGTCAAACAGCAGCTCCAGTATCACACCTAAACATTTCACTGACACCACGGGTGATAATATCCAGAATCATGATGATTATAAAGTCCGAAACATATTCACTCATTGATCTGTTGAAAAAAATCAAATGTAAGATCGGAATCATTCCAGTTTGAAGCCTCCCTAACAACTAGCATCAACTCTACAATATATACACACACACAAGCATATATGGACCAGAAAACAGCATCATATCCTTATCATCTGCTGACCATGCTGTTGGATCAGATGCGACCTACTGTGAAAGGCACATGAAGGCCGTTGGTTGGTAAAGTCATATATCAGTTATATCAGTGAGTGTATGGAGGAGGTGGGACTGTTGCAGCAGGTGGTCGGCTGGAGGCCGAGGCTGCAGCCACAGTGTGCCACATCCTCCATTATGCTTTCTTGACAAACTTCCACATTCCAATGCCTAACATTGCTCTGCAGCGGCCTATACACTTCATTTAGCTCAGTGACAAGCTAGCAGGCAGGCAGCGTGGTTGTCGGTACCACTACTGTTAGAAGAGCTACAGTGTCTGTGTGAATCTCTGCTCCTCTCCATATTCATTTCAGCAGCCATGTGGCCATGAGGCGCTGGCAATCAGCCGTGTAATCCATGTAATTCTCCACTGCAAGAGCGGTGTCAAACTGTTAAATGGACAAAATGCTGCCAGTGTCCTCAGTAATGCTTTAATTGATCCATGTTTGTGGCCTCTCATCCTAGTTACAGCCAAAAGCAGCCACTGAGCAGTGATGAGTGAAGCTCTGGCAAACAGCTGCTGCTGCTTTAGAATTGGAGGATGCTGTTTTTTCAATTATCAGAGCCTCCTTAACTGTTCCCACTCTTGGCCAGATGTATGAAAAATCGTATGCACAAAAAACCATGCATGTGCCATTTTCCGCACATACAGCAGTAATTACAGTGTATAAACAGGAGGTGTTGTGTAGTGCACCTCACTCATGCTTCACAGAGGTGTAGACAGGCTTGTCTGGAGTGATCCAAAGGTGATATAGTGAAGAGGAGTCTACAAAGCAATCTGTAAAATGTGAAAACATTTACAATCTCAATTCTAATTCGTTTCATTTGTATGATCAATTTTACTCTTTATTTTTTATTGATACTGGAAGCACGTTATTTCCATGCCAGCAGACCCTCATATGTGACAAATAGTTCACAACATACTGTAGCATGAAGATCTTTCATGCTACAGAGTATACGTAGAAGATCTAATGTGCTCTAATGTGTTTAATGTTAAAAATGTAAGCAACTCATTGAAACTGTTGTGAACACTTATAGTATCTATGATAAATACAAAATACTCTATGACATTGTTAATATAATAGAATCTGATGCTGCATATAATGTAAAATAATAGAAACTTTGAGAAATGAACAATCTAGTTGCAGATTGTTCATTCCTCAAAGATTTCTTTAGTGAATGCTCTGCCTAAAGGAACTGCTAATCCACCTGATGGACTGTAATTATTATCTATTTTGACCTTTTTCACATGCAAAATCTTATCCAAACTCTTGGTATTACTATCGGTCGAGCCCTCAGGGCACCTCTGTAGCCATCTTTTGCTTGAGATCCTTGTAATCCATCAAGTCCCACCATATCACAGTGCAGCAGTGTTCACTTGGTGCTCGGCTCTTTGCAGCTCACTCTTCTATTCACTGTGTGTTGTAATCTCCACGCAGATAAGAAGATTAAACAAGCGAGCAAGAGAGGGGATTTCTCGGATTTCTCCTGTGAGTACAAAAGGATATCAGTGGAATGGGGGGATATTACCCCAGGCTTTAACAGCAGAGAGGTGGCAGCAGAGAGATGGAAGGAGTGTGAAAGAAAGAAAGGAAGGAAGGAGAGGAGGTAGGTGCTATCACCTGGGGCCATCATTAGCACTGTTTATGGAGGGACCACCAGGGAAAGGTCAGTAGAGTAGGCCGTCGCTCTCTTATCTCTACGACGACAGGATCACCACAGCGACAGTACTGAATGTTGCCTGCTCTGTATCTCTGACCCCACATTAGAGTTTAACTGCAGACAAGCACTCACTTCATGAAATGTGGGCAGACAGCCAGACATACAAGTGAACAGAGGGTTAGTGGTGTCGGGCACTGGGAGGAGCAGGTTTGGTTATTAGCAACAGAAGAAAATAATTCTTAACAAGCCCAAACACTTAGCAATGTACTTAATATCAGTAGAATTATTAATTAAATGAATGATATCGGGGCACCCCTGACCACCCCAGGATCAGGGACCAATAACCAAACTATCTTACATTTAGAAAAGTGAACAGGAAGGCATGAATCCAAACACTGACTATCACAAGCAGCTGTTACCACGACACATGTGCACTCTTTAAATGAATAACAGAGTTCATTTAACTCAGCACAGTGATCGGTAATCAATAATACTTCATTCAATAAACATCTACCATTCAAGCAATCTAAAAGCAGCTATTGGGACAAATCATCTATACGTAAAAAAATAATAATACAGGCAAGCGTATGTGTGTGTGTGTATGAGGGGCAAGGAGTCCAAGATGGCGGACGAGCCTGCGAGAGTTGAATAATGGGAACGAGAGCACAATAGCGACTGAAAGGTACCCGTCTAACACTGGAGGAGTGTAAAACGGCGCCGACCGCACCTTTAATGATGTGTGGAAGAGTGTGTGTGTGTATACACGTGTAGGTTAGTAAGGAAAGAAAGAAGGAAGGAAAGCAAAGGTCTTGACCACAGCAGAGCTGCACAGTGACCGTCTGATTTACCACTGAGTGACCCGACCTGTGGACTCTGCTTTACCGGTCGTGGCGCTGGTCCTTTAACTGATAGCATACCGTTTACTGGCTCTTCACGTGCTGGATGTTAACACCATAAAACCCCCTGCACTGGATAAAACACATGCATACAAGAAAATTAACAGCAACAGAATCTTTGCAAACAGGACTTGGTGGTCTGGCAGCGTAGCTTGTGGTTCACAAAACTTCCAGCAACAACACATTTACGTACTAACGGTCTCTGCCCAGACAGAAGCCTCTGTCTAGGTAGTAGGTAGTAGGTAGGATCCTTTGTCATGGTGGACACACAGACCCATGTCATGCACTTTTTATTTATTTATTTTACCTTTATTTAACCAGGAAGTCCCATTGAGATCAGAAATCTCTTTGGCAGTGGTTGTCAGGTTATACAGTAAACACAGGACTTTTTACCCAGACTGCTCGTGCCCCGTGTCAACGCTGAGTTCATGGAACACTCAACATAACTTCCATCACGTCCTTAACCAATGTACTTATTTTAACACAAATCATCATCTTCTCTTAAAGATAACCAATTAGTTTTGTTGCCTAAACCAAACCAAACTGCAACTGCTTCACAAAACTTCCAGCAACAACACATTTACGTACTAACGGTCTCTGCCCAGACAGAAGCCTCTTACTGGGTATCACTTTGTGAGCGATTAGTGTGTGTGTGTGTGTGTGTGTGTGTGTGTGTGTGTGTGTGTGTGTGTGTCGTGGCGCACCTGGCTGGGTTTGGACCAGGACCACCTCCTGTAGGAACTTGCGTGGCAGTGGAAAGGCGGTGTGGCTTAGGTACGCGCTGGTTTTGTAACTTTGCTGACATCACGGCCGCAGCGCAGGGCTCTTCTGGGAGTCTGATGGATTTCTTCCAATGAGACTCCGTGATTTGAATCCAGGTCAAACCTTCCGCTTAGTTTAAGTTTGTAACGTCCGAGGGAGTTCTGACGCCTGTTTAGTTTCAGCACCTGTTCCTTTGTTTCAGGCTTTGGAGCGTACACGTAGGCCTTTCTTTGTTCCCCCGCGTGGTGAGGGCCCAACAGTGGCTGTTTGTTCTATCCAGGACCAAATACGAAACTATGTCATTATGAAATGATGTCCAATGCCAACATTCAGTGCCAACGCACGAAGGAGACAATAGGTGAAGTAGGTGGAGATCAGGGTGGGGAATGGGAAGCTGCTGCATCCAACTTCTATTTGGGGGTGGGGCTGTCACATCAGATTTTCATCCCACAAAATTCACAAATACAGTAATATTGCAATAATAACAATAATAATGATAACAATAATAATAAGAAGAAGAATCCCACTGGGGGGAGCAGAGGGTCTTTGTGTGGGACCACACACAACAACCACTCTGATCAAATGGGATTTCCACCAGGGTCTGAGTGAATACTCCATTCTGATTGGCTGCAGAGTGTTCCAGTGAAACTTCATTGTTCAAAATGAATGCGCTGGCTACATTAAATGAGTAACTATAGCAACAGGGACACAGTCAAAGCCTCTGTTTCCAATTTGTTGAAATACGTTGGCAATTGAATAATTTCCAACGGAGTGTTTTCCTTCAGGTCCTCATCCTCTGATCACCACAGGATGGAGACTATAACACAGAAGCTGCAGGAGGTCCACTGGCTGTCTGAGCTCACTGAGACTCTGGATCACACCGTCACTCTCTGATCGCCTCTGTGAGCAGGTCACATGTTGATGATCATCGTCATGGGAGTGAGCCTTTAGTCTGCGGTGTGAAAAAACTGTCGCTGACTGTGAAATTAGATTTATTGTTTGTCAACTGCACGCAGCGTTATTGACTTTGAATCTCGCTAGCATAACGTTAGCTTTCTGGCTAACAGCTGAGCCAAAGGGATCTGAAATCTCTCCAGCTGCCCAGCCCTGTCTATGGTTCATCCTGTTTACTGGTGTGGTGAACACTGCTTTCAGTGTCCAGTCATGATCTTAATATAACATTTTCTCTGTGTGTGTGTGTGTGAGTGTGTGTGTGTGGCATTGGGAGACAAAATGAAAATGGAATGAAACTTGATCACTGGACTTTTTCAGACTTTTGTAGATACAATCATTGATGGGATCATGGAAACTTAGATTTCTGGTTTTAATGTGATCGTTTTGTATTTTTTGTTGAATAAAGGTAAAAGTCTTAAACACCAGGAAAACTGGAGGATAACTAAAGTGTGTGTTGTGTGAAATGCTTGAGGGAACGCTGCTATCATTTGACCTCCTTTTCCACACCTTCCTGAGATACTTGGCTTCGCTATGAATGGAGAGAAGGTGTAATTAGATCAGATTTGATTTGACTCTTAATAGACTTCCAAATAAAAGAGGTCACCATTGATCTGGTCAGGAATTAATGAACAAAATGATTTTATGTGTGAGAAGAGTTCAGGTCAACTGGTAACGCAGATAGCAGAGTGACTGTTGTCTCTCTGCTGTTCCACCCAGCTCTCTCTCTTTTTCCACCCACCCATCCACCCACACCCACACACACACACACACACACACACACACACACACACACACACACACACGGTGGCCGACGAAGGCTTGGGGCTCAGAGGCAATAAAGTTAGCTATCGATCAATACTCTGCCACCACCTCTCACCCCCCTCCCTCCCCAACACACACACACACCAACAGGCAGCACAAGGTCAGTCTTGGGGTCCACACCCTACGTCTGGGCTTGATGTGGGCGGGGCTGCTGAGAGGAGAAGGCAGGATCAGTGGGCAGAGGGAGGCTGAGCATGAAATGATCAATTAAAGAAGGCCAAGCAATGAGCATAATCGCTCAGAGTATAGGATGCAACACACACACACACACACACACACACACACACAGACACACACACATGCAAACAGCCAGCAGTCCAAAGGCAGTTCTACAAAACTAGACTCAGATATGCCTGCTGGTGTCAGACCTATTCACAAGGTCCAAGGAGAGTCTTTCAAAATGAAGTGAACCCTTTTGTTCACATTTTGACATGATGTGTTTATTCATCCACAACAAGCCACGGAAAAAACACATCGATTCTCATTTATGACACAAAAGTTAATAATTAAATATGTGATTTCTTTGGCCGACTTTTACCTCCCTTTAGCCTTCCTCTAGGAGCCATCTCACCACCAGACGGCAATGACCCATTGGAGACACATTGTGGTCTGTGGGGTATATTTACACACACACACACACTAAATGACCAGTACAGCTCATTATGAGCTTGTTTTTGCTTACGCACTCGCACTCACACACACACGCACACACGCACACACGCACACACACACACACACACAAGGGCAGTACAGTAAATGGAACAGCAGCCCAGTGACATTAATGTTATAGGTTATTGAACGATTTGAAAGGATTTATAGGGCAGGGCAGGAGACTGTGGCACAGAGAGAGCACAGGGTGGAAATGAGACTGTTCAGAAACACACAGCCCTGTGCAGCACGCAGCAGCCGCACTGTTGCTCCAATAAATTACGAGTTTTACACCTCTCAACATGGCCTGTTTCCCTCTGTCTGTTTTTTGTCTGACTTCTCCATCTCTCTCCATCATTCCTAACTCTCTCAGCCTGTGTAGTGAGTTATCTGCAGCTTTCACATCTCCTCCCTTGATATCCACGCTGTGTGTGTACGGTGCAGGTGTGTGTACACGCACACACACACACACACACACACACACACACACACACACACACACCATATACGGACCATACGGACCACACCACCATACACATGGTGGATTTTAAAGAAAACCTGTAAGATGTCTTGTTTTTGTGAGCGCCTTTTGTAATCTTTAATACCTGAACCGGGGGAAATGTAGGGTTTCCACAAACTCTTTTCAGAAGGTTGTGTGTCATTTTTTTGTTGCAGAATAAGAAATTGTGACGGAGGGCATTGGTCATTAGCATGGATGTGCACCGTAGTTCCCTGTTTTAGCAAATGAATCACTCTAAAGATGCTGCGTGGTTATCAGTAGATAGGTCCAAAGTGTTTTGAATTTTAATGTTTTTCCATATTTTATAATCTTACTGTTCACAAACACCAGTAGTTTTGAGAAACAGTGAACGTATCCTTCAAGGCGCTTGCTGTCATTGTAAGATGTGAAAACGAGACTTGTGTTTATTTAGAATGAAGCCTTGTCCTTCCTCTCATTAGGTGTGTTCCTCTTCTGTTGGGGTCTTATTCCACTTACATGTTAGTTGTTGGCAGCATTGTCAGACTCGGCTGGCCCTCGGTTTAAACGGACGACCTCGGATCTTTTGAATTAAAAGGCTGCAGCAGATGAAGCTACGAGAAACATTTAAGAAAGTGATTCATTTCATTTTCAGTCAAGTGTGGGAAAACAACTGAATATAAGAGATCTAATCAATTTTACAGTGTAGTTTTAGTGTGTTTGAAGTTGCACATGGCTTTACCTGAAAAGATGTGCAGTAAAATAAAGCAGTAATAATATATGTGTATTACAAACACTGGCAAATGATTTCATTATTCTCCAGAGTGAAGCCTCTAGTATCAGAGAATGTTGTCTGTTAGATTATCTCTGATGCTGTTGGACATTTCCTTTCTGGTGTACTGAAGCCCCCTGGGACTGTCTGGATTTGACTGTCAGCCTCTCACACTATTTAATGATGTGTGTGTGTGTGTGTGTGTGTGTGTGTGTGTATGGGTTGGTTTGAGTAACATTCTCTAAAAGCCTTTTTAGTGGGTTTTCCGTTAGACTTGCACAACAGCTTTCTGGGAACCGGTGAGGAATGAAGGGAGCTCTGGGATGGGGAAAAGAAGAAAAGATCCACTTTCTTTTTCACGTCCAACTGCAGCTACATCTAACAGCACCTTCTCCCTCTCATCTGGCTTTGTTCCTGTTCAGCTGCCTTTCCTCTTTATTGAGATATTTTTCCAAGGCTACAGTTAAGTACAGTTAGATCCACAGCAGATAAGAGAAGCCTGGGTTTATTTTCACGTTTGTCACTCAAGCAGCTGATCAGATTTAGAGGTCATGTCAACACACTCAATTGAAAATAAGGCCCAGTCACACCATACTGACCAAAGTCTAGATGTGTCTAGTCTGGTGAGTGTTAGTAAAACCAACCAAGACTGATTGAGAAGAAGGGTCTGTTTTCAGGCAACTCAGTTTTGGTGCCAAAGCAGAACAGTCCAAACGTAAGATTGTGTGGTGTCCTGAATTCAAAAGCTACATTCAAGCCATGTACAGATTGAGGATAAAGTGGGTGGAAGTCAGCGACCACAGTTATCATTTGCAGTCTCCACCAAAGTTGCTCAACTAATTTCTGCCTGAGCTTCGTGTGCCACCAGAGAAGATAAATAAACCCACAAAGTTGTGTTCAGACAGACAACAGCACTTTAAATGAGACCACTGCGTCAGCACAGCAGGGCTCTCGACTCAAAGTTCTCCTGCAAAAAAATGCAGATAAGGCAAAGAAGTAGAACCTGGCTCAACTTTTGTTGCAACATAATGTGACTTCATCTAGCAGGGTGCCGCATCCTCCTAACAAACACGTGCAAGCACCCCTCCCTTACTTTGTGCTTTGAAAAGGGTCATTCTACCGTTTGTGACTCTGTTTCAGAGTTTTACAAACTGCTGTGCAGTGTTTGACAAGCCTTTAAACTGATACTCAGCTGCCTTTGTGGATCACATTTCATCATCTCACCTGTACCTGACACAACATGTCTCCACCAGCACAGCTCCTTGTACAGTTACAACATTCTAAGCTTTTCTTCTCTGGGCTTCCACTTCTTCAGCCAACCACTAATTGTCAGTTTCACTAGTAGTTGCATTATCGGTCTCTCTCAGAGGTAAATTTATTAAAGCAGTCTAAGTGTTCCTTGTTTGGTTGAGTGTTTTCCATTTTAACGGGAAGAGCATCTGTGCCTCAGTCTCAGCTGTCCAACAGGGACAACCCACGTTGGGTCTACTTTTGGCGGCCATGATGTTTTGTGTCTTCCTTGTTGGGTGTCCAGTGTGTGGTGTCACGACCAGAAGTAAACACAAGAAGGCAAACTCAAATGCTTGACACAAGGCAAACAGATGGTAAAAAGGTGCAGGTATATTGTTTTACAAGATCAAAGACAAGGCACCAAAAACAGACAAAATACTTAATACTAAACACCAACCAGGATGCTGAAGCACTTTCTGTCTCAAGGGCAACAAGATGAAGTGAACACAGGTAGGAGAAAAAACATCAGGGCCACCAGAAGTGTTTCCTCACCATAAACAAGGTCCGCCGTGTTCCAGGGTGACAGGTGGGATGTGTGGGCCCAGTGGATGACAGTGGAGAGTGCAGAAATTCAGAAGCAGGCGATTGGTGGGACAGTCACTAGGAATGGAGATTTGCGTGTTTGCTTGTTTTGCTTTTTCCTCAATGGGCCATGACATGACTCGTATCACCCAGTCAGGTGGCAGGATGCTCCTGGGTTCTTTAGGAACCGGATCATGGTCAAAGATCCTGGATCAGGCTTTCCATTTTGCGATCCTGGACAATATGACAGGGTGAAGTTAAACCAATTAAAGAAAAGGGCCCATCTTGCCTGTCTACAATCGAGTGTTTTTGCTTAGCGACTATACTCTAGATTCTTATGATCTATCCATACCAAAAAGAGCTATTCAGCTCACGCTAACCAGTACCTCCACCCCTCCAGGGCTACCTTCGCCGCCAACAATTCATGATTTCCAACATTATAATTTTTCTCTGGAACTTAGATAACAGGTAGTTGCATGGATGGAGCTTGTTCTTTGTCGGATCTCTGGGACAGGACTGCCCCAATACAATCACTGGAGACTGCTGCTGCAGTCCCTGTTATAGGAGACAGTAGGACATGGTCATCAGCATGAATACAGCAACTTCATTTATATCCACATGAACTTGACTTAAAGTACAACCCTGATGAACTCCTCTTGACTGGCTGAAGAAGTCAGTTTGTTTGGGTCCAGTTTTAATAGCACACCTATTTTGCAAATACACTGATTTGATTAGATCCTTTTTTGGTTCCTACACTGCATTATAAAAGTCTGTAAAAGAGGTTTTCATGCCAAAGTTGAAGGCTTTCTTTCAATAAAAATCTGTGAATGTTTTACCATTTTTTGTTTGGTGTACATGTTTGTTAACGGAAGGGTGAAGGGTCTGTACATGGGCAGTGCTGCTGTGTTTTGGAAGGAAGTCAGTGTCATTTTTTACTCAAGATGGAGCGTTGATTGAGGAAATCTAGTATTCTTTTATTTAGAATCCTACAGAATAGTAGTTACTGGGTTCTCTTATGAATTCAGGAAATGAGCCCCACGTCTTTGGGCTGCTGCATTTGACAATTTTATTTGGAATGCTGTCTGGGCTACGAGCTCCCTTTGGCCCCAGATATTTTGTCTGTGTGGTCAATTTTCCCAAGTAATTCAGAAATGAAGGGTTAGGGTTAGTCTTTGTACAGACTTTCAAGATGTGATGTCCAGATAACACCATCTTTGATGTGTAATGCCAATCCTCTGTGTTGAAGTTTCACATATGCCAGAATTGATTTTGATTAATGGCCTCCTTAGTATCTTCAAATTTCACATCCTAATTGTATGTTTTTATGTATTGTACCTCATGCGTAAGGCTGGGTCATTTACTTGGAGATGTTTTAAATTTTTCTCAGGTCTTTTCTGATGGTCTTGCATTTTTGATCTCTCTCTCTCTCTCTCTCTGTGGACTCTGACCACCTAACTGTATGGCCTCACAACCTGCAGGCTTTAATGAATTAATTTCTAAGTATGTTCAGGGAAACCAATTCTACCCGCACAGTGGTCTAACAAACCACCACTCTCTGTGGGCTTCACATATTATATGGTGCAGAGGGTATAAAATATCCCCCATCCCCCCCAGTATGCACACACACATGGGACAACACTGTGTTTACCCATGCATCACTTTGTCTATTAAGCTGATCACACTTTGATATTCTGCACACACATGTTCTATTGACATGCAGCATGAGGAGAAGTGGTTTATGCTGGTTTAGCATTGGAATTCCCAAAGTGTGTGTGTGTGTGTGTGTGTGTCTTGAACACATATAAGTAGCATGTACCTCAACTCATGGTGTTAGTGTGTGCGTGCTGCAGAATGTGTCATGGAGCGCAGCAGTGTGTTTAATAGTAGTGTTCTTTAATGAGAACAGATTTCACACTACAACATTCCTGTACATTGGAGAATTCCAGTGTCTTCAGCTCCACCAATGCGCTGTCACAAAGTTTTAAAGTCACAGGTCAAAGTCTGTATTGATTGTATGATTGTTCCTCTGGAGGAAAATTAATGTGTGATCCTCTCTGCATTATCATTTTCATCCCATCTCTAGGCCTTTATTTGTAGTGAACATGCTTCTCATTATGTTAACAAAGGCGACTCCCGAGAGGACTGTGGGGCTTCTCACTCCCTCCTGGATTTTACAGAGGCCTGCTGTGCAGCTGGCCACAAAATGGTGGTCACAGGGGTTAATTGTGATTGGGTTAGAGCTGGGTTGGGCTAGATCTCAACTAGACTGTATCCCAGGGATCTGGCTTGGTTATCCATGGCTTAGATTGTCTGGAGACAGACAATAATACCGGACTGACACTGACGGTCATGGCTGTTGGCGTTGTGCACATGGTTTGTGAAATATACCATAGTGCACTCCATCACTGTTCATTGTTGAAAGCTAGCACAAAAATACGGGTCGCTTACATCTGTCTCGGTCTCAAAGCTCTCTGGAGCATCTGCCTGGATTTCCTGGATTTATCCAAATCTCCCAAGTTGTCCTTTCTTAACGTCTTCCCCATTAGCCCAGCGCTTCTGATTAGGAGTTGTTCATACAGTGGGTCAGGGTGCATCATTGATGCATATGCTGATGTTGGCAATGACTACAATCATGTGTCAACGTTGTTGCCAAAGCAAGTAAGCAAAGTAAGGCCCTGTCTGATGGGTCGGTCCAGTGCTGACTGGTCCACGTCATTCGTTTGTCTTGTTTGAGTTTCTGCCTATAAGCAGGCAGAAGCTGAACTGAGGCATGATCTGATTTACATAAGGGAGGAGCAGGGGGGGCCTTGTGCTTACCAGAAGAGGGTGTAAACATGTTATAGCTGGTGGTTCTCGGCAAGACTTTCCTCCGATTAAAATCTTCAGCAACAACAAAAGCAGGCCTCCGCTGTGATGTCTCAGTCCTATCGAGGACTCCACATAGTTTGTCTCGGGCTTGGTTGGTGTTGGCATAAGATCCAGGTTTCTTTAACCATGACTCAGTCGTTCTCTAATCTTAACTAGATCAAGTTGTCAGATGGTTTTGAGATTGGATTGCATTTATAATTTTCAAGGGGTGTGATCAAATCATATTCAAAGCTGTTTTTTATTTAGAATATACTCAATATGCATATCTGATCAAAAGTCTAAGAAGTCAGGAGATTAAAGGCAAATGCTGTTAAATAATTTATCCCGATAAAAATCAGAATGGCATTTGACAAAACATGTTGACTTGTCCTCACAGTAGTCTCCATGACAACAGACCAAACTCCTTCTGCAAAGAAAGCCCATTGGATGAATGTAAGTCGACATTCATGTCAAACTACTGTTTCCAAGATGAAATTTCACCATCAAATAATGACAATGACATGAGTAGAAACTTCACACCATAGTATTTTTTCTGTCTTAGAAAGGGAGGTGAACTTCGCGCAGCACCTCCTTGAGCAGGTATGGATCAGTTTCTTTGCTGAGGAGCACTTCAGCAGGACAAGTCTTTCCTGTAACTGCTGTTTGAAATAAGTTTGATGGCCAACAGAGAGTTTGTTGGTTGCAGCTTCAAACTTTGTGCAGAGTCCTGACTCACAGTCAGCTCGTCCCATGCAGAATTAATCAGATGGCTCTAAGCTTAATACCATAACCTAATATTGCCTTAGAAATGGCCAGAGCACTATTGATTGTGCTGTCAGGTCTATGTAAATGCCGCTCTCCACTATCACTTTTTGACCAGATGATGTGAGGCATCTGACAGTTTAATTTGACAGCTGGAGTGTCTGCACTGTTTATCCGATCTCCCCGAGCACACTACAACGCTGCTGTATGTGTATAGTCATTGCATCATTGGATTTTTACTACATAAAACTTTTCGTAGTATTAAATCTGAGTCATGAATTTGTGACAGAATTTCTTGACTTGTTTAAATATTTAAAGAGCCTATGAATTTGCTCCAGAGGGAAGTGAAATGTCCCTTCTTCTACTTGGCTTCAGCAGGTGATTTTAGGGAAAATGTAAGCAAGAGCCCATAGTTAAATATCACTGTCAATGCAGGGTGTCAAAACATTTCATATTGACTATTTCTGTAAATGGCTGTGGAATTATAACAGAAAACAATCTTATTTTTTCAGCCTCAGGGTGTGCTGTCACCTGCCGTTTTCGTTTTCAAGTTGACTGTAAATCTCGTATTGGTTAATCTGCTTTATTACCAAAGAGCTGGCTAATGCAATTAGGAATGTAGCTCCCCACTGTTTCACTCTGCTGAAAATAATGCCTCCAACATTCATTCAATAATAGGGTTTTAGTCAAAATTATGACCCAATTAGACCTAGTTTCACATTCATTTGATTTCACAGATGAGCTGGTTACTTTTCACCTCGTATGTAATTACAGCAGAATTAATATCACCCATAGTAATTGGGTTCCAAGGCAAAGTTAAGTAAGTAATAGCACGGAGGAGAGGCTAGAGGGGAAATATGATATTTAAACTGGAGGAAGTGTCGCTCACCATGCAGAAAAGAAATAATTGTCATCTTTTCTCTGCACCAATACTGCAAGCCAAGCACCGCAGAGTCATGTACATTTAAGAGGAAGAGATTGTTTGCTATGAGAAATTTAACAAGGACTTCAAACTCTAATGAACAGGATCAGGACATGTGTCTTCAACAGTTGAATGAATGTTGCTGTAAATTAGGGCAAAAATCATTTCCACAACACCAAACACATTGTACAGATCGACTGTATCATCTTCATTCACTGGTTGTGTGTACGTTTTGTCTGGATGTGCCTGTGTCCATGTGTGTGTGTGTGTGAGCGCTTGTATTTGTGTGTGTGTGTGTGTGTGTGTGTGTGTGTGTGTGCGCAGGTGCATGTGTGTGGGGGGGGGTTCCACCCAGTCACCCCCACCTCTCGCAGCCTTTCTTCTCCATTCGTCTCTTTTCCCAAATTGAAATTACATGCCTCCAAATTTCTCTCCTCCATCCCCTCATCCTGTCATTAATATTTAAGGCGACACCTTCAGCAAACTCCCTCACCAAAAAATGGAGAGAGAGAGAGAGGGAGAGAGAGAAGTGGGTGAGGGGATTGTGTTCGCAGAAATCCTTTTAATCCAGGGGAATTAGCCATTTAATAGCGAATCGCCATTTGTAGATTACAGGGCTTAGACTCTCGGGAGCGAACTCTCCCTGACACCTGCTTAAACACAACCTGGAAGCTCACACACACACACACACACACACACACACTAGATGTAATTTTAGCAGCGTAGCAGTTGCACGCCGGGGGATCAAACAGCGACTATCTGCTCTCATTCTCATGATCATTTTGCAGAAGATGACAACTGTGTGTTGTCTCAGGGAGAGATAAGGCCCATACAGGAAACAGTGCTGTGTGTTTTTAATATTCGGCAGGCGGTAAAGTCATTTACTCCTCAGCACATAACGAGATGCTATCGCCTCTGCTCCCCTCACCTACCCCGATGAGTGAGCAAATACTGGGAGGATAGGGAGGGCAGACGGGAGGAAGAATCCTTTATCAAAAAAAACCAAAAAAACATCCACACACGTATGTGTGTATACATGTGTGTATAGATAGATGGTGAGGTCCAGCGAAACATTGTGGTTTGGGTTGAAATTGCTACTTCATTAACTACTATAGCTGCTTCATTTTTCCACTTACATGTGGAACAGCTGCAGTTTGGGCGCATTTGCTGAAACAGGCAGCATTTCAAAAAGCTTTAGGAGTCTTCCATATTAAGCCATATTAGGCTGTATGCAGTGTGTTTGTTTAAAGCATTCAGTATATAGATCGTGTGTCTAATGGAAGCTGTGGGTCTGTTTTGGCAAGATGGCTGCTAGCCCCTTTATATTACACATAAAAACCATCACCTCTGTCTTTCTATCACCTCTCTCTCCCTCTTCGCTCACTTGCTCATGCTCTCTCTTAGCCCACAGCCCGTCCCTCTCCCAGCAGTGCCAGCTGTTCCCTTTCTCTTCAACAACTGCAACGGGGTGCCATGGTGATGCCAGTGGGCAGGGCTGACACACACAGACACACACTTTGGTACAGCACCTGCACTGCCGCAATGATGTGCAAACACACAAACTCAGTTCTGACACACAGTCGTACTATCTCCACACAAACGTGCATGCACATGTGCACACACACCTGTACCTGATGCACACAGACTGCCCACATATTGCGCCTGTGAGCCAGTGCCAAACAGTGGCGGCCTGCCTGCACTAAGGAGAACGACAGGGAATACACAACCTGTGGTCTGTGTCAGCTCAGGTACCGCACACTTCGCTTAACTTGACCACATAAACAAGCACAGAAACCACACACCCAAAGAGCGAGGCCTCAACACAAACACACCCAATTTTGTGTTAAATGAGATTTTACCCAAGTGCCACTGTACATCCAGCTGTCATCTGTCCATCTGGCATCCACTGTCAGCAGCCACCCGTCCCCACTCTGGTCCACAGACTCAGCTGTTAGCCAGAAAGCTACCATTATGCTTGCAAGATTCAACCCAGATAACGCTGCGTACGGTGGACACACAGTAAATATAATGTCACAGTATGTTCAACCACACTAACTAGCTAACCAGCTATGTCCCCGTCCCCAAATCAATATGAAGAAGACTAACGAATGGCCGTGTGTAACGTTACTGTCGCTGCAGCCTGAAGCTGTGAGCTGAATGTGAGATGTGAGATGATCACTTGTGCCGACTTCTCCCTGCAGGATTGTTGTCCTGATTTTCCACAGCGACAGTTTTTCAGGATTGCAGACAAAAGCCCCAGATCGCAGGCTCTCCCCCATGAACGATGACCATTAATATCAACTGTTCAAAGATGTGACCAAAGAGTTATGGCCAGAGTCTCAGAAGGGATCAGTCTACTCCTTGCAGCTTATGTGTCTCCATCCTGTGGTGTTCAGAGGACGAGACACTGAAAGAGCAGCGTTCCACTCACTGTTGGGAATGAGCTAGTTTGGTGAGATGCTGCAACAAATAGCAAACAGAGGCTCTGGCTGCATCACTGTTACTGTGGTTATTCACTTAATTGCGAACCGACAGTTTCACTGGAACTATTCAGTAGGTGGCCATTAGCACTTTTTATCCAGACCATGGTATAAAGTCAAATAACTTACAATTCTAAGGACAAGAAAACCAGTGGTTTCACTTACCTGACCAGCTGGATGCTACAATACATCAAACAGCAAAAGGAATGTCATTCTATCAGTACTTTTAAGTTAAGGGTGCCTTTTTCTTGATGTAGTTTCTGCTAAAAATGCTACTTTACTATCTATATGTTGGTTTCTTGACGGTAATACACAACACTTAAATGTGGACACCCTAAACCTGAGAAGTATCCAGCCTAGAATATGTTCATCTATTCATCAATTCATCTCATTTCTGACTCTTTTCCATCGCTCCTTCTACCCTCACCATCTTCCAGTTGTCATCATTAACATGTCATGTGGTTTGTCCTCACCCCTCAGAGCCCAGCAGTGTGTAACCATGGTACACACCAAATGAAAGCCGTGAGAGTGTTACATGGAAGCTTTTTTGTTGATAGTGTAGATTCCAGGCTGTCCCGTGTCTTTTAAAATATATGATCTTTCTTATGGACCCCTGTGTTCACTGCGCCGCTAGCTATAGCACACTGAGGAGGCATTACTACAGGCTGTGGCTAGACAGAGACCTGGAGAAACAGAAGGACAAGAGGGGGTATTGACAGGGGTCAGAGTCGGGTTACCCAGGTGAGTTAGCGCCTCTTTGGCTCTGAATGTGAGCTCATTCATATATCAGGACCTCAACCAAACGCAGACGCCGTGGGGCCTGACAGGCCGCCATGTTTCTTTCATGAGGTGTAGCTGCAGAGTTTGACTTTGTTCGGGTTGTGTGGTCCTGCAGACAGTAAGACTGACCCATCTGACATCAGCTTGATTAAATGTTAAAATGGCCAGAGGTTTTGGAGATTGCTCAACATGGAGCCATCACACCCACCCTTGTCTTGATATACATTGATCTTGCCCAAAGACATGTGCTGGGGATGGATGAAGGACAACCTGGAGTGGATACAGCTTTTACGCACATTGTTTCAGTTCCACAGTGTGAGTGTAATCACTGTAAGAAATGCTTCACATGGACTAAAATGATGAACTGTTATTTCCGCTACTGTGTAGGCAGTGGATTGTTTGTTTCCATCATGGTTTTATTTTTACTTTCATTAATGCAGAACAGCCATTCCTAAAAACAACAGTATACTCCAATTAACCTCTTTCTCTAACTCCAACAGAAAAAAAGCAGTTGTAAGTTTAAATGTCATTGGCCGGGGAAGAGAGTGCTGTACTGCAGCAAAAAATTAAGTTTGCATTTAATTTCTACTGCTCACACCACTGTGGCCTATGTGAAATGATTAATTTATATTACAGCTCGGTAAAATTACTTTGCTTTTACTGATATTCATGGTTTGAAAAGCAAATAAGGTCATACAATGCGTTGGAAAACCTTCAGACTGAGGCAAAGGTCATGCCTAATGTTAAATATTCAATCAAGTTTACATTGAATTTAAGTTTAAACTAGATGTTGAACATCGGGTTCTGTACATGTTGCTTGTTGTTTCTGTCGTTCTGTACAAAATTCCCTTGACTTTGCTCAACAGCAATTTAACTTAACTTTATCACATCACTTTGATTCCAAAGCAGTTTTATTTGCTCTATTGATTCATCAGATAGTCAGGACATGTGAACTCCAACAACAGTATTGCTTTTAATATCATTTGTGGAGGCACCTTCCAACTTCTCCTCTTCATTAGAGTCAAAACAGGCGAAGGCAAACCGCAAAAGCATATATAGTCGATCTAGAGGAGATCGTTGGATAATTGTTTGAACAGAATTTCAAATCTATTTGACGGCAGAATATAGTCACATCATCTGTCCATGAATATTCTACATTCAGATTGTAGAAGAAGCACTGATTCAAGTGTTGAAAATTTGAGGATTAAAAAACCCCAGCAGGAATGGACAGGAGTCACGATTTGACTTTCATTGATTGAAAATGAAACAAAAGGTCAAACTGCAACTCTACACTTCCACTACGAGCCTTATCACCCTGTCAGCATTTATTTTGCCAGGACCAACCGGTGGTTCCTTGGTAAAGTAATCTCTTCCATGGCGTCCTGTAATGAGTTTAACAGCCCCGTCCTGGGGCCAAAAAGTCAATCCCAAAACGAAAACTGACCCTCTTGTTTAGAGATTGAGAAGATTAAGAACCAGGTCTAAAACTACCGATCCTTCAGAATGGTATTCCTCCAAGCTTATCAGCTCTTTTATCAATGCTGGCATGTTTTTCTGCTATTGCAAGACAATGACTTAAAACTCCCCCGACAACCCTGCTGTAAACATGCAGGAGAGGAGTCATGGCGGAGGGGGGAGGGGGGGGAGCTGTGCCATTACTGTGGAGCAAAGCTCTGTGTTTCTCTGACAGACCACTGGCACACAGTTAGTGGACATGGACTCTGCTCTCTAAAAGGTCATGGAGAACGGTACAGAAAAGAGACGAAGCTCGTCTGAGCAACAGGTAAATAAGAGCAAACCAGAAATCACCAGTCACTGGTCGAAGGAACCGCTTCCTGTGTCAGTGTCACATGCACAAGAATACCTATAACAGGTGTGCTATTTGACTGTATGTAGTAGTTTTAGATTTGGTTCAAGCATAATTCCCTTGGGGGTGGTTAGCACTGTTGCCTCACAACAAGAAGGTTCCAGGTTGAATCCAGATGTGTACCTGGGGTCTTTCTGTGTGGAGTTTGCATGTCCCCCCCCCATGCTTGTGTGGGTTTTTGTCTTGGTACTCCGGCTTCCTCCCACAGTCCAAAGTCAGGCCAGGGTGACCCCACCTCTCGCCCAAAGTCAGCTGGGATTGGCTCCAGCTCCTCAGCGACCCAGACGGATAAGCGGTATAGATAATGGGTGGATGGATGGATGGATGTTATTGGGCAGACATGGTGCTCAAACACACTCAGAGGAAACAAAACAGTAGGCTGACTTTTTCCACATACAAAATTGATCAGTACAAACAGGGAATCGCTAAAGAATCGGACCGATAAGCAGAATCAATGATGATTTTGGTATTAATGAAATCTTATAATTTCTCTTCCCTAGTCTTGACTCCCACAGCCTGATGCCATACGTGCTCTGCAGGTGGAGCCAGTAAAAAGATTCGCTCTGTGGCACATTCACTTTGCAAATGGCCGTCACACATTATGTGTTCAGTGAAGCTATCTACAAAAATAGATATTGGAATGGTTCCTTTGTATTTTTGTAGAGTGAATAAGAAAACCTTGTTTTTTGGCCAGTTTTGAAAACCCTGTCGGACACATACATCTCAAAGCTACAAAGACAGAGGTAGAGAAAGTACAGGTAGAGAACCCCTCCAGTGGTGTATCAGAGGACACACAACAGATTGACTGTATTAAGAGTGGGAGACCAGTACGCCTCTCTGCAGACCAGTGATGTGACAACGTCACCTCCTCTGGGAGATTATGGACTTTGTTCTTTATTCTCTACTGCTTTAATGTGCAGTAAAGCCACAAAAGATTAAGTGTGTCAGTTTTTCAGCGAGACGTTTAGCCAAACCAGAGGGATGAAAGACTGTTGCATCCTTTTATATGTATGACCGCTGCCTGTGAGACCTTTTGTTGTTGACTGTCCAGTCAGAGCGCTGCTCACAGAATCATTCTGTGACGCTTTTATTCACTTCAAACAGCTTCATATTTTAAACAACTGTATTTATTAAATCTAAAATACTGCAGATACTAACCTGCTCTGTATACACTTCTGTAATTCTTCTGCGTCGATGAGATGATTTCGCACGTACCACAAGATCTTGTGTAGGACATCACTTAAAAAAAAAAAAAGGTGAGACGCTGCAAATTAAAGTAAATGACTCACAAAAGAAGTCTGAGTTGGAGTCCCCAGGCGAGGCAGGGCTGCAGGACGGGGGCTGTTCCAGCAGTCAGAGGGTGTGGTGGGAGGGGCGACGAGGTCCCCAGGGAGGCAGAATTACCCGTCTGACTGCGGATAAATCAGCTCGCAGTGCGCACAGGAAATTTACGAGTCACACTTGATAGATAATACAGAGAGCAACTCAACTGCGATTCTCGCCCTCCCTCTTGTCACTCCTCTTCCCCTCATCCCTCTATCCGCTTATGTCCACTAATTTGGCTGTCTGCCGTCAGTATTTTCACTTTTCTTTCTCATCCCTCATTCCTACTCACTCCTCTAACACTGTTAAATCCATCTGTTCTGTAATTTCCTCTCTGCAGTGTCAGTTTCTTCCCCCACTCATCCCCCTCTCTTATTTACTGAGCAGAGAACAGGAATAGAGGAGCGGTAATGATAGCATGACAAAAAAGGTTTGTTGTTTCTGTGTCAGCTCACCCCTCTGTATTATCTCCCTCTGGTTTCCTCCTGGGCGTCTCTTTTCTCATTATTTCCCACTCTCTCTTCCCAGTTTTATTCCATTTCAATATTGCTTTAGCTCGTCACTTCTTTCTGTCTCCTCTTCTTGCTCTCCCGCTCTCTTCTTTCTAGATTCTTTACAAAACAACTTAATTTGTTCGTTTGGGATGCAGGCTTTGATGCTCCAAAGAACAAATCATTCTGCTTGAGGAAACCAGCCCCAACTTCTGACCGCTCAAACTTCACTTAACCAAAAAAAACCCCAAAAACTGGCTCCTCTTGAAAATTTATGCACACAAAAAAGCTGTTTTGCTGCTTATTCATTTCTCCTTTTTTCCTTCTTCCCTCGTTTTCTCTCTCTCTCTCTCTCTCTCTCTTTCTTGTTTTGGAAATTCACCAGCACTGCAAAACAACATCCCTGAAATGCCTGCTGCTGAC
Source organism: Pempheris klunzingeri (assembly GCF_042242105.1). NCBI lineage: Eukaryota > Metazoa > Chordata > Actinopteri > Acropomatiformes > Pempheridae > Pempheris > Pempheris klunzingeri. The sequence goes on from NC_092031.1 coordinate 19,575,987, forward strand.
ATGGCCAAAACATCCCGCCTCTGGGAAACGTAGTTTCCATCCACCCGCCTCATTTCCCAAGATGCTTCAGGCCTCTGCTTCTATAAATCAGATGCACTTCTTCCACAGAAATGCAAATGTTGGTGGTGGTGCACTTAAATTCTCCCAGAGATATATTACTGCCTCTTGCCTGTGT